>NC_000073.6:102198823-102546323 GCF_000001635.26 Mus musculus
GGCTGCATCTGCCTCCTCAGTGCTGGGATTAAAGGTGAAAATCAGTATGCCCAGTCAACTTTCTTAGCTCTGAGAAGAATGAACTTGTCTTATTCTCAGCTATCTTGCTGAGCAAGGTCTCTTATATTATCACAACAGGGGCTAGGGGATGTGGCTCGGTTAGCAAGAGTGCTTGCCTAGCATGCACAGAGCCCTGGGTTTCATCCCCAGAACAGCATAAGTGAGGAATGGCAGCACAAGTCTGTAGGTTTTTAGGAGGTCAAAAGTCATCCTCAGCTACACAGATCTTATCTCAAAACAAATCACAACAGAAACAAAATTACACTGAAGCAAATCAAGATCAAAGACAACCTCGCAATTTGTCTTACTACAAAAATTGAAGTCTGGTAAACTGGGTGAACTGGAGCTCACCTATAATCCCAGCACTAGAGGTGCAAAGGAAAGATGAACAGGAATTCAGGCTCAACCTCGGCTACTTGGTAAACCTGAGGCTACCCTAGGCTGAGGCCCTAACACAAAACAAAAACTAGTAAATACATACAGCTCTGCTCTTCAAATCATTTATTTTTCTCACTCTGCTGTGTAATACCATTGACTAAATGAAAACTGTCTACTTTTTATTCTTTATTGTTGCTGCCAAACAACCCAATTGACTCTATAGAACCCAGCTTCAGTATGGTATCTTTTGTAAGACTATACTAACTTCATTTAGTAATGGCATTCTTCTAAACATCCATAGCACAACATAAATTCATCAACCAATGTTGGTTAACACAACATCAACCATACTAGAAATATAGCTTAGTGGTAGAGTGCTTTTTCAGAGAATTAGGTTCATTTCTCTTCTACTACTAAGAAGAAAAGGTAATACATAAAAATAAAGACAGTGTCACACAGGCAATGGTCAGTTTTAATGCTTTCCTATTGTCTGTAAAGCCCAAGGCTCAATCCCATCACTATGCATATTCAAATATCGTTTCCTACTTTCTCACTTCTCTCACAGGAGATTATACCAAGAAAGTTTCCTACACCAACCTCTAAGGCCTGCCCACTTCAGAGTCTGCTGCCAGGAGCTTAACTTTATCCCATTGACAGCTAACCTGCTAAGGCTAGGGGCAATTATCCTTGTTGTTGTTGTTTTGAGATGGTACAGCTATCGAAGGCTGCCCTCAAACTTTCTGTGTACCATAGACTGACTTTGCACTGCTGATCTTCCTGCCTCTACCTCCCACGTATAGGATTCCAGGTGGTTGACTCTACAACAGGTTATTTTGGGTTTTTGAAACAGGATCACTTATAGCCCAGGCTGGCCTCAAACTCGCTATGTAGCCAAGAATGACACTGATCTTTCTTCCTCCATCTCCAAGGCAGTGCGACTACAGGTATATGCTAGCACATCAAATGACAAGAAACACAAGTTATGGTGGTACACTCTGGTAAGATATGATGACGTAGAAACAGGATAAAATGTAATCTCTTATGATAAAACAATTCATGATATTCCCATGGCTTAGATAAAATTTTCTACAAAAATTCATTTTTATCTTTATGAATTGATTTATTTACATTCATTTTGCATAAGACATTTTAAAAATGATCTTTAATTTCAGCCTTAATTTTCCTCTGCACTTTGTGCTTCAATAATCTTTATTATTTACTCTATATAATACCAAAAAAGTCAACACACATCAGTAATCTAACTCATAAACAGAAATATATTCCCCCAATGTCTGCAAGTTTGAACTCTAGATGGTGATGTCTTACTTTATCATATATCTAAATTTTGTACACTAAGTTAACTCTGGATACAACAACAAAATTAGTTTTCTACCTCAAAAAGTTAAACAACAACAAAGAACCAAACCTCTAAGCACTGACAATGTGAACGACTTTGTGAGGCTTCAAGGCCCCTCCCAGCTTGCTGCTTTCTAATTCTAAAACATTCTACAAATGTTAACTAAGTCTTCCTTTCTACTCCCCTGAACTCATTTGTAACAAAGTCAGCAAAGCGCAAACACAGTAGGCACCTGTAGATGCGCAGACTGAGAATTTACTTTCTACTTTACAAAGCACTTTTTTGTTTCTCTTTTAATACATGATAATACTAGAAAAGGGAGGAATCACTACCCATAGTTATTGAATTAATAAAAGAAATGAGTATGTTTTTGTTTGAGACAAGGTCTCAACAAGATCTCACACTAGTTCCAGGCTGCCCTGGACCTCACAGCACTCTTTCTGCAGAAGCAGCTGGTAAGTAAGCACTGTGTACTTTTTGTCTTGGATGGGGTAAGACAGACAGGAAAGGAGGCTAGGTAGAATTCCAGAAAGAACAAAGGACCTAGTCTTAACTTTAACATTTCTGAGGCTAGCCTTGAACTCCTTATTCTACCTCTGCTTCTGAAGATCTGGGAATTCAGGCATACCCACAAGCCCCAGAGTGAGGTGTTGCTACTTCACACCCTTAATCCCAGCACCAGGGAGGTAGGCAGACAGGTGGATCTCTTAACAGCCTGGTCTACAGAGGGTTCCAGAACAGCCAGGGCAACACAAGAGAAACCCTATCTTAAAAGCCAAAAAAAAAAAAAAAGGTAACTAACTAAATAGGTCCACCTGTCTCTCTACACTACCACCAACCACAACCCAGCAAAGACTGATTGTTTTATTTATTTGTTTATTCCTACACATTTATGCAACCTGTGTGTGGGTCCCCCTCAAGAGACAAAAGAGGGTGTAGGACTAGTTTGGAGCTAGAATTACAAGTAGTTGTGAGTCACCTGACATGACTGCTGGGAATAGAACTCAAGTACTCTCAAAGAGCCATCAAGTCTAACTGAACAGGTAATCTAGATTCAGTGGGAAATCCTGTCTCAAAAAATAAGATGTTAGGCCAGGCATGGTGTCACACACCTACAATCCTCCCACTGAGGAGGCAAGCAGGTTCAGCTCCATCTACACAGGCAGTTTCAGGTCAGCAAGGACAAATAGTGAGACTGTCTCAAAGAAAGGAAAAAAAATTTCAGGAGTAGTGGTCCACATCTTTTATCCAAACACTCAGGAGGCAGTCTGATCTACACAGAAAGTTCCAAGAGAGCCAGGACTACATAGAGAACATGTCTCAAAAAAAAAAAAAAAACAAAAACAAAAAACCTAGCCAACTAAATAAATAAATGAAAAGGGGGAGGATGTTAAAGGAGTGATTAAGAAAAACCTCTGCGCCGGGCGGTGGTGGCGCACGCCTTTAATCCCAGCACTTGAGAGGCAGAGACAGGTGGATGGATTTCTGAGTTCGAGGCCAGCCTGGTCTACAAAGTGAGTTCCAGGACAGCCAAGACTATACAGAGAAACCCTGTCTCAAAAAACCAAAAAAAAAAAAAAAAAAAAAAAAAGAAAAACCTCTGGCCTCTATGTACACATGCACATACACACACAGAAAAAGAATCTACATGGGGCTGGTGAGATGGCTCAGTGGGTAAGAGCACCCGACTGCTCTTCCGAAGGTCCAGAGTTCAAATCCCAACAACCACATGGTGGCTCACAACTATCCATAAGGAGATCTGACTCCCTCTTCTGGAGTGTCTGAAGACAGCTACAGTGTACTTACATATAATAAATAAATAAATCTAAAAAAAAAAAAAAAAAAAAAAAAAAACCTCTGACAAGAGGGTCAGATGTGCAGATATTAGCAACCACTGTATCAAAGGAAGTATGACCAAGTAATGAATAATGGTGATAGACATATTACAGGAGGATAAACTGTTTCCTTCACGAATAGGCAGCCAAAATTCAGATTCAATTTGAACTCAGAGATTAACTGCCTCTGCCTCCTGAATGCTGGGATTAAAGGCATGTGCCAGCATTGCTTGGCAATTTAAAGAATCTTTAGCTAATTAGAAAAAAAGAAAGAAAAGACAGATAAAAAGCAGCTGTCTTATGAAATAAAGAGCAGAGGGTATAGTAGAACCCTCCACTTCCAAAGCAGCTTTTTAATCAGTATAAAAATCACTGTCCAAGATCAATGTCTTCAAATTGTGACCCAAATATCTATAAGTTTAAGATTTATTTTTCAGTTGATCCATAGAGCCCAAACTACTTTCATAATAAAACTACAATGGCTAGGCCTGGTGTAACCAATCTCACCTTCTAGAGGCTAAGGCAAGATGATCACAAGTTCAAGGCCTATCTGAACTAGAGAGTTCAAGGCAAGGCTAAGAAACTTACACCCTAATTCAAAAAGTAAATAGAGAGCTGGGTGGCAGTGGTGGTACAGGCCTTTAATCCCAGCACACAAGGAAGCAGAGGCAGTCAGATCTCCTTTGAATTCAAGGCCAGCCTGGTTTACAGAGCAAGTTACAGGTCAGCCATGGCTACACATTGAAACTCCTGTCTTGGAAAACCAAACTAGCTAAGCATACTCTGACCCTAGGTTCAATCTCCAATACAACAACAACAAAAACAAAAAACTAGAACCTAAGCAGCAATCAAGGAAACGACCCCAAACTGTATGAACAGTCATTGAATTCTCCACTGCCAACCAGTATAAAAAATTTTCAAGGCTGGAGAGGTGGCTCAGTGGTTAAGAGCACTGACAGCTCTTCTAGAGGTTCTGAATTCAATTCCCAGCAACCACATGGTGGCTCACATCCATCTGTAATGGGGTCTGATGCCCTCTCTTCTGGTGGGTCAAGAGAATAACAGTGTACTCACATACATAAAATAAATAATTCGTAAAAAAAAAATCACTGTCCTTAATGAGCAGTAAAAAGTATTTATGATATTCTCAACATCATTTTACTATTCTGTGTGATTATTTTTTGAAATTTAATGAGAAGTACCCAAAAGCACTTAAATACACTAAAGCATGGGTTGATTCAAGGAAAAACACTTCTGTGATTAAAGAGCTCTTTTTTTGTCATGAAATACCACTATCTCAACAAAGGAATGATCAACCATGCTAAAAATTCAAAGCAAAGCTGGGCATTGGGGGCACACACCTTAGACCCCAGCACTGGGAAGGCAGATCTCTCTTGAGTTTGAGGCCAGCCTAGTTTACAGATCGAGTTACAAGTTACAGGACAGCCAGAACCACAGAAACTCTCCCTTGAAACAAAACAGATTTGAAGCAAGAAAATCAGAATTTTAGAAACTTGTCTAGGAGCCTGTCAGCTACCACCCTACTTTTAAATTTTATATTTATTTTTATGTGTATGAGTGCTTTGCCTGCATATACGTCTGTATATATGTGTGCTTGGTGCTCACAGAAAGAGTATCAGATTTCCAGGTATGTAGTTATAGGTGGTTAGCCACCATGTAGGTGCTGGGATTCAACCCCTAGTCCTCTGGATCTTAATCACAGAGCCATCTCTCCTGCATTCCTTCATTTCTACAAAATATTTCTTTAACATGCATGCCTGTATGTATGTCTACCCACCACTTCTGTGCCTCTGGTGGGGGCCAGAGGAGGGCAATGCATTCCCTAAAACTAGAGTCACAGATGGTTGCAAGTCACTATGTGGGTGCTGGGAATTGAAGCCACGTCTTCTGGAAGAGCAGCCAGTGCTCTTAACTACCAAGCCATCTTCCCACCCACTCTTCCTCACTTTTTAAAAATGGGTTTCATGAATCCCAAGCTGGGTTTCAAACTGGATATGTTGTCAGAGATGACCTTGAACTTCTGTGCTAGTTGTTTCTCTTGTCAACTTTACACAACCTAGGATCACCTGGAATGAGGAACTATCCAGACTAGTCTAGCCTGTGTCCACGTCTGCAGGAAAATGTCTTGATTGATGCAGGAGGGCTCAGCTTACTATAAACAGCAGCATCCCTATGAAGGTGGTTCTGGGCTATATTAAGAGAACTGAGCATGAGCCAGTGGTCTAGCCAGTAACAGCTAGGTTTCCAAGGTTTCTGTTTCAGTTCCTGCCTTAAAATTCCCTCAGCAGTGCGCTGAAACTAAAAGTTTGAGATGAACTAACTCTTGCCTCCCCAACTAACTTTTGATCATGGTATTTATTATAGCAACAGGAAAAGTAAACCAAAACAACTTTGATCTTCCTGCCTTCATCTCCCAAATGCTGGGGTTAAAGGTCATGTTTCCAAGCCTGTGTCATGTATACTAGGCAAACACTCCACTAACTAATCTATACTGCCAGCCCCGCACTTCCAAATTTGTTATTGTTTTGAGAGACAGGGTCTCACTGTATCCCTGGCTGGCCCTGGAATCCATCTGTACACCATTAAACTCCCTGGGACTGTCATTGAAGGCCTGTGCCATCACATCCCTGATTTAACTTAAGTGAGAATACCAGATCAAAATAGTAACAACTGTAAAATTTTATTTGTCAACATAACTTAGTGAACCAATAATTTCCAAATTATCAATGCTGATGTCATTAAATCACATATAAGATACAGTATGCAAGATGAACTGATGAACTTCTGTGTAACACAGGACATAAATGTAATGAAATGGCTTCTAAATCTGTATTACAAACCTTTAACAGGTTTGAGTGCCATGTCAATGGAGAATACAAACATCTGAGAAGACTATTAAAATACTCCCTTCTTTTTTAGCTAGTTATCTACATAAGGTTGGGTTATTTTTCACAAACTTACTTTGTCAACTGCTGGAATATAAAAGTCAACTACTGTATCCAATAATCTTTTATTAATCCAGCTTTCTCACTGAATTTTAAAATTATTGTATCTTATTTTTCAGACAGGGTTTTACTTTGTAGCTCTGGCTAGCCTTGAAATTACAAATATGCTTGTCCTGCCTCTAAGGTGCTGAATTTAAAGGTATAAGCCATCATGCCCCCACTTATTATTTATTTTAAATAGCCATTTCTACTTTATTTTACATTTCTTATATATGTGTATATATACACATGGTGCAGTACCCATGGTGGCCAGAAAGAGAGCATTGGATCCCTTTTAGCTAGAGTTACAGGCAGTTGTGAGATGCCTGGCATGGAGGCTAGGAACTGTACTCAGGTCCTCTACAAGAGCAGTAAGTGCTTTTAACTGATAAGCTATCTCTTTAGCCCCACACTCCCAACCCCTTCCCCTAGAGTCTCTCTGTGTAGCCTTGGCTGTCCCAGAACTCCCTCTGTAGAACAGGCTGGCCTCAAAATCATAAAGATCTGCCTGCCTCGTCTTCCTGAGTGCTGAGATTAAAGGTGAAAGCCACCACTGCCTAGCTAATTTTTAACACAGTAAGTATCAACAGTATAAATAAAAGCTGCCTGGAACCCATAATTTTAAAAAAAGTTTATTATTATTATTGAATGACTACTGTATTATTCTCTGTCCCACTGAGTCCATGTGGCAGTCAAAGGACGACTCCTCTGGAGTTTTTCTCTTTTTTCCATGCGTATGTGGGTTTCAGGGACTGATTCAGGTTTCTGGGATTATCAAGGCAAGCACTTTACCCACTGAGCCATCTCACTGGCCCTGGAACACTTTATATTTTTAAAAGATTTAAGGAGTTTAGAAACCACCAAGTTTGAGAGGTACTATCTTATACTATTACTGTCTGTCCACCTCCAGTTTCACATCCTTCAATCTACCCTACTAAGCTATCCTTCACCTTTATCTTAAACTTACTACTAACTTTAAAGACTTTTTTATACTTAGAGAAGCTAGAACTATGTAGATCCTCCTGCTTCTACTGCTTAAGTCAGTGGTTCTCAAACTTCCCAACGTTACAACCTTTTAATACAGTTCCTTATGTTGTAGTGACCCCCCCCCAACGATAAAATTATCTTTGTTGCTACTTCATTAACTGTAATTTTGCTACTGTTATAAATCATAATGTAAATATTTTTTGGAGACAGAGGTTGAGGAGTTGAGACCCACAGGTTAAAAACCACTGTCTTAAACCTTGGCACTATAGGCATATGCCAATCACTATGCCTGATTCATAGGATGCAGGAGATTGAACCTTGGGCTTCATGGATGCTAGGCAATCAACCAACAACTAATCTACATCACCCAGCTCCATAAAGCTCTATTTTTAGCTTTATTAAAGCTGGGACACACCTTTAATCCCAGCACTAGGGAGGCAGAGACAGGCACATCTCTGAGCTCAAGGCCAGCCTGGTTAGACAGAGCTACTGAGAAACCCAGTCTTGAAAAGCAAAATAATCAAAGAAATGCAGCAAGGCCTGGTGACACATGCACATGCCTGTACTTGGGAGAATGATGCAGTTTCAGTGAGTCCAGGTCAACCTGGTACATAGTGAGATACTGTCTCAATAAATACATTCCAAACTAAAAAAATTATTCCCCATTAAACTGAAGTATTAACTCTTCAATACTGCATGTAACTTTGAGTATCAATAGCTCTTTTACTCCTTCCTCAAAAAACAAAGCTTTCCCCTGATTTGTCTTATAGAAGAGAACGGTAATCTACCACAGAAACGAGAAGAGAATCTTAGAGGAAAGTGGCTCTAGGACTTAGTTTTAGAATTTCCCAAGAACAGTACTTGACAAGTTTTTCATGGAAAGTAGGGCATGGTGACATATACCACTCTGTACATGAAAGGGAAAGGCAGAAAAATTAGGAGTTTAAAGTCAGCCTTAGGCTACACACCATGAATATTGTCTCAAATAAAAAAAAAGTCTTAGACAATTTATGAACTGACTTTACAAGCAAAGTAAGAATAGTTTTATTAAAATGTAAGCAGTCATCTCATTCAGGTATAATTTTAATAATTTCTTAACCTTGGTAGTTACAACTTGGGGAAGAATGGTTAATTGGTACTGAACTATCTTGCTGTGAGCATGTACTGAATTTCCAGCACAGCACACTAAATCCTCATAAAATGCTTAACATCTGGCATCTACTAAGATTTATATAATATATATACACATAATTACATATGTATACATATATATGTATATGGGGGAGGGATGGGGTTTCCATGAGTAACAGCCCTGGCTCTCCTGATGATGGATTTGTAGACAAGGATGGCCTCAAATTCATAGAGATTGCCCTGTCTCTACCTCCTGAGTGCTGGGATTAAAGGCATAGAATTTCAGAATTTTACAAAGCCTCTTACTAGAAATTAATCAGTATTACAATATTGATGTCCTAGACTATCACCACACAAATAATACTGTTTTCCCAAATGTGAATTTGGTGCCCTGCCAGTGTAATTAGATACCTAGGAGCTAATGGCTACCAACAAAAGCACAGAGTATTTCATAAGTACACAAACATCTAGTCTCTTTTCCAGAGTATTTCTCAGTTTAACTTTTCTGTATTTGCTCATTCACAAATACAACTAAGGAACATCTATGAGCCACATTACCTAAATATTAAGAAATATATGTATCTATGTTTTGGTGTGTGTGTGTTTTGAGAAAGGGTCTCATTATGCAGTTCTGACTGGCCTGAAACTTGCTATACGGACCAAGCTGACCTCAAACTCCCAGAGATCCATCTGCCTGTATTTCTGGAGTACTGGGATTAAAGGCATTCCCATCACAGCCAGCAAGATTAAAAACAAAACAAAACAAGACAAAACAAAACATAATCTAGTAAAATGTCAAATAGCTAAAATGTAAAATGTCTGCTACAAGCAGAAGATCAGGTTAAGTGCTATGGAAACTTACAAGGAAGAGTGAGTCAGGTGGTGATGCTCAAACTGAGAAAATGATACAGAAAACACCAAGTTACAACTTTTAAGACTTCAGTTCTCTTCTGTGCTTTTGCATTATTTGTTTTTAGGTCTTATGGTTTATATAAACATCAAAACTACAAGCTGATTGATATATTCAGATCAAAATGACAATTCCATCAAATCTTAAGTAGCAGATTTAATTTTATCAATGTATTTCCCAGTACCTCTAACACGTTAAGCCTCATTTTTTTCATTTTACTGAAATGAATTCAATTATTTCTTTTATCACGTGCATAAGTGTTTTGCCTGTGTATGCTCTAGTTCTCTGGCCTCAATTTCCATAACTGGTGACATTACAGGCCTGCACCACATCTATCTTGGTTTTATTCCCCACCCCACTTGGCTTTTTGAGTCAGGGTCTCTGCAGCCCTAGATGTCCTGAAACTCAGTATGAAGAGTAGGCTAGCTTTGTAGTCACAGAGTGCCTCCTGCCTTTGCCTCTCAAGTGCTGGGATAAAAGGTGTGCACTGCCAAGGTTAAAGCCAATTTCATCATTTTTAAAGTTTTGTTCTCAAAAGTCTATGTTAAGTCTGGATGTGATGGCAAACACCTTTAATCTCATTACCTCAGCGTTAGAGGCAGGTGGTCTCTTTGAGTCTGTGGCAAGCCTGGTCTACATAGCGAATTCCAGGCCAACCAAGGGTTGTCTCCGAAGTTAAAAAAAAAAAAAAAAAAAAAAAAAAGCAAAAAAAGTCCCCATCAGGGTACTACTAATCAAGTTATCTTACTATATATAAACGAACATGAAAACAGCTAAACTAGAAGTGTTTTTGAAAATTATGTCAAATGCTGGGTCCTTACCCCTACCAAATAGAGAATTGCCAATATTGGGAGACTGGAACATAGAGGAAGGGTGGAAGAGTATACAAATTCTACTAGACTTGAATCAAGACACCTGGATTCTCTTCCTCTACCTACCTCCCACTAATAAAGCCTCTGTACTTGAGGCAGAGTGGGGGCGATTGACAATTTAAACGCTTATGGCTCCAGTTACTCAGAAATTCAATCTTTCTCACCTAGGTTTACACGGAACAGAAAGAACCCTTCATTTTATTTATCAGACAATTGTCAGTGTCTTAAAAAGCTAAACACAGTTCTGACTCACTCAACCCTCTGGTTGAACCCTAGACAAAACGTGTCCTGTAGAGTGGTCAAGGAAGTGACGGGGAGACCTCACTGAAGTCCCCCCAAGGCACCACCCTGCAAGGGTCTGCCTACCGCGGGCTGCTCACCTCCACCCAGCGAATGAATGAGTAGCACCGGAGAAAGCGAGGTTCACTCAATGTGGGCTGCGACCCGAGACCCCTCCGGCCTACGCCCCACACAGTTGGATCCCCTCCCAGGGCCTCCCGAGCCAGGCCGCAGGCCCCGGGCCCCGCCCCCTCACGCAGGCCCGAAGGAGCGCGCCCGGCACGAGACTCGGCGGCGGAGAGGGCCCCGGGCGTCCAGCGCAGATGCCGGTACAGAGAGGAAGATCTACCCGCCCAGCCCCGGCAGCGCTCCCGACTTACAGCGGTGCGTCTGGAGTGAGAGCCCAGGTCCGCCCGTCACCCGCCGCTCACCGCGCGGCCTCCAGAAAAACCGTCGTCGCCGCCGCCGCTGCCACCGACCGCCGCTTCGGGCGCAGCGCGCAGAGGCCTGACTGCGTCACACGCCGTCCACCGTCAGAGATCGGCTCCGGCCGCTCCGCCCTTGGCGGCCGGGCATTGGCGGGCCGGTCCGCCACTCGAGGCCCACACCGTTATTCATTGGGTGACGATCCTTTTGAAACCGAACGTGGAGGCGGTCTCTGATTAGGAACGGAGGGGAAGAGGAGGAGCGTAAGGAATTGCCGGGAAAGGGGGGGGGGGGGGGGAAAGGAGGGACGATGGGGAGGGATGTAGAGTCCCACTCCCTCTGCCGCAACGGTTGGCTGAGAGAGGCTCATGACGTCACACAGGCCCCTCGAAGAGGGCTGGTGCGTGGCTAGAGGAGTGAGCACCAAACCGCAGTGACGCTGTGTCCAGGCCCCGCCCCCTTCCTTGGAGCGCGGAGACTCGCTACGGAAGCTCCGGCCAATCAGAAGGAAGTCCCAAGGATGACCTGGTAATTGTTCTATCCTTCTCTAGCTCCTGTCTGCGGGCAATGATGGGAAGGCTCCTTGGCCACCTAGCTTGCACTTGGAGAGCCGGAGGACCCTTCCTGGAAACCCATCAATCCACAGATTGTCTGCAGACACTCCACTCCCCACTGTTCTTTCCAGCGCAAGCCAGCCCTCGCCGTACACTTTCCCCCTCTGAATCTCTAGAATAGACCTGAGCAATGGATTTGCCTTAACAGAGCTTGAGCCCAATGAGGAGATTCTTGGCCCTTCAGCCTCAGCTGCACTTTCAGAATCTATACTTGTTCTGGGTTTCTTGCGGCCTTCTCCAGGACACATTTGGTAACCTTTACAAGTCCCGGTGAAGTTCAGGCAGTCTGCTTGTAAAGACCTTGTTACTTTGTATCTTATTTATTTTCCGTTCTATGCCTCCTCCCTCCCCTGATCTGGGCCAAAGCTTCATTTTCATCCTTTTGGTGTCTTTTCTCCTAGGATCTAGCAGAGAGCAGAAGAGTGGGCATGTTCTAGAAACCAGACCTCTCTAAATTATTGAGGTCTCACAGATAACAGGAGCTGTGTTAAAAAAAAAAAAAAAAAAAAAAAAAAGAGGTACATACTACCTCTCCACCACGTCCTGGGAAATCAATATAGAACTGAAACGAGATTTGCTAAGAATTTTAAATGATTCCCTCAAACAAAAACATCTTAAAGGAGCTGGAGAGATAGATGGGCTCAGCGATTAAGAGCACTGGCTGCTCTTCCAGAGGTCCTGAATTCAATTCCCAGCAACCCCATGGTGGCTCACAACCAACTGTAATGGGATCTGGTGCCCTCTCCTGGTATACATAAAATAAATAAATCTCTTTTTTTTTTTTAAAGACAGTAAATGGAAGAAACATAATATATTGTCGATGTTCAGTATATACTTGAAAGAATAATGTATAAATCGCCTAACAGGAAAAGCTAGTTTGAACATCCATCTGTAACCACCATCCCTAAACCACTCTGTCCAAACACCCTGCTTTTCCATCACTCCTCCTTGCCTTTACTCTAAATCAGAAAGTCATTAGGTGGGGTATAATAGCCAAGATCTGTAATTTCAATTCTTAGGTAGCTGAGGTAGAATATGAAGCTGAAAGCCAGCCTGAAATACATGAAACTGTCTTAAAAACAAAATAAACAACAGTACTCAGGGTTTTATTTTTGAATCTTTACAGTGGCTCTCTTGCCACCATCCAAACCTCTGATTTTTTGGTTCTTCAGTCTTGAAATGCAACTACATTTAAACCTGCCCTGGACATTTATTTTAGTGTTCTTAAGAGTTGGCACATAGTTGATGTACCTTACAATTTACATATTTGTTGCATAGGTGAGTGAATTATTGTTTTAGCAGCAAAATAATAGAATTGTCGAACTTCAGAATCAGAGAACCCCCAGTTTAAATCCAGGCCCAACTATGATAATATGGGGAAAATCCCCAATAATTCTGGACATCAGTTTCTTTGTCTGTAAAATAAGGATAATTTTGCTTGACTTACAGACTGTTGGGAGAATGAAATGAAAGGAATATAACATTTGATATGGTACCTGGTACACAGTTTGCCCTCAATAAGTAATAGACTGACCATTTTAAATGTTTTAAGGCATGGGTTTTGAAATGTGTCTTAAATGACTCAACAGGTGAGTATATTTAATTCAAAGTATTAGTAGATGTTCAGAAGTTGGGATTCTTAAATGGTGTGTACTTATAGGAAGACTGGAGAGGATACATTGAAAGAGAAATGCTTCAGTGAGGAGGACCATGATGACTTTGAAGTTACTTATTTTATTTAAGATTTATTTATTATTTTATGTACGTGAGTACACTGTTAGCTGTAAAGCTGGTTGTGAACCTTCATGTGGCTGTTGGGAATTGAATTTAGGACCTCTGCTTGGTCCAGTCAGCCCTGCTCCCTCTGACCCAATGATTTATTTATTATTATAAATAAGTACACTGTAGCTGTCTTCAGACACACCAGAAGAGGGTATCAGATCTCATTACAGGTGGTTATGAGCCACCATGTGGTTGCTGGGATTTGAACTCAGGACCTTTGGAAGAGCAGTCAGTACTCTTACCTGCTGAGCCATCTCACCAGCCCCATTAATCTCTTACATTGACTTACTGTAGTTATTTAATGTAAATGGAATCATATAATCTATGGCTTTTGTGTCTGGTGCTTTCACTTAGGATAGTATTTTTAAAGTTCATTGGCATAGGTAGCTTGTGTCAATATGTCATTTATTTTTATGACTTAATAATATCCCGTTATTGCTGGGCGTGGTGGCACACACCTTTAATCCCAGCACTCGGGAGGCAGAGGCAGGCAGATTTCTGAGTTCAAGGCCAGCCTGGTCTACAAAGTGAGTTCCAGGACAGCCAGGGCTATACAGAGAAACCCTGCCTCGAACCCCCCCCCTCCAAAAAAAAGAAGAATATCCCATTCTCTATGTATACCATCTTCTGTATACAAATCAGTTAATAGAAACTTGAGTTTTCATTTTTAGCCATTATGGATAATACTGCTATGAACATTTGTATTCAAGATCTTAGTAGACAGGTTTCTCTTGGTGTTTATACCTAGGAGTTGAATTATTAGAATATGAGATACATGGTAACTATACTTGACTCCTTCTACCACTATGTCACATGCTTTACTTACAAGTTTTTTGTACTCTCAAGATCTATAATTTTATGTGTTGATTTTTAATCACTTTTGTTTTTTAAAAAATATTTATTTGTGGGTATGGTGGCCTGTGCCTTTAATCCCATCACTGGAGACAAAGGCATGTAGATCTGTGAGTTGGAGACCAGCCTAGTCTACACAGCTAGAGTTACACAGAGAAACCCTGTCTCAAAAAACTACAGAAAAAATTTATGTATCTGTGTAAGCATTACAGGTGCTTGTGAATCACCCTACATAAATGTTGGAAGCTTAAGTCTGTAAGAACAATATATACTCTTAATTCCTGAGCAATTTCTCCAGTCCCGATTGTATCACTTATTATTATTACTAGTAGTAGTTGGTGTGTGTGTGGGTGTGTATGTAGGCATATATGCCATTGCATACAGAGGCCAATTTACAGGAGTCTATTCTCTCCTTCTACCTTCATGTGGGTTCTCAGGATCTGAAATCAAGGCATCAGGGTTGTATAGCAAGTGTTTTGAGCTGCTGAGCCATTTTGCTAGTTCCATTTTCTTTTTTTAATTTTGGGGGCTGAAAAGATGGTTCAGGGGTTAAGAGTACTTTTATTGCAGTTGAGCAATAGTGGCCACACTCTTTAGTCCCAGTACTTGGGAAACAAAGGCAAGTGGATCTCTGTGAGCTTGAGGCTACCCTGGTCTACAAAGCTACAGGACAGTGAAGGCTACACAATGATAACCTGTCTCAAAAATCAAAAAACAAACAAAAACCAGAAACCCAACAACAGCAAGGTGCTTGTTGCTCTTGCAGGGGATCCAGCGTCACAATTGTCTGTTACCTCTAGTTCCAGAAATCTGACATGCTCTTGTGATCTCTGTGGGCATACACATGGGTGAATATATATAAAACAGGCACACACACATGTATATCTCACTATGTAAACTCCCACTCAGTAGCCATTGCTAGCCTAGAATTCACTATGCTGATCTCGCTTCCTAGTCTCTTTCATACTATTACTGTTTTAGTGATTGCCATAGATATTACCACATGAATTATTTTTTTAAAAATTTTATTTATTTATTATATGTAAGTTCACTGTAGCTGTCTTCAGACACTCCAGAAGAGGGAGTCAGATCTTGTTACAGATGGTTGTGAGCCACCATGTGGTTGCTGGGATTTGAACTCAGGACCTTTGGAAGAGAAGTCAGTGCTCTTAACCTCTGAGCCATCTCTCCAGCCCCTGAATTCTTTTTTTTTAAAGATTTATTTATTTATTTATTACATGTAATTACACTGTAGCTGTCTTCAGACACTCTAGAAGAGGGTATCAGATCTCATTATGGATGGTTGTGACCCACCATATGGTTACTGGGATTTGAACTCAGGACCTTCCAAAGAGCAGTAGGTGCTCTTAACCACTGAGCCATCTCTCCAGCCTCCCACATGAATTCTTAATTTAGCAAAGAGTCATGCTATTAAATACCTTTATAGGAAGAATGGAATTCATTAAGATCTTGCAAAGTAAGAATATTCCAGACCAGATAAACGGGGAAGCACAGGGAAAGTAGCATCAGAAAATCACTCACCATGTCTGGGATTGTAATCCTAGATTTAATTCTAGAAGCAACAGGAAAGCCAAAGAAAGTTCTTTAGAACAATGAAGATTCTATTATTGTTTGTCTGGTTACTGGAATTAGATGGGTAGCCCCAGGGTGTATTTATTATTATTTTTTTTTCAAAACAACCCTATCTGTCCTGGAAATCACTCTATAGACTAAGGCATCTTCAGGTCACAGATCCACCTGCCTCTGCCCCCACGTCCTGGGATTAAAAGAGAGCTCTTCCATGCCTGGCTGACTTTCTTTTTAAGAGGAGAGGGGCTGAGATCAAAGGCATGCACCACTATTCCCAGCAAGTTTATTGTTAGTTTTTGAGATTTTGTGTTTTATTTTATGAGTGTTTTACCAGAATGCATATCTATGAACTATGCGGAAGAAGTGCCCATAGAGGCCAGAAGAGATTATCAGATGCCCTGGGACTGGAATTACAAATGATGCTAAGATGCCATGTGGGTGCTAGGAATTGATTTAGGGTCATTTGAAAGAACAGCCAGTGCTTTAATCACTGAGCCATCTCCTCAGCCCCAGAGTGTGGGCTTTAAAACCAACCAGGAAGGATGTCTTGATCCTGACAAAGATATCTGGGAAAAACAAGACTCAGCAGCTCAGGAAGAGCAGGGTTTCCTTTGTCCTTCAGTGAGGCAGGGCCAGTGTTGGGCCTGGATGTCTAGCTTTATTTGTGTCTCTGCCTTTCTTTGTCTCTTCACCTTCCCCAGCCCTCCTCCCTCCCTCCCAATCACTAGCAATTGCTTTCAAAAGGCCTATCTTGCAATTCTTAAAGCGCTGCTAGGTTTGTTTCAGTACAGTCTTTAAAACCCAGTTCAGTAAAGTCTATCAAATACGCTCTTACTCTATTCTAGCCCCTACATTAGGCTGAAAGATCAAGTAATCCATTAAGTGGGGGTTGCCTCCTTAAACTAGCTCCTGAACACTTGAGAGACTGAGGCAGGAGAGTTGTGATTTTTGAGACCAGCCTAGGCTATATAGTAACTTCTAGCCAGTCTGGGTCACAGATTGAAACTATCTCAGAAAATAAAAGAACTTCCAGAAGGGTGTGTGAGGGGGGGTCTAGACAAGGAATTCATTTGCTACTTTGTGGCCAGAGTTCTAATAAAAACTTGATAGAATGTTTCTAATGCTACAGATGTGGGAGGATAGGCAGGTGATTGTAAGATGTAGGGAAAAGGAAAAGATGATCAAAGTTTCATGGAAGAGGAAGATAAAGCTAGGGTCTAAAATCTAATTGCTGAAGAAGATGATGACCAGATTACAAAAGTGGTTGAGCACCACACTAAGGAATTTATCCCTGCTTATAAAAGCTATGGAGAGCTACGAAATAATTGATTAACAGCAAAGAAGGGAGTCAGGATTGTTGTACACCTGTACTCCCAGCTCCAGTGAGCCAAAATAAGCAAATCTCATGAGTTGGGGCCAGCCTGTTCTACATAGTGAGTTCCAGGTCTGACAGTGCTAAAAGTGAGACCCTGCCAAAAATAAATAAATAAATGGGGGCAATGAGGGGCACCAATGTGGACTAAAAAGATGGCTCAGGACAGGCAGTGGTGGTGCACGCCTTTAATCCCAGCACTTGGGAGGCAGAGGCAGGCAGATTTCTGAGTTCGATGTCAGCCTGGTCTACAGAGTGAGTTCCAGGACAGCCAGGGCTACACAGAGAAACCCTGTCTCGAAAAAAAGAAAAAAAAAAGAAAGAAAAAGAAAAGAAAATTATTTTATTATATATATTAATAATAGTTAATAATTATATTCCTTTTCCATATATTCTTTTATATATATAATATATATATATATATTTCTCCTGATGTAATTGTTGTCTGGGAGGCTATTGCCTCAGTCTGCTAACCTAGGTCTAGTTCTAGAAGCTTCTAACCTCTGTATAATCTAATCTAGGCCTAGGATGTTTTCAACTTCTGAGACTTACTGCTAAATAAGCTCACCCTTTCTAGTTCTTTCTGAGCTCTAGCTGGCTGATTCAACTAAGCTGTTCGGGCTCAAATTCATCTCCAGGCTGACTGACTGAATGTGGCTTCTCCCTTGTCTTCTGACTGAATTGCTGTGCTTGGCTTCATACTAACTTTGGCAATATGTTCTAATCTTCTGGCTCCTTTTTCTTCTGTCTTTACCTGTGTTTATCTTGTTCTCTCTCTGCAACCTGTCTTTCTATAACTGTCTGATAAAACTGTCTCTCCTCTCTCTCTCTCTCTCTCTCTCTCTCTCTCTCTCTCTCTCTCTCTCTCTCTCTCTTTCTCTCTCTCTCTCTCTCCACTGCTCCCTCAAGTAGCTTTCCTTTCCTCTCTCTTTCATGAGAGTTGGGCAGATCCTATTCTGTCAAATCATTCTCTGACTCATCACTTTGTCTGCCACTCAATTAGACATCACTTTCACACATGGGTATCTACTTGTACACACTAACTTTACTTCATTGTTTGGGATTAAAGGTGTGTACTAAGAGTGTGTTTGTATTCTAGCCAAAGTAGCCGTATTGCTGGATTAAATCCCTCTACAAAGAAAAGCAAAAAATGAGCCAACAGGGCTGGAGAGATGACTCAGTGGTTAAGAGCACTCACTGGTCTTCTAATGGTCCTCAGTTCAATTTCCAGCACACAAATGGCAGTTCACAACTGTCTAATGGCATCTTCTGGTGTGTGTGTATGTGTGTGATTGCACGCACTTGTGTGTACCTTTAAAATGTACATATATCTTATACATTATATATATGTATATATACATATATATCTTTAAATGTACATATATATCTTTTAAAAATGGATAGAAAATTAAAAAAAGAGACATAGTTAAACTTTGAGGGTGGTGGAGAGATAAGAAGTCAGTGAAGAGTTCTTATAGGAAATCTTTTCTTTTTTTATTATTTTACTTTGTGGATTGATGTTTAGCCTGTATGTAAGTATGTATGCATGCATGCATGTATGTATGTATGTATGTGTGTGTGTGTGTGTGTGTGTGTGTGTGTACCATGTGCATGCTTTGTCCGCTAGGAGTCCAGACAAGGGTGACAAATTTCTTAGAACCAGAATTACAGATGGTTGTGAGTCACCACAGGTGCTAGGAATCAAGCCCAGGTTTTCTGGAAGAGCAGCCAGTGCTCTTCACTGCTGAGCCATCTCTTCAGCCCCGTGGAGCAGTTCTTGACACATCAGGCTATATTTTCTTTTCTGTCCCCCACTGTACACTGCCTCCATGCTACTGGGTGCTGAAATATCTTTGTGAAAACTGAGTCTGTTTAAAAGTGCGTGGAGTGAGGGTGTGCATATGGAGATTTGACAATAACTGTGGATAAAATTGGACATTGATGATGCTATTTAAGGCACAGCCTGTCTAGGGTATTTCTAGATATAAGCAAATCCACCAGAGAACAAGAGATACCGGAAAATATCAACCCCAACAGCTACTTGAACAAAGGACAAATGCCAATTTAGGAAGCCCTGGGTACCTACTGTTTGAAGGGAGACTGGCAGCTTAATTGCTCATTCATTTTCTTTTTGTTTGTTTGTTTGTTTTTCTTTTTTAAAGTAAAACAGTAATATTTTTATAATGTTTTAAATTGGACAGAAGAAAGAATGTGTAATTTTATCCACAAAATTAATCTTTAGAATTTTTTCAACAATAATAGAAATCAGAAAATATAGTAAGTCAAAATATATTTTTGCTAGTGTAATACTTTCTGGATAATTTTATTTTTATTTTTATTTTTTATTAGATATTTTCTTCATTTACATTTCAAATACTATCCCGAAAGTCCCCTATCCACCCTCCCCCCGCCCTGTTCCCCTACCCACCCACTCCCACTTCTTGGCCCTGTACTGGATGGAGCATATAAAATTTGCAAGACCTAGGGGCCTCTCTTCCCAATGATGGCCGACTAGGCCATCTTCTGCTACATATGCAGCTAGAGACACGAGCTCTGGGGGTACTGGTTAGTTCATATTGTTGTTCCACCTATAGGGTTGCAGACCCCTTCTGCTCCTTGGGTACTTTCTCTAGCTCCTCCACTGGGGCTCTGTGTTCCATCCTATAGATGACTGTGTTGTGTGTTTTTTGAGACAAGGTTTCTCTGTGTAGCCCTGGCTGTCCTGGAGCTCACTCTGTAGACCATACTGGCCTCGAACTCAGAAATCTGCCTGCCTCTGCCTCCCAGTGCTGGGGTTAAAGGCGTGCGCCACCACTGACTGACTGCTTATTCATTTTCTAATGATTTTTTAAAATTTAGCATTCATTTATTGATGTGTCTGTGTGTATTGTGTCTGTTGTGTGTGTATTGTGTCTGTTACCTCCACACATGTGCCCAACTCATGTGTGGAGGTAAGAAAAAAATTCTTGGGAGTTGGTTATCTCTATATCTCTCCACCTCAAAGGGTGAGATGGGAATATTTGACAAGTACCTTGCCATCTGCCACACATATTCCCCTCCTCTCCCCCCCCCTTTTCCCCTTTTGAGGCACAACAATCAAGGCTGGCTTTAAATTTACCACGTAACCAAAGATGATCTTGAATTCCTGGTCCTCCTGCCTCTACCTCCCTACCACTGAAATTACAGGCCTGTGGCACCACACCTGTTTAATCACCTTTATTTGTATGATAGATTTCACCAAATTTACCCATCCAGTTTATTAAGAGGATCACATGGAAGGATATTTATAGGTCTCTGGCATGTTGTAAGAACACACTCTTCCTGCTTCTTCCATAAACCAAATGGACAGAAATGTGCTCAGAGGGGGATCATCCACCACCGAGTGCAGAGAAGAGTTAGCATGGGCTCCGGCATAGTTCGTATGTCTGGTTGTAACAGCCTTCACATACTGAGAACCTTCTGCTCACCTGCCACTGTGTCTTACTTCTGTTCTCAAAGTATCCTGTGATATCCCTTAAGATGTTTTACAGACAAAGGAACAGACTCAGAACTATGAGATGAATAGTCCACACTGTACAGATCCCAAGAGAATCAAATGCAAGGTCAGAGACCCTCAAGCTGGACATTGGTAGTAGTGTAGAGACTAAAGGACCCAGCCGCAGGGGCCAGCATCTAGGGCTACAGGAACAGTAAGGAGTCCACACAGGGAGCAGGAACGAGGATGGGATGGAGCTGGAAGACACGAAACCCCAAGACAGGAAACACAAGCCTAGTTGCTGAGACTGGGTAGACATGGTCATTTTAGTAAAATTTTGCCAGTTTATTTGCTCTGAAAACCTTAAGAACGTGGTAGAGTTCAGTCAAGAAAAGTAGCTTCTAGGGCTGCGAAGGCTCATCTGGTAAAGACACTGCCTGATGACCCAAGTCTCATCCCTGGAAGAAGCAGAGCCATGGGAGTCCTAGATCTAGAACCAACCTCTGAGAGGTGTGCTCTAACCTCCACATACAGACGGTGACACACACACACACACACCACCACCACCACCACCACCACCACCATCATCATCATATATACATAGTAAGTTTTTTTTTTTTTTAAATGTAGCTGTAGTAAGCTTGGTGGTGGCACACTTGTAATCCACACACTTGCTTTGAGATCAAGGCCATTCTTCTGGACTACATAGTGAGTTCAAAGACTGCCTGAAATCTGTTTGAAAAAAAAAAAAAAAAGAATGAGATGGCTCAGTGGGTTAAAGGCACATGCTGGCAAGCTTAACAGTATAAATTTGATCCCAAGGACCTATATAGTGAAGGAAGAGAGCTGACTCTCTAAGAATAACCTGTGATCTCCACACATGGGCCCTGCTGCCCAAACAATATTAAAAAATCACAAGTAAGACAGTGGTGGAGCATGCCTTTAATCCCAGTACTTGGGAGGCAGGGGAGGCAGAGTTTTGTGAGTTCCAGGCCAGATCTATCCTTTAGAGCAAGTTCCAGGACAGCCAAGGCTGCACAAAGAAACCCTGTCTTTTGGGGGGGGGGAATTACAGATTGAAATAAAGAAAAAAAAAGAAAAATAGCTGTTTATAGTAAACCACCTTTTCTCTAGAATTGGAGCCCCAGAGAGTGAGTCTGAGATGCACCTCTCTGGATCACCCCCATCGTCGCTCTGCCTGCACCTGTCTCAGAGAGGACCTACGATGAGTAAACCAACAAGCCTAAATCCAGGGAAAAGAGCTCTTGCAAGTTAATCAGCATGGTTGAACCTCTCTTTCCCATTCTCCAGTGTGGCAATTATAGCTATTCCGTGGGGTTGACTTTATATAGAGTGATTATTGGGATGACTTCAGACACACGAGTAAGTAATGTGCCTTCTCTAGAGACTTTACTACTTGGTAAAATGGGGATATTAAGCTGGGTGTGGTGGCGCACGCCTTTAATTCCAGCACTTGGGAGGCAGAGGCAGGCAGATTTCTGAGTTCGAGGCCAGCCTGGTCTACAGAGTGAGTTCCAGGACAGCCAGGGCTACACAGAGAAACAATGTCTCAAAAAAACAAAAACAAAAACAAAAAACAAAAAACAAAAAATGGGGATATTATTCGATTCTACCTTGGTGAGGGATTTGGCTTAGTTGGTAGAGTGCTTGCTCAGCATGCACCAATAACTTCCAGCCATCCATAGCCCATGGATTGGTGAGACATACATGTAGTCCTACACTAAGAAGTGGAGGTTTGACTACATAACAGGTTTGAGGCCTGTGTGGGCTATGTGAGATTCTTGCCTACTTTTTTTTTTTTTTTTTTTTTTTTTTGACTTTTCAAGACAGGGTTTCTCTGTGTAGTCCTGGCTGCCCTGGAACTCACTCTGTAGACCAGGCTGGCCTCGAACTCAGAAATGCGCCTGCCTCTGCCTCCCAAGTGCTGGGATTAAAGGCATGCACCACCACTGCCCAGCTCTTGCCTGCTTTTTGAAGGGAGGAGGATACTATTTTTTACTTTGCAATGTGGGAATGCTGATGGAGATTAGAGGACAACTTGTGGGAGGTAGTTCTCTCTTTCCATTCTGCTGTTTCCAAGGACTGAACTCGGTTATAGGCCTGGGTAGCAAGTACCATTAGCCACTGAGCTATCTCATCCACCCAGAGGTCTCACTGAACAAGTCACCTCACCCATAGGGGACTCAGTTAAAAAAAAAAAAAAAAAGATCCACTTTATTTTTATGAGGATTAAATGAGTTAAATGCAAAGTAGCAATGTGCCTAGGATGTGATTTTAAGTAGGATTTAAACGGTGATAACTGTCTGACTCAGAAGTCCCACTACTGCTACAGTTGGTCCTGACAATCCTCAAGATGTCTGTAGGAAATTGTTGATCCCCTCACCCTCCTTCCTATTTTGGGTAGGATAGTTTTTTCAAAAACTATCAGTCTAGGCCAGGCCAAAGTGGGAAAAGAACACCTGGACCTGGTTTCTTCTCCTCTTCCTCTTCCTCCTCCTCTTCCTCCTCCTCCCCCTCCTCCTCCTCCTCCTCTCCCCCTCCTCCTCCCCCCCCTCCTCTCCCTGCCCCTCCTTCTCTTCTTCCTCCTTTTCCGTGAAGAACCCTTAAGCTGGATCTGGCTGAACGTCCCGTCCCCCCCTCCCCCCGCCCCTTCCTCCTCCTCCCTCGCGTGCGCCAGTGATGTCGGACAGCATAGGGCTCCCTCTTCTGATAAAAGGTGAGAACAGCTTTGGCCCTTAGTTTCTGAGATGGGCGTAGATGATCTATCTGCAATGTGGCTTTTGGTTTATTTTTATTTTATTTTATTTTTCAGCTCCTTTTGTTGGATGCTGTAGCCGGTCATAGGGAATAAAGTTTGAGGGAAAATAGCCACGGCTGGGGCAAATTTGGCTTAATATTTCAGAAGTGCAAAGCTGGATAATTCGATTAGAATGAGGGTAGAGGACTGGAGAATCGGGTCAGGTAATGAAAGAATTTGGGCCCCATTGAATTAATTTTACATTCTTTCAACAGGTGATGGCATGCAGCCACAGGTAAGATGACAAGGTGACTTATTCAACATTTCAAAACCATGTGTCCTGGGCCCTCTGACTGCTCTCACGTACTCAAAAATAATGGGGACAGAGCCGAACTACTAGGGAAGCTTGGCTTGAGGAGACAGTAGATTATAAAGAAAGACTGGAGTCCCGGACCCCAAAATGGGGAGGAGCAAGTGTTGAAACGGGACCAGTTTCCTCTTTAAGACCCACCCCAGAGCGCTGGCCCCGCCTCACGCCGTTGCTGCTGCGACCCGCCCCCTTCCACTCGCCCCCGGGCCGGGCTGGGGCTCCCGGTTCCGCGCCCCTGGCTACGGGGTACGGCCCCCTATCCACCAGTACTTGGGTGAGTAAGGAGGGAATGGCCAGTTTGGACCACAGGGTAACGCCACTTCGGGAGCCCCGCCACGAGGTCCGGCCTCCGCAGGCCTGCGGTCTAGGCGCCTACCTGCCTGTGCCCACACTCAGAACCCCGGGAACTGCAGGCATCCAGGTGCTGAACTGTCTTGCTTTTGTCCACTCGGTGGCAGGGCTAGGTGTGCTGGGTTTAAAGACTGCCTCATTTATTCCGCAGGGCCTTTTGCTCGAGATTCCTCCAGGCACTGCAGATGGAGGCGTGGGGGAGCCCTGGAATCTCAGACTAGTTTTGAATCCCAGCTCTGCCAGTTACTAGCTTGTGGCTTTGAGTAAGTGGTTTTTTTTTTTTTTTTTTTTTTTTTTAAACTACCCTGGGACTTACTTTCTTTTTCTATGAAATGGGAACCCGGAGGACAACACCGTCTCCTAAAATAAATAGAACTAAAAGAGATATTGTATATCAAGTACTGAGCTCAGAATGTAGATTCTGACAGGAGTGTGGTAGTGAGATCTTTAGGGACTTTGGATATGAAGTGGTGGTACTTCTACAAAAACAGTTTTCAGAGCCTTGTAATCTTAGTAACAGGGAGGCAAGGACAGAAGGATTGGGAGTTTCCAGCAAGCCTGGACTACACAGTAAGATCTTTTCTCTGGAAGAGTGTACATAAACACGTGCACACACAAACTAAAATAAAATGAAATCAACTAAGTAGTGCCAATGAAGAACTCCTAGGTTGCCTAGGAGCAGAACTTAAGGTAGTGGGCTCCTCAAACTGAGCTATCAAGCAGTGGCCATGGTGGAGAGGCCTTCCAAGTAATCTAGACCATGTGATTTCCTCTTTTACAATTTGAAACAGGCCCAGGATGGTTAGGTGACTTGTCCAAGGTCATACATGTAAAAGGGAGGCCAGGCACACTGCCAAGAAGTAGAAGCAGCTATCTTTTCTGTTTGTTTCTGACACTGTCCTTGAATGCCACCCCCTGCCCCCCATTGACCCTGCATGGGGTAAGGTCCAGGGTAAGGTTCTTTCAAGCTGACGATCTGGTCTTCAGTTAGAGGATCCCAGTGGTTCACGGATACAGAGCAGCTGGCTTTGGGGAGGACCATTAGGAGGAGGATTGGGTTAAATCTACTTCAGAGAGTCTAGGTGTGGGCTGGCTGGCCACAGTGCTCTTGTGTAGGGCCCTATCTAGAGAATGGGTGAGATCTGGGAGGGTCATCAATGCCACTTCCAACTTCCCAGGGAGATGCTTGACCAAATATTTATTGCCCCAAAGGGGAGGAAGAACTTGAGAACTTGGGTCGGGCTACTTGGCAGAGAGGTAGGTGGAAAGGCAGAGGAAAATGTGGAGGTGTACCCACCTGTTTCTGGAATGCTAGGAGGCCAGCCTGAGATCAGAGTTCTATTTAAGGGTGGGGCCAGAAAGAGTCATGGCTTGAGACCAGAAGGGCCGGTTTTTATGTATCTGGAGCCAGCTATAGTTCGGCACCAAGAAACCTAAACTCTGAGAATGACTTCCCCAAGCTCAGCTTTGAGGAAGAGACTCTCTTGGTTTCTCCATCTTTACAATGGGAACAGGCAGACTGGTTCATGGGTATAGATATATGGTATTTGTTTTCTTTTCTCTTTTGCTCATTCCAGTTCTTTTTTTTTTTTTTTTTTTTTTTTTTTTTTGGTGTTTTTGAGACAGGGTTTCTCTGTGTAGCCCTGACTGTCCTGGAACTCACTTTGTAGACCAGGCTGGCCTCGAACTCAGAAATCCACCTGCCTCTGCCTCCTGAGTGCTGGGATTAAAGGCGTGCGCCACCACGCCTGGCTGCTCATTCCAGTTCTAATCTGACCTTCCTGGTTAGAGTTTTGGTCCAGAGAGAAAGGGATCAAGAAAATCAGTTGAAATATATAGCTCTTTGTGGACCCTGTATTTCCTTACTGCTGATCCTGCGTGGAATCTTGCTTTACCTCTCCTTCTATACATCTGTACACCGAGAGGGGTTGGGCCAGGGTTATTAGTATGTACTGAGCTGTTATAGTGCCTGACTTTAGAACTTTAGAGTCAATCTTCTGCTACACGCCCCCCCACCCCCCAACACACACACACTGGTTTCTTGAGACAGAGTTTTTCTGTGTTGCACTGGCTATTCTAGTAATTGCTCTGTAGACCAGGGTGACCTCAAACTCACCTGCTTCTGCCTCCCAAGTGCTGGGATTAAAAGTGTGCACCACTATGTTCCAGCAGACTATTTTTTTTTTTTTCGAGACAGGATTTCTCTGTGTAGCCCTGGCTGTCCTGGAACTCACTTTGTGACCAGGCTGGCCTTGAACTCAGAAATCTGCCTGCCTCTGCCTCCCAAGTGCTAGGATTAAAGGCGTGTGCCACCGTGCCCGGCTCCAGCAGACTCTTGTCTGAGGGAAAAATCAGTTTCAAGAGCCTTCACTTCATCTCAGGAGGCACTGGGTATTATAGGGAAGCCACCAGAAGCTGATAAAGCAGCTCTGACCTGCACACAGCAAGCCCAGGCTATCACCAGGCCTGATTCTGCAAAGCTTTTCACCCTTAGAGCACGTGAGGCTGCAGGCAGGGACAATCATGGGATGGAGGTTCTGTCAGCTTCTATGGAGTCCCTACTGCACTGGATTGCTGTGCCTGTAATCCCAGAGTCTGGGACGGGCCTGAAGGTGCAGCAGGGCCCTACACAGGTGAGTGAAGCAGTGAGAACCAAGAGGCTGGGCCGGAGGCTTGGGGGTGGGCAGATAGGCACAGGCCACGGGTTTTAAGCTTGGCTCTTGAATCAGTGAAAGACTAGATAAACCAACTATGAAGTCCAAGGCCTATCTAGAGTGGCAGAGAGTTGCAGAGAAGGCCTTCCAATCTGTTTCAAGCTTTATCTTAGTATAGATGGAATTCATTGTTTTCCTTCAGAAACGGAAATTGAGTGTTGCCTTGGGATTCTGAGACTTCCTTATCTGGGACAGGAGCTGCCAAAGTTTAGGAGTCTCCTCAGACTTCCTGAGTTTTGAATTGAGCATGAGTGCTAGCGTTACCATTGCACCCTCAGCCCTGCTGCCTGGGGCCCTGACAACCCTGACAACACACCTTCCATCCTTAGGTCTGACAAGATGTACCAGGTCCCACTGACATTGGACCGGGATGGGACCCTAGTCCGGCTCCGCTTCACTATGGTGGCCCTGATCACTGTCTGCTGTCCACTTGTCGCCTTCTTCTTCTGCATCCTGTGGTCCCTGCTCTTTCACTTCAAGGAGACAACATCTACACACTGTGGGGTAGGGCTTGGAGGGCACTGGCGGCTCATCTTGACAGAGTTAGCCAGTTCTCATGGGCTACTGGGTGGGGGCGGGCTATTTGTAAATCGAGGTCTCATGAGTTAGGTTCCTTTTACGTTCTATGAAAGTTATAGGGCCTGGGGTTACTAAAGCTGGGCAGCCCCCAAACTCAGAACCTTGGCCAGTTATAGAGGTTCATGTCTTTAATCCCAGCACTTGAAAGTTAGAGGCAAACCTGATCTTTATATGAGTTCCAGGCCAGGCAGGGTTATATAGAAAGACCCTGCCTTGAAAACAAACAAAGAAATAAAAACCCAGAATCCAATTACTGCTTCATAGAGGAACAGGTTCAAGAGCTCCAGGGTTTCCTGGAGGGGGAGGGGATGGATGGGACCGGGATAGAGGACAATGTAGGTTTCACAGTGTGTCACTTTGGACTTATGCCTGTGTCTGTGGGAATGCCGTTTTGTGCATGTATGTGATTGTGAGGGACATGCCTATATTTAATGGCTTCAAGAATGGTTGTATGTGTGAGTGAAACTCTGTGTGGAGACCAAGTTATGTGCATGAATGTGTTCTACAGTGGGTTCCATGTCTTCTGAGGGTACTTGAGCCATGCAGAGAGATTTGAGTTTCTCCATAAAATATGAGTAAATGGGGTAATACTTGTGTCGATGTCTGTTGTGCTCCTCCTTCACTGATCGACAGTGCTTCCTGGGACCTAGAGAATGAGCATCGGTTTCTACGTCTATAGACAGGTTGATGGTGCCTGCCTTGCTCCTTTCTAAGACGAGGGTAGAGTCCAGGTAGAGACAACATGGGAAGTTGGGTTGGGAGTACAAAGGGTCTAAAACAGGACGAGGAAGAGAATGAGAAAGAGTAAGCGATCATAAGGTTAGGAGGTGGGTCAGGAGATAAATAGGCAGGGCCCCAGGTGAGGGGGAGCCTGGACGTGGAGCTTAGCTAGCCTTAGAGAGAACTTTGAAGGCCCGGCAGGCAGCTGCCTTTATATGACCCTCCCCTCCTGTAAAAGACCATCGGCCCCATAGGAAGCCTAGGTCTAGCAGAGGATTCTGGATGGGAGTTTGGGGTGATGACCTGCTTCTTTTGTTCAATATGACTTGAAAGTCTTCTTTCTAATTTGTAGACATGATACTTGATGAGAGATCACAGAGGGGATGGAGAAACCAGAGGTGGTGGCTCTTGCATGTAATCCCAGCAGTGGGGAGACTGAAGCGGGAGGACTCACTTGAAAGCAAGGTCAACCTGGGCTAAAGAATGAAACCCTATCTCATCCCTACCCTCCAATAAATACATAAAAGTAAATGGAAGGAAAGGACTGGGAGGAAAGAGAGCAGCCAGGCTAGCAGTTTTCAACCATGGGGGTGTGTGTCACATATCAGATATCCTGCATATCAGATATTTACATTGTGATTCATAAAGTAGCAAAATTACAATTATGAAGTATCAACAAAATAACTTTATGTTTGGAGGTCACCACAACATACGGAACTATATTAAATGGTCACAGCTTTAGGAAGGTTGAGAGCCAGTGAGCTAGGTGATCTAAGATCATTTCCTGCCTTAGGGCTTACTTCAGATAATGCATCATGTATTCTCATTACCTAACTTCTGTCCGTCCTGAAAATCCTTTGTAAGGTGTTTCCTCCTCTGGAACACCTTGCCTGGCCTCTTTGAGTCAGACGTAACCCCTTCTTATAAGTGCCTACTGTTCTTGGTGTTACTGCCTACATTTCTCTCATACCATATCTGTATCTGTCTTCCTCACCATACTGGCGTCTCCATGAGAACAAACACTGCACTGAGTCAAAAAGAATCTGTTGAGTAAATACATATGATTCCCAGTCTAGTGCCTTGGGAAAGGCAGGTAGTCCAAACAAAAATATAAAGTTTTTACAGCTTATAAGTTAAACAGTACATTGTTTACTCTGCCCTTCTGGCTGGCCCTGAGGGCTAACGGGACCCATGACCTCAGCCTACCTGATACCCACTACCCACTCTTGGTATACTAGTTAGGGAGCTAAAGCATAGGTTAGTTGCTGGCCTAGTGGCCCTGGGAATATTTCATCCCCATTCCCTGGGACTCTTTTATTGGATACAATTTAAGCTTTTATTTATGCTTTGAGTTTCCTACCCAAAATATCCCAGAGGAAGGGCCAGCCCTAGGCATAAAGTAACTAACCCAGCCTAACACTCCCATCACTAATGACATCGCCTCTACTTATACATCCCAAGTAACAGGGAGCTTTACCCTTCAAGTAACCTGTTTAAGGAGGTTTAGTAACTAGCAGTGAACACACTTTTTTTTTTTTTTTTTTTTTTTTAAGTAAGAAGCATAGGGGCTGGTGAGATGGCTCAGTGGGTAAGAGCACCCGACTGCTCTTCCGAAGTTCCGGAGTTCAAATCCCAGCAACCATCCATAATGAGATCTGACTCCCTCTTCTGGAGTGTCTGAAGACAACTACAGTGTACTTACATATAATAAATAAATAAATCTTTAAAAAAAAAAAAAGTAAGAAGCATAGATTTGGTTGGGGGTGGGGTTGAGACAGGGTCTCACTATATAGTTCTGCCTGGCCTACAACTTGTTACATAAAGCAGAGTGGCCTCAAACTCATAGAGATCCACCTGCCTCAGCCTCCCACATGCTGGGATTAAAGACACACACTACCTTGCCTAGCCAACATAGATTTTCTTTCCAGTCCCTGCCCTGGTCTTGACTCTTCTGTGTCAAGCTGTGCTCTCCTCCTGGTTTTACATCAGGCCTGCATAGATGAGAAGACAGTAGTAGAGGCACCTAAGTCCATCTGAGGAGTGTAGCTCTAATTTTTGCAGGCGACCTTCCAGGATAGGGTCTATAAGCTCCCGACAACCTTAACTATGTCCTTGGACTGGATCCAGTTGTTAACTGTGTTGTCTTTGTTGTGCCATATCTGGATAGTTGGACTTCAGCTGGCTTGGGCAGTACAGGCACAAGCAATACTATTTATTCCTATTGCTGTCAGGCTGCTGTTGATGCAGCCCAAGCTACCATTAACTATTTCTGTATGGATACAGGCTGGACACTGATAGCCCATATTCAGTCCTGTCTAGAACTCTTTAGAATCTGATTCTATCTTAGGTACTCTTTATGTGTGTGTAAGCACATGCACTCACGCCTGCATTTGCCATGGTACATGTGTTTCGGTCACAGGGCAGCTTTGTGGACTTGGTTTTCTCCTTCCGCCTTTCCATGGGTTCTGGGGATCTAATTCAGACCATTAGGGTGCATGACAGGGCCTTTTACCCTTCAGTCATCTCACTGGCCTCTTGACTCTCTTAATACAGGCTAGTCAGTTCTCTTAGTGGATCTAAACACATACCCAGTCATGTGCAATAAAAAATGAGCCAGATCCCTTTTTTTCTTTCTCTTTTTCCCTTTCTAGAAGCCTACTCGTCACTCCTAGCACAATATTTAGAAAGGTCTCCGCCCCCATGCCTGGCAAAGAAGCTTAGTGGGCTGACCTTAGTCACTATCACTCCTTACAGTTGCACAGTGTTCTGGGATTTATGAGGTGGCCTTGTTGATTTTGAGAAGGCTGTGTGCCTGGGCAGGCATGGAGAACTTGGCTTTGTGGGCGGAGGGCAGGCCCTGAGGACCTGGGGGTGGGACCCTCTGGTCCCGAGCAGTTTCAGTCCGACCGGAGCCCTCAGTCCCATCCCAGGATCCTGCAGCACCCAGTGTAAGTGTTTCTTGACCACCCTCCCATCCCACCCCGTTCCTGACGAGAAGCTAGTCTGGTGGCTGGGTTCTGCTTCCTCCTTCACGGGAGGAAGTATGGAGTCCAAGAGAAGATTTGGTCCTAGACCTTTTACTCCAAAGCCAGATCTCTGCCTCTGCTTGCCCCAAAGGGAGCCCTGGAGTAGCCATGGTGATCAGGGCCATAGGGACTGTGGGGGGTGAGGGTGGGGTTGCTTTTCTGCCAGGAGGGAAGGAGTGGGAAAGACCAACTTCCTGGGGTGTTGAACCTGGATGGAGGCTTCCTGGGCTGGACTCAGTATACTGAGCTGAAGCTGAAGCTGAAGGGAGAAGGTTCTCAAGACCCTCATATTCTTCCAAGTTTTGAACTGGATCAGATAGTTCTCTCAGAGGGGACAGGAATGGCCATTTAGGCTCCACAGAATCACAGTGCTTGCTGACCTGTGGCTTGGCTCACTTAGAGCCTGGGGGTGGAATGGCTGGTAGCTTGTAGTTCTTCTGAAATGGGTCTTAGGACCTTCTCATTGTTCCCAGTTGAACATGGGTGAGAAGGAGGAATGTGATCAGACAGGGTCAGTGGGAGGTCTGAGCTAGTCTGAGCTAGAGGTCCTTAATTTAGAGCCTTAAGCTGCTGGATAACAAGAGACTTTAGTCCAGGCATTTGGTTCTGGTGTAGTTCTGAGCCTTTGTCTCTTCTTGTGAATGATGGGACGAATAACTTTTCCACTCCTGAACCTTCTCTTCAGTTTCCATGAGGATGGTGATTGTGAAGTAAAGTCCTCACAGTTCCAGTGTTCAGGCCCCTGGGGCCCTCTATTGTCTAGGTTCTTTAAAATGTGGAACTAGAGTGTCAGTGTGCCATGGTTCCTGAGAGCTGCCCCTGCCTGTCTCTGCCACTTCTGTCCCATCTCTCTTCATCTTCTTCCTTTCTGACCTTCTTTCCATTTATGTTCTGGCTTTTCCTTGTGCCAGCTCTGGAAAAGGCTCTACTTCCCCAGGCTCAGGTATCCTACCAGGCCTCAAGTTGTGCCCTTTGCCTTGCTTGGACCACTCCTTACAGGATGTTCTCTGCGGCCTTGGACCCTGATGGGACCGTGTTCCGGCTCCGCTTCACAGCCTTTGTCTGGTGGGTCATCACTTTCCCCCTGTTCGGCTTCTTCTTCTGCATCATCTGGTCTCTGGTGTTCCACTTTGAGTACACAGTGGCCACTGACTGTGGGGTGAGTTCCAGCATCCGAGCACCGGGGGCAGGGGCAGGTTCTGAGGTCGTGGCAAGGGAAGAATCAGCAAGTAGGCGAGAGGTCAGCAAAAGGAAAGTGACAAAGGGCTGGGGGTGAGGCATGTCAGGATGAATGGAGAAATGAGAGGCAGGGACTCTAGGAGTAGAGTTGGAAGAGGATGACAGACAATACAGAGGAGTTGGAGCAGAGTGTGGTGAGGGAGTGGGGGAAGGGGAGGACCTGTAGGATTGGTCAGGAGAAGGAGGAAGATGCTGAAGAAAGACTAGATTAGAGGAATCAAGAGACTAAGGGTGTATAAGAGGCCAGGAGCCAGGATAAGTAACAAGTAGTTTTAGCTCAGATTAGGGAATCCCTAATCAGATCTCTATTCTGCAGTCTTCAGGCTTGGTTTCTCTACTGGCAGTCTTGGGCCCCACAACCTGTGCTCACTCAGGCTAGCTAGAAACCAGGATAGAACTTCCTGCTTGCTAGATCTCTACCAGGTCTTTCCTGAGGGCTCAGGAGTACAAGCTGTATGTCAGAGGTGTGGAGATGAATATTCAGTTGCTCTTAGCATCTAATTCACACAAGAGATGGTCCTTGGGTACAGTTATAATATAGTGAGTTGGAATTATTTGTTTGTTTGTTTATATGTGTGTCTGTGTCTGTGCACATAAGGGCAGGTACCATGGAAGCCAGAAGAAGGCATCAAATCCCCTGGAACTAGAGTAACAGGGAGTTGTGAGCTGCCTGAGGTAGATGCTGAGAACCTAACTGGTGTCTTTTGGTATTTCCTTGACCCTGAATTGTGAAATTGTGATTCTTTTTTTTTTTTTTTGGTTTTTTCGAGACAGGGTTTCTTTGTATAAGCCCTGGCTGTCCTGGAACTCACTTTGTAGACCAGGCTGGCCTCGAACTCAGAAATCCTCCTGCCTCTGCCTCCCAAGTGCTGGGATTAAAGGCATGCGCCACCACGCCCGGCTCTGAATAGGGATTCTTATTGTGATAAAGGGAATACAGGAACTGTAGGGCTCAGAGGAGACATTTAACCTAGTTTAGACACTGAAGATAACTTTCCTGAAGGAGGGAACTTTGTTGCTGGACTGTGCGGAGGTGAGGGCGGATCATTGTGAGTGCCAGGCTAACAACTGTGGAAAGATTTTAGGCAGTTAGAGACGTGATCAGGTTTGTGCCTTAGAAGTTCATTCTAGCTTCTGGCTGGAAAAATGATAGGGATCAAGAATAGGGAGACCAAGCTTAGTGGTGGTGGCTCACTCCTTTAATCCCAGTACTTAGGAGGGAGAGGCAGGTGGATCTTTGTGAGTTCAAGGCCAGCCTGGTCTATTGAGTGAGTTTTAGGATAGCCAGGACTATACAGAGAGAGAAAAAAGAAAAAGAAAAAAGAAAACAACAAAGCATAGGTGGTAGTGGGGAGGGGGGTTGCTGGAGAGATAACTCAGTGGTTAAGAGCACTGACTGCTCTTCCAGAGGTCCTGAGTTCAATTTTCAGCAACTACATGGTGGCTCCCAACCATCTGTAATGGGATCTGATGCCCTCTTCTGGTGTGTCTGAAGATAGCCACAGTGTACTCACAGACGTACAATAAATAAATTAAAAAAAAAAAAAAAGGAACCAGGATAGAGTGGAAATGCCAGTGCAGTGGCTCATGCTGCAGGAGACCACTGCCAAAACAGAGACTGTGCGGACACAGACTAGAGAGTGGCGCCCAGAGGAGGGACAAATAGGATCATCTGGAGCTGGAGGTTTTGTCAGGTTGGTAAGGAATGGAGAACAAGAAGGTAGATAAGCCTTCTATAATGAGCATGTGTGTGTGTTGGGGGTGGAGCTTTGCCTGAGGCCAAAAGATTTATTCTTTCATGCAATAAACTGATAAAGAGAAAGAGAGAGAACACGTGTGTGTGTGTGGGGGGGGGGCTTTTGCCTGAGGTCAGAAGATTTATTCTTTCATGCAATAAACCGAGTTTGTGTGTGTGTGTGTGTGTGTGTGTGTGTGTGTGAGAGAGAGAGAGAGAGAGAGAGAGAGAGAGAATGAGAATGAGTGTGTGTGTGTGTGTGTGTGTGTGTGTGTGTGTGTGTGTACTCTCCAGAGGATAACCTTAGGATACCATACCATATCTCAGGAGCCATCACTTCGCTTTTTGAGATGGTCTCATTTGGCTACGATGGCTGGTCAGTGGGCCCCAAGGATCTCCCTATTTCTGCCTCCTCAGCACTGGCACTCTAAGTATATGCCATTGTGCCTGGCTTTTTTTAAACCTGGGACCTACGGCTCAAATTCAAGTTCTAATGCTTGTAAAGCAAACATTTTACTGAGCTATCTTTCCAAACCCTGGTTAGGGGAATTTCTGGAAACTTTCCCTCTATGAATTTCTGATCTACTTCCCTATTTAGAATGAGGATCTTTGCCTATCGGTGCTTTTAGCGCTGGTTTTACAGGGATGTTTGGAGTGAACTGTGTATATCTGGTGTCTGATAGTTTCTGAGATTGTTACTGGCACAGTAAGTGAGTTAGGGAAAGAAGTGGGAATGATGATTGGCGCATATTTGCATCCGATGGATGAGGCAGTCTCTACTCTTAAAATCCTGCCTCATCTTTAATCTGAAAGAAGTGTGTGAAGACAGCCTGACAGTAGTAGCTCTCTCTTCCTCTCAGTCAGTAGCCTTCAGATACTGGTCCTATTTCCTGCTAAGTAGCTGAGCTTGGGAGGTTGTCTTCAGGATGAATATTCCAGGAAAGCCCCTTTAAGCACTCAGGGCATCAGAGAGGCTGTAAAGGGAGAAGAGGTCGCACTCACTGTCCGGTGTGTTGCCTTTCCCTGTAAGTGGTTTTCTCAGACTCAGTAATCCCTTGGCTCACAGCCTTTTCTCGTGCTTTTCAAGGAAGCCATCACTCTTATACCCACTGTGGGCCTGCCACTGCAGATGGTCTGCACCCTGCAAAGCCAGGAATACTGGCACATGCTTTTAATCCTAGCACTCTCAGGTGAATTTGTGTGAGTTCAAGGCCAACTTGGTCTACATAGCAAGTACCAGGCCAGCTGGAGCATCATAGTGAGACTCTGTTTTAATTACTTAAACAAAATTAAATAAATCCCTATAAGATAGATGACATTATAACCATATTGCCGGTGAGGACACTGGGGCTCCAGATCACTTGCTGATAAAGGCAGAGGTGGGATGCAGATCCCACTTTTAGAGCAGCTTCTCTGAGAACTCCGCACTTGGCTTCCTCTGGCAGTGCTCTGGTGGCTGTGAAGTCCCTGGATGGCCTACCCCATTCCCTGGGAGCTCCCTCCAGCATTGCCCACTGTCCCAGCAGTGCAGAGGCTCATTCAGCATCATTAGAAGAAAGGAGTGGAGTTTCCCAAACTATTTCTGAATCCCTAAAGACTGGGCATTTCAGACGTCGAGCAGAGTTGCTGAGTTGCTGGGCTCTCCAGTGTCCTGGCTGTTAAGAGTGTAAAAGTGTCTAGAAAGCATGGGTAATGGGTTGGCAGCTTCTGGCATTGGAATCTTTTACACAAGCAACTCTCACCTTCCAGGCCTGCATGGCACACAATTTTACAATGAGTTCATGTGTGTTAAGATTTGCAAAGCACTGTCATGCAAGAGGTCCTTGTCCTATCCCCTGGGTTTCCTAGCTCCATCTCAACCACTGTTCACTTGCCCCCATCATCTTGCCTGTCAAACAAGCAACATGAGTCCTTCCAGCTCTGTGAATGTTACCGTCCTGTCTCTCATCAAGCCTAAGGACCACCGCTCCTCAAAGAACGAGGAGTTCCAGGCACATGGAAAAGATGGGGAGAAGAGGTACACAGGGACAGGGTCATTTTCCTTTTCTCCTTTTGAGACAGGCTTCTTGGTAGCCCTGGCTGGCCTGGAACTCACAGAGGTCTGCCTGCCTTTGTCTCTGCTGAGATTAAAAGTGTGCACTGCCACACCCAGCAGGTGGCTTTCTTAGAAGATCTCAGGAGATCCATTTCTTTTCCGTTTTTGTTCTCTTTTGGAGACAAGGTTTCTCTGTGTAGCCCTGGCAGTCCTGGAACTTGCTCTATAGACCAAACTGGCCTTGACCTTGCTTGCCTCTGCATCCTGCGTGCTGGGAATAAAGGTGTGCAACACCACGGCCTGGGTAGATCCCACTTCCTTAAACACAATCACGTGATTAGACTAGGGATTACCTGTAATTCCTGGCTCCCCTCTGGATCTCATAGCATCCTCTACACATTGGTGCACCTGCCTAGGGGAATGAGTGGAGCCGGAAGCAGTGAGAGGAACAGCTCAGCAAGACTTTCCAAAGAAAGTCCGGAAGGTCTGTGACTCATCCTGGTCTTTGGGACTCAAACCTGGAATCCTGGGATGCCCACAGAGTCTTCTTTATTCAGGCACTGCCCCAGCAATCAACAGGAGAACCTGCCCAAACGTGTAGGTTCCAGTTTCAAGAAAAATGGAGATAGATTTACCCTTGTCTAAATCCCAGACAGACTAGGGAATGAACATGTCAGTCCTAGAAGTAGAAGGCTTGGGAGGGCACCAGAAGGAGAACTTGAAAAAGAAAGGAGTGGCTTTGATGGATGGGTGAGAAGGCTGTCCTGGTAGGCCAGACCAGCAACGGGGATGCTTAGACTCCTGGATTAACTCTCTAGGTGCCCAATTACCTGCCATCAGTGAGCTCCGCCATTGGTGGGGAGGTCCCCCAACGCTACGTGTGGCGTTTCTGCATTGGCCTGCACTCGGCACCCCGCTTCTTGACAGCCTTCGCCTATTGGAACCACTACCTCAGCTGTGCGTCTCCATGTCCGGGTTACCGCCTTCTCTGCCGCATTAACTTCAGTCTCAATGTGGTGGAGAACCTCGCGCTGCTCGTGCTCACCTACGTCTCCTCCTCCGAGGACTTCAGTGGGTGCCTGGGCAGGGAGGGGTGAAGGAACGGGAAGCGGGCGCAGCCCTCCAACCTGCCTAAGGGTGAGGGTGGTGTCCATCCTCCTCTCTCCCTCCAGCCATCCACGAAAATGCTTTCATTGTGTTTATCGCGGCATCCCTCGGTTACATGCTCCTCACCTGCATTCTCTGGCGGCTGACCAAGAAGCACACAGTAAGTCAGGAGGTACGGTCTACCCCTATTGGGCACTAGGAGGCCCAGAAGAAAAGGACATCTGTCCTCAGGATGTGGGTAATAACGGGTGACAAAGGACTTTCTAATAGGAACCCAGCAGAAGGATATGGGGCTTTGGGCTGAGGCTTGGAGAGTGGAGAATGCTTGACTCAACCGTCTGGGTAGTACTGGAGAATGCATAGAAGCTGGAAATGGGGCCAAAATCAAGGGTAGCAGCCACGCCCAGTGGGTTAGAAACACTGTCAGTGGACTGGTTTGTAATAACCTCAACCACATATGTGGCCTTTCTTTGCCCCACAGAACCTGAAAGTGTTGGGTTGGTGGGTGAACTTCAAGTGGGAAAGACAAGGATAGCGCTATTCCTGGGCTTTGTTGTCCCCCAGGCCCCAAATGCTCATCATTTTTGCTGCCCCTGCTGTAAACTACCCCTTCCATGATCATCTTGGCAACCAGTGGGGGTGTGGGTAGAGTCCTAATCTTTAGGAACTGAGTCTAAGATGGAAGCCCACCAACATATACCCAACAAGCTGCAGAGTGACCAGATAGCCTATTCTTTAGGATCGCAAGTCCTACAGCTGGAAACAGCGGCTCTTCGTCATCAACTTCATCTCCTTCTTCTCGGCGCTGGCTGTCTACTTCCGGCACAACATGTATTGTGAGGCTGGAGGTGAGGCCAGGCTAGGAGCTGTAAATGAGTGACTTCAGAGCAACGGGGTGGTTTTGGTAGTGGGCAACGGTCTTGGGCACTGGCTGTCACTGGCTGGTAATGTGGTGATTTAAGAAGCCACTAGAGGGTAAAACAGGAGGTTTATCATGTTCCTTGTGTCCTCCTAACAGTGTATACCATCTTTGCCATCCTGGAGTACACTGTTGTCCTAACCAACATGGCGTTCCACATGACAGCCTGGTGGGACTTCGGGAACAAAGAGCTGCTAATAACCTCTCAGCCTGAGGAAAAGAGATTCTAACCCCGTCTGTGATGCTGGAAAACAAGAAACCACTCTGGCCTTCCCTATCTCCACGTTCTCTCTGGGCCCTGGGAGAGAAGAGCGGGAAGGGTATGACAGGGCTGACCCCAGCACTGCTGACCTCTCCCCACCACTCATGGGGATCTTCAAGAAGCATCACCATTCACTGAAAGGTCCTAAAAAACTGAGCTGGCAGGAAAGCTCCACCACTTGGTGCTAAAAAAAAAAAAAAGGTCCTGAGGTTCACTAAGGTTAGGGTTCAGAGCAGTGGCTGCTACCTGAAGACCGCAGCCATTTCTCTCTGGTCATTCATCTGAGTGATGTGTCTAGTGATCTACCGTGCACACCCAGAGTGTGTGCACCCAGGTGGTAGGTCCATAAATTTGCCCAGGTGTTCAAGATGTACCCTCTTCCCCATCAGTTTCATTGTGTTCCTGTGTGTGTGACTGGGGAAAGTACGCTCTATGATTTCTAAGGGCTTTGTTTCTTGAGGTTATCCAGTGGAAGTAGTATTGTGCTTTGTCTTGACAGAAAATTTGTCCCAGAAGAAGCATCAAGTATAGGATATATTTTTCTTCCCCATCTAAAACTTCTAGCTTTTTGGAATTATGTCTGTAATCCCAGCATGTTGGAGGGTCCATGCCAACCTGGGCTTCATAATGAGACCTTGTCTCAAAAATGAAGTAAGATGCCAGGTATGGTGGCACATGCCTTTAATCCCAACACAGCAGAGACAGTCAAATATCTGTTGAGTTCAAGCCAGCCTGGTCTACAGTTAGTTTCAGGTGAGCCAGGGCTATATAGTAAGACACTGTTTTAGAAAAAAAAATAATAATAATAATTAAAGGACCCTAAAATCACAGGCTTATAAGACCTTTCCCTCCTTTGATCAGGGGGAAGGGGTCAGAGGTAGATTTCCCTACTCCAGAATGGGTTACTTGGTTTTCCTTTATCTTCTCTACTGTCCCAGGTCCCCAGCTTTTATTTGTATATTTTATTTCAAAGGACAATAAATGTTTTTCTTTTGCCAACAGTCTGAGGTAGGTATGTTGCTCCTGGGGCTCAGCTCTGCGTGGGACCTGAGGTGAAGAATGGGCTCCAGAACGGAGGGGTTAAGTCTCCAGCAGCTCTGCTATCTCCCTTACCCTTGCTGCCTAGGGTTTCCTAAGCCACACCTCAGCCTCCATTTGGGTGAACAGAAGTGGCTCGACCATCTCCGAAAAGACAGCCTGGGAGCTGGTTATGACCGTAATCCTGTCAGTGAAGACCTCTCCCCTTGGAACTATTTAAGGGACAACTCAGACGTATGACTCAGTGCACCTGCCTTCAGGCTGGTTTCAAAACCCCTTTGGAGCCCTAGACCAGGAAGTCTTCCCCTCAAGCTTTGCATCCTAGTCCACTGGGGCATCTATGGCTGGGTCTCAGAGCTTTGTTAGGGAAATTGAGGGGTTGTGGTGAAGAACCACAATGGAGCCTACTGTCTCTTGTCCCCTCTTAGAGGAAACAAAAGGTTCCCAGTCTCTGGGGAGCCCTAGCTCATGCCCACCCGCTAATGCCCAGCACATGGCCAGCACATAGGGAGGAGCCAGGGCACTGGAGACAGGAGGTTTTATTGATGCTGGTGGGGGTAGGAAAGGCCCCCAGGAGCACGGGGCCTGAGTCAGTCAGCAGGCGCGTAAGTCCTGGGCACATGGGGCAGGTTAGGGCACATCTTTCTTCTCAGGATTCTGTGGCTTCTCCTTTGGGGGAGGGAGAGAACATCTTGGAGAGCCTAGTCCAAGAGCTAAGGCAGAGAGAGGTTAGAGCCCCTGTCTTAGGAGGCATCACAACAGGCAGCAACAACTTTGGAAAGCTGGATGAACTGGTCAGTAGCAGGGAATGGAGGCGAGCACCGGGTTGGCCTCTTAGGTAAACCTGGCTTAGTTGAACTCATGGAATACTTGGTATTCCCAAGCAGAGTGGGGTGGGGCCCAAAGCCCCTTTCCCTGTGTACCTCCTTAAGGAATAAAAGGCATTCAGGGAGTTTCCAGGCAAGGGGTGCCAGAATTAGTCCTTAAGGCACAGCTGGGGGCAGACAAGGCGCCAAGGCACAATTGGTGGGGGGGCAAAGGGATAGCCTCCAAGCTGAGTGCCAGGGTCACAAGAGGATGCAGGACCGCCCACGCTTTATCGGTGTTGGGTTAAGCACCGCCCGGACAGCCTCCGCAAACACCTCCTTGACGCCGTCTTGTTGCAGTGCTGAGCACTCGAGGTAGCGCACAGCATGGATCTGCTTGGCCAGTGCCTGGCCCTGCTGTGGAGTGATGGGCGCTTGACCCTGCTCCTTGAGGCGCCGTAGGGTATCAGGCTGGGCTCTCAGGTCCTTCTTGGTACCCACCAGGAGGATAGGCACGTCAGGGCAGTGGTGACAAACCTCTGGGTGCCATTTGTGCCTCACGTTCTCATAGGAGGGTGGACTGGCAATGGAGAAACAGATGACGAAGACGTTGGTCTGAGGGTAGGAAAGGGTGCGGAGGCGGTCATATTCCTCCTGGCCCGCAGTGTCCCACAGGTTTAGGTTCACGGTGCGCCCATCAACCGCACTCTGGGCGCTGTAATTGTCAAACACAGTGGGGATGTATTCCTTGGGGAAGGCGTTAGTTGTATAGCAGATGAGAAGGCACGTCTTGCCTACGGCCCCATCGCCCACCACCACACACTTGATGCTCTGCATTGTGCTGTAAAGTTACTGTCGTGGAGGCAGTGCCTCCTCTCTCTTCTGGACCCCACTGAAGTAGTGACCTGTGGAGAGATGAGAGGGACATTCATGATTTAGGAGACCTGTACCTACTGAGAAGAAAAGATGAAGACAAAAGAAAAACCACTTCTTGTTCAGTTATCCTGGTGTCATCCCTATCCCATCAAGACAAACATCAGAAAGAAGGGGAGATGCTGGGTGTGGTGGCGCACACCTTTAGTCCCAGCACTTGGGAGGCAGAAGCAGGCCTATCTCTGTGGGTTTGAGGACAGCCTGGTCTACAGAGAGAGTTCCAGGACAGCCAGAGCTGTCACACAGAGGAATCCTGTCTTGAACCCCCACCCTAAATAAACATTGAAACAAGGAGAGGTACTGAGCAAGATGTTGCAAATCTGCAGCATTATATGGGCTCTGGTACCAGCCTAATGTCGAATCCCTGTTTCTAGCAATGACAGTGGAAAAACTACTTCTTCAAACCTTAGTATTTTTACCTGTGAAATGGACATAATACCTACAGCATGTACTTATGTTATGGATTAGTCATTACTTTTAAAGCACTGAGGATAGTACCTGGTCAACTTTTGTTCTTCCTCAGTACAGGGATCTGTTAGATCATTAACGAACTACTTATGGACTCCTCTCATTAGTCTCTCAGGATTTGTTCCAAAGCCTCAAAAGTCAAAGTCAATATGCATGATGGCACCAGGGCAACCCATTGCTGGGAAGCAGAAATGATGGAACTTTGGTGCTGTGAGGCTTCAATGGACCCAACCTCTGGGACTGGTTCTCTCCCAGAACGCTCTCTTCTCGGACCAGCTGGGAGGGAAATGGTGCAACTGGATGAGGTAACTTCTCACTCCCACCAACAGGATTCCCATCTGCTGTAAACGAGTGCGTGTTCAAGCTCAGGAGAGTCAGCAGTCGTCCCTCAGAGTGGGTAGCAGATGTACATAAGGCCCTCCAGGGTAGCAGAGGGAGTCTCAAGCTGCAAGACCACAGACCTAATTCTACTGCAGCTCTCGGACTCACTGCGGCCAAGCACTGGGCACTTATCTGTCTGGGCCTCAGTTTCTCTTTTCAGGTAATGAAGTAGAAAGTCTATGACAGGGTTGGAGAGATGGCTCAGCAATTAAGAGCAGGTACTGCCTTGCAGAACACCTGAGTTCAATTCCCAGCCCCGACCCTCTCTGAGCAGCTCCATAACTGCCTGTCACTCCAGCTCCAGGGAAGCCTATTGACACTTGTATGAAAAAACATATAGACAGACAGACAGACACAAATACACATAATTAAAAAATAAATCTTAAGAAATCTACAACAAGGGCACTAGGTGAATGAAGTAAAACAAGCTAGACGGGGTAAGTTTACCAGTAATCCCAGCATTCAGGCAGCAGAGGCAGGATTATGCAAGCTTTGGACCAACCTGGTCTACCTAGTGAGTTCTAGGCCTATCAGAGATACATAATAAAAACCTGCCTCGAAACAAAAAAGACTTAGGCCTACAGAGGAAAAGATTCATAGTTCATATGTGAAATCTAAATTTAAATATATTTTAAATATGTGTGTGTATGTGTGTGTGAGAGAGAGAGAGAAGCAGAAGGGGAACTACTTGGGAAGAGGAAGGGCAATGTGTAGACAGAAGGGGTGAGGAGAGGGAATGGGGGTGACTGTGTGTATAAAATATGCACACATAGGAAAACTTCAGAATGAAATCTATTTTCTGGTATCCTAACATGGATCATTAGTTGTGTCCATTGTATTATTTGGGTCCTGGCATTTCACAGCAGAATTCCTGGGCCTGAAATCTTCAGGTCCGTTCAGAAGCGGATGAAGTGGCAGTAAGACTATGGCCCCCTCAAATCCAGCAATGGGCTGCACAGACAGGAAGGCAAGGAGGGAATGTTAGCCAGCAGTCACAGGCCCAAGAGACCAAAAGTGCAACAGGCTCTCTAGGGAGGTGGTTATCAACCAGCGATCAGTAAGTCAGCCCTCACAGGAGTGGGGAGGGAGAGTAGCTTCCAGGCTGGCACCGGAAAAGGATTATGAATGACTTAGTGTGGCATATGATCAAGAGCACCAGATACCTGAATCTGACCCACTGAGCTCACCCTGCTGACCTAGATCCTCAATAAAACACCCTAACCCTAACTGTTAAAAGTAATCTAACCTCACACAGCTACTTAGAGTATGGGAGCCAGGACACAAACTTAGCTCTGTGATCCAAAGCCCCAAGTTTTTTTCACTGTATCTGATGGCTCCCAGATAACTGTGGAGCCTTGAACAAATTAGTCATTTCCTTTACGTCAGCCTCAGTTTCTTCATCTACAGCAACAGCCATAACACTCGCCTTCCTGGCCTCATGAGGGTACAGAATGAGGGTGCATTCTACTTTGTAAATTATCTCGTGCCATGTACATTGGCAGCGACAAGAGCAAAGCCTTCCATCCCTACAGGCAATAAGCATGACATATGCGCATGTGTGAGTAGGATCTAGTTGCTCCCTACTTACTCCCAGTTCAAACTTTCCCCCTTTCCCAATACAACTATTCTCTTTTCACCTTTATTTTATTATCTTGTTGTTGTTGTTAGCATTAGTGAGGATTGAACCTAGAGCTTCACACATGCTGGGCAAGTACTTTGTCTTTGGCATGCTATCTCCAGCTGTATGGCAAGTCTTTTCCCTCAAATTCTCTGGCTGAAGTGGGTCAGATAAGCTTCCTTTAACTACTTAAACTCATGCCTGGATTCTCACTTTGTCATTCAATTGTGAGGGGTTTTAGAATCATACAGACCTGGATTTAAACTCTTTTTCCCACCACTTATCAGTTGTGTGACCCTGGACTTAGAATGAATTGCCTCGTTAATCTTCATTTTCCTTATCTCTCAATTGTGGCTACAGCAGTACTCTCTCACGGGGTTACTATAAAGCTTAAGTGCATTAATATACAGTATTGCATGATATAGGTACTTATGAGTTCCTAGCTCCCTTGCTCCAAAAGGGTCTACAAGGTGTTTGTAAAGCAAGTCTCCGTCATTCTCCTCTTCTTATCCCTTCTCCTCCTCCTTTTTCAAGACAGCTTCATTGTGTAGCCCTAGCTAGCCTGGAGTTTGTAGACCAGGCTGGCCTTGAACTCTGAGATCCACTTGCCTCTGTCTCCCAAATGCTGGGATTGAAGGTGGGCACCACACCTATCAAGTCCTACTCATTCTTGTCTCTCAGAGTTTATGCTTGTTTTCCTTTCTGTTGCTATTCCCTTTCCCCTTTCAAATCTTCCCCATTCTTCTGGGCCTAGGCTAAGTCTCACCACTCCATAAGGCTCCATAGCATCGTTACCTCTTTTAACTCTGCTTTGGCTGTGGATCTCCTTCTCTGTACATAAGTGGTAGATGCCCCCTTAAATAGCAGGCTGGGTTTCTGTCTCCTCAACCACAGAAAAGCTGTGAGTGTAGGGCTAGACACACAGGAGTGCACAGCCACTGCCTTCTGATCTGTTGGGAAAGCACTTATGAGGAGTAGGACGGACCCCTCTCAAGCCTGCCCCAACCAACAATATTACAATGCTGAGTCTTAGTGGAGAATAATGATAACCAAAAAAATCTTGTGAATTAGTTTGAAATGGCTCTAGAAGAGTTAGTGTGGGAAGATAGCTCATGGGGCAGGAGGGTGGAACCTGTCAGGGTGAGAGTCTGGTCCCTGAAGTTCAGCTTGCATCCAGTGGGCCCTGGCGTTGGGGTGTGTCCTAGGCAGGTCCAGAAGAGGGAGGAAAAGGAAGTACTGATGTTTGCCTGATTGCCTGATTTCTGTGGCAGTTAGAGCAGGGGAAGTGTCCCAACTGAGAGCGGGGGAGGGGAGGCATGGGCTCTAAAAGATGGGTAAGTGTACTCCTGTAGCCTGCACAAGGAAGGCTCTTAGTATTTTGCAACCCTCCCTACTGAGAATGCACATCCCAGCCCTTACCTCTGCAAAGTGACCTGCATAAGTCTCTACCCCAACACACAAGCAATACCAAACAGGGCCAAGCCCTGCTGCAGCTCCTCCAAGAAGGTTTCTGTACCAGCTGGGTGGTGGTGGCACATGCCTTTAAACCAAGCACTTTGGAAGTGGAGGCAGGCAGAACTCTTGAGTTTAAAGCCAGCCCGGTCTACAGAATGAGTTCCAGGACAGCCAGGGCTACACCGAAAAACTCTGCCTTGGAAAACCCAAGGTGTGTGTATGTCCCAATCCAAGTCACAAGTGACTTCACTGATCCAAAGTCTAGTCCCTGTTTATTTCATGTGGAAGCTGGTCAGAATCTTATCTCTTGTTCTTAGACTGGGAAAAGTCCTGCCTGGTTTCTGACTCCCTAGCTGACTGAGTCCAGCACATGTGGCTGTCAGTAAAAAACAAAACAAAACAACTATGAGCTTAATCTGCTCCTCTGTACACACAAGAGCTCACCCCCATGAATGCTGTGCGCCCTTCAGGTTCTTCCCTGGGCTCAGTTCTGTCCCCACCTTCTCCAGCCTATCACACACAGCTCCCCGCTTCCACCTTTCCCAGTAGTGACTATTCTGTTCCTTGTGCTGGACTCCTACTGGATGATCTATGGGGAGGCAAGCCTGTTTATGTGTAGAAGCCCAGCACAGGGCTGAGCAAAAGTTGCAGAGTGACACACACCCGCTCCACTCCTCACCCCCAATCAATCCTGACATTGAGACTGGGAACAAGGAAAGCCTCTATGCCCAAGAGACACTGGAGAGAGGTAGCCAACTTCTTCCTCACTCAGAGAAACAGAAAGTTAGGGTAATGCACACACAAACTAGATTGCTCTGTCCTCCACTAAAAGAGTGAGAAGTCAAGCAGTGGTAACTCAGAGGGGCTGGAGAAAGTGGGAAGAAAAAGTAGAAGATAAGCCAAGGTATGGACTAGAATCGCTGAAGACCTTTGACCAAAGACAGGCCAGGAAAAGGGCACTGCAAGTTTGTTTGTTTGTTTGTTTGTAGGTAAAACAAGGAGGCTCACACTGGGGTTGCAGCTGGCTGCAGCTGGGCTGGGAGGAGGAAGCTGGGGGAGACATGAGGTCAGTGTGGGACTGGGACCAGGCCAAGGGCTGAGGCTCTTTCTACCCCTTCTCAGCAGCAGCAGGGAAGAGCCCAAGAGAGCCTAGTTCTCAGCCTTAAAAAAAAAAAAAGGCTTGAACTATGTGTAGTGGCACATGCCTTTAATGCCAGCACTCAGGAGACAGAGGCACTACACTCAAAAGTTTGAGGCCAGCCTGGTCTACAGAGTGAGTTCCAGGACAGCCAGAGTTACACAGAGAAACACTGTCTGAAAAAGGAAAAGAAAGAGAGAGAGAGGGGGGGGAGGGAGAGGGAGAGTGAGAGAGAGAGAGAGAGAGAGAGAGAGAGCGTGAGCAAGCCCACACTGAAGGACTCTTCCCTTTTTTGTCCTTTCCACCTCTGGGTTCCAGCACAGAGGATTTTAGACTATAGTAGGTAGGGTAAGAGGAGAGACCTGATGCTACTTTCTAGGGATTGACTGAAAAGAAGGAAGAAACAGGGCAATTGGAGCTGAGGACACAGAGGGTTGAGACAGCTTCACTATGTGTGTCTCATGCTCATCTCAACACCCAGGGTGTTCCACAAAGGGTGAGCCCCAGAGACAGGACAGCTCCAGCTTGGGGAGCCAAGCCACCCCTCCCCCACCCAGCCACACAGAGGAAGGCTCACACACTGGCTTATTTCTCCCTGCCTAGCAGCAGCTCAGCAATCTCTGGGCCCCGTGAAGTGGCACTTCCCTTGCTTTTGCTCACTTCACAGGAGGCTGGGAGTGCCAACCTTGCAATCCTGTCCTCCAACTTAAAAACAGAGAAACCCAGGGCTTCCCAGTCCTCTAAGTGTGCCACCCAAGGTCTGAGGGGGTTTCCACAAGGGAAAAAAACATCAGGGAGGAAACACTACATCTATTTTCCACTGTCAGTGGGCACAGAGCTGGGACAGAGGGCAAAGTATACAGCTCATCCTGGAGTCCCGAGACAAGATCCCAGCATTCCTGCCCTTTTATCTGTGCACCTACAGCAGTCTTTGTACTTTGTGTAAAGAGCGACAGTTCCAACCTGGACAGATCAGGCTGGGGAGACAGGAACGCTGGGTCTGAGGCACTGAAAATATAAGCCATATTTTTTCGAGACTATGTCACCCTGGCTGGCCTGAAACTTATATGTAGACCAGGTGGCTTCTGCCTCCCAGGCACTGGGATTAAAGGTGTGCACCGGCAGGCCTGGCTTGCAACTTAATGTTGAAATAGAGTCAAGAGATAACTAAGTTGACCAGAGTGATACAAAGAAAGACTTAGTTGCAAATTTAGCTTAAGGATCGGATCTCCTAACCTCTGGCCTGGTGTTTGTCTCACAAAGCAGACAAGGTGAAGACCTTTATTCTGACCTTTGACTTCAAGATGGCCCTAGCATGGTTGTTTCTTTTAAGTAATGGGCCAGAGGGCTAGAGAGGTGGTTCAGTAGGATTAGGAACACTTGTTCTTGCAGAGGACCTGGATTCCGTTCCCAGCACTGACAGGGTGGCTCACAGGTCCATAGAGTTGAAAGAGAGGGAGAGGGAGAAATCTAAAGAAAGAAATGGGCCAAAGGAGGCCCAAATCTGTCTGCATCCTTTTGCTTTTACAGTCTCCAGCCTCCCAGCCCTAGCCCTGCCCGGGGCATCTTGTACTACTCAGGGTTTAGCGTTAACAGTGTGCTGCTGGACAGCCAGCTACCCTGGGCTCTTGGGTTTAGTGTTAACAGCGTGCTGCTGGACAGCCGGCTACCCTGGGCTCGTCTGTCCGAGCCAAGGAGCTCCTCCTCTGGTCTTTAGCTCCTAGGGACATGCCCTCCCCCCATGTGAGATGAGGACAAAAGAGGAAGCTGGACCCTGGACAGGAAAACCAGTCTGATCTGGGGAGGTGGCCCAGGCTTTGTCTTTGGTTTCCCTTCGAAGGTCCTCTCACAGACCCCTAAAAACCTCACCTCTAATGGACTAACCCTGTACGAGAAGGGAAGAGGTTTTTCAGACTGTGCCCAGATACCCTTCTTTACTCCCTGTTTACTCCCTGTTCTCCAGCTACTATCACCCAGTATCTTCACCAGTACTATCACCAGTATCTTCACAGCTGCCCATATAACCACATATATAACCATATAACCACAGCCTCTCCTATCTTCCTGCTCATAACCCCTCATGAGCTACCATCATCTGCCTTAGCATCTCCCCTGAAGCGGTGACACTCCATAGCCCAGATTGCTAAGCAGGATGTGTAGCACCGTCACCCTGCCATTTCTTCTCATATTACCTTAACCATCCACAGCAGCTTCCTAGGCACCCCCACCCACCCACGGCATTTTCCCATTTAGATCCCTCCCACCCTGGTCACACTCTTCTTGCCATTAGCTCAAATTTCCAATGGGGCCAGACCTTGCCTAAGAGAAAACCCCTGTTCCTGCCACCATTATCTCTGCTCTCAGAGCCCTGTGGGTTGCTTAGTTAGACCGAATACTAAATTAAGTACTGGTTTGTCGAGTGAGGAGTCAGGGCTCCTGAGGATTTTTATTGGGCTGTGATGCCGAGAAAATGCGCTGTGTGCACATCCTTTCCCGAGTGGGGATTTGATACGGATCCCTTGGATTTCCTCCGTGAGGCCAAACCTCTGCACCTCCCAGAAACGAGAGTAGGAAAGACAGGTGGAGAAGGGCAGGCCCAGAGGAAGGAACAATTGATGGGAGAGGGACAACTGTGAGGTGGTAAGAGGATAGGAAAGGGAAGGAGCCTAGCTCTTAAATTTAGCTGTGCTCAACGATTCCCCAAATGTGACATTTGCTCTCCTTCACTTCTTTTTATTCTCGTGGAATGAAGTTAATACAGAGAGCAGAGAAGGCAGACACAAACAGAGTCTGAGCATGTAATCCGAACGCTGAGAGGCAGGGGTGCTAGGATGGAGACAAGCACTTATGGGGCCAGGACAGACTACGTTAGACTGTGGAGAAGCCCCTCAGAGAGCGGGAATAGAGAGCACAGCTCGGTATGAAGAGAACATCAAGGATGCTTAAAGACAGGAGGGTCAGCACAACTCCCAGTCAAGGCTCTGATACACATCAGAAAATGTAGATACCCAACCTCTGCAGTTCCCACCAAGCACCAGGGACGAAAGACAAACACCTTGCCTCACATCCCCTTCCTGATCAAAATTTAAAAACCAGTAGAGACTTAAGTTAGACTCGTAGCACTTTTCCCTCCAGAATCTTGCCTCTGCCCCCTTCCTTTTCCTAGCAGGCCAAATGGCCCAACCTACTCTCCCCACTGGTTGGAACCAGTAAGTGCTAGGAGACAGGAACCTTAAAGCTAGTTCCCCCTGACCCCCCTCCCACACAACACACCACTACACACACACTCCTAGGCTGCCTTCCTAAGAATCAGGGTAGTTTGATTTCCCATGGACTTTCTCACTAATCTTATTCTTGTGTCACCCAACCCTGCCTGCTACAGACTGCTTCCCCTTGCCTAACCACAGTGTCACCCACCGCAGGTTCCCTTCATTCTGCCGGCTTCTGCTCTGGGCCTTCTCAAGGCTGAGGGCAGTTATTTTGTCTCTAAGAGATAAAGAACACCAAAACTTGCATGTTCACGGGCGTGTGCACATGTTTAATCATCTCCATCATCGGGAGGTTGCAGCCAGCATCTCTAAGCTAAAGACGTTTGAAAAAGGCTCTCAAACTCAGCAAGTTTAAAGCAGTTTCTGACACCAAAGCTAGATTACAGACCAAGGGAAGGAGACGGACTGAGGGCGGCAGGGAAGATAGAAACAAAATGGGGAGATATGTGTGTGGTAGTCAGAGGCTGAACAACAGGCAGGGCAGGGTAAATGCGAGATCAGGGCCTGGGTACATCTATGTGGTTGGGGGAAGAGCCGGAAGGAGGCGAATGTGGTCGACACTATGGCGAATGTGGAAGACAGTATGGGGAGTTCAGGTGAGGGAGAAGACGTTAAGAGCTCTCAATCATTACCGAAAGCCAGTACTCCAGCTGCCTCTCAAAGTCATGGAAGTTGTCAGTGACTATCGGTATAGTGGCCCTTTCCTTCCTCAGTTTATCCTCAAAATAAAAAAGGCCAGATTGAGTCTGATAGACACAACAGACGTGTTCACTAAATACCCGCTGTTGTATGGGACAGGAATAAAGAGGTTGGCTCAGAAAAATACAGAGAGGGAATGGGGATTCCCCCACCGAGTCCTCAGCAGCAACAGTGTAGCAGCTATGGACTGGCTCCGACCTTCCCGGGTGAGACTTCAGAGGCCTCAGACACCGCCCCCCACCCCCAACCCCAGCCTCACAAATGTCACAACTGCAGAGCAGAGAGCGCGCCTTCTGCAGCCCAGAGGCCCTTTCCTTTCACACACTACTGAACAGCCCCACAACTTCTGAGGGCACCCCACCGCAGAGTCCCAGCCTCACAGCTCAGCGCTTTCCCACTTCCGAGCCTCTCACGGTTCGGATCTCAGTGGTCCCTCGCGGACAGCAGGAGCTCGCGCTGTCCCTCGGATCCCACCCTCAACCCGGCCACCAGCGATCGGGTCGCGGTGGCCGCTGTCCCCGCCCGGCCTGCCGCGCCCGCCCAACTTGCAGTGAACGAAAACCTCCCGCCCTCGGCCTCCCTCCTGCAAACTTCCCGGCTCCCGGGTACCCAGTCCGGGCCAGCTTGAACTCCTCTTCCCAGGACCCCTGCCCGACGGGCTCGACCCGGGCCTCACCTGGTGCCCTCCCCGCGGCGGGGGAGCTGGGGGCGGCGGCGGCGGCTCTGGGCTCAAGAAGGAAGTGAGAACTGGAGGCCGGAGGAAGTGGGGGGGTGGGGGCCGGGCCGGCAGGGCCGGGGCGGGGCGCGGGGGCGGGCCGGCCGGGGCGGGGCGGACTAGGAAGTCGGAGGCCTCCCCCACCCTCCAGCCTCGGGTTTTCTGCAAGCTTTGCCCTCCGCACAGTCCCGCACACCCTGCTTCTCTCCACTCTTCGCCCCGTGAGCCCTGAGACCCCTTGAGTCTGGCCTCTCAAGGTCAGGTCTCCCCGCTTTCACTTGGCATCTCCCCCCCACCCCCCAGCAGGGGCCCTAAGCTAGGCGCTGGGCATTTGTTCTCTTCCTAGTATCTCACTCCCCGCCCCGCAGCCTCCGCGGGAAGGCTGAGAAATGCCTTCCGCTCAGCCCGGGAATCTAGAGGTAGCCGCGGCTGGCTAGGGGTTAGCCGGAATGGGTCAGGCTGGGGCAGTCCCCACCCCTGCCCTGAGCCTTGGGAGAATGCTGGGTGGTGGTGATTCAGCAGTGGGAAGGTCCCAGACCCCTGGGGAGGGTGGGGAGACAGAGGTGGGGGGAGGGCAGCTGCCGTCAGCACCCCGGGAAAAGACGTGATCAGCAGAGATGCAGGCGGAGCCGCGCGGGCCCCCAAAACAGGATGTCGTGTCGTGGTTCCGCACCTCGCAGCTCCGCGGGGCCCTGGGGAGGGGGCGGGGCGTGGGAAGACGTGGGGCTCTTCTTGTTCCCTGATCTCGCCCTGGCGCGCGGCTGTTTGGAGCGGTAGGACCGCGCCCAGGCCTGAGGTCCGGCTTGGGCCCTGGAGACCGGCGAGTGGACGGCCTCGAGGGCGCCCTCTGGTGCTTCTAACCCAGGCCTTGGGCGCAGTTTTCCTGGAGAATCCACAGTCTTGATTCTTTTAACAACTTTCTGGGTGCTCTACCACGTGCAGAGCTCCGCAAGGTACAGTGAAAACAACACAAGATAAACACCCCGTCTTACAGAGGACCTCCAAATAAAGTGGATCAGGTCTGACAGGTAGTTTAATGTTTCCAAGTATCAGTTTTTTGTTTTGTTTTGTTTTGGTAAAATCAACAAAAAAAATTTCTCCACCCAGAGGATGTGAAGATTACAGAATAGGTATCCGTGCTGTGGTACTGTATAGAAAGTCAAGTTAGGACAATCAAACTCAGGCTGGTCAGTGACTGACTAAACGAGTGTTCTCAGATTCCAGAAGCCTGTTCTCATCGCACAGGCAGTTTGTGGACCCCTTACTTCTTCTTTGGCCCTTAGGCAAATTCCTCCCAATGGGAAGAGAATAAATTGGAGGGGCTAGGGGAAATTTGGGAGGGCAGAACTAGTGTTTGGTATTTAATGGGAAGAGGTTTGTGAGTCCCAAAAATAACAGGGTCCTTAAGTGAGGTTTGTAAATCCCCAAAATAACAGGATCAGATTCAAGTGACTTCAATGAAGCTATTAAAAATACGTTCCAAGCCAGGTGTGGTAGCACGTTTGTAATCTCAGCATTCCAGAGGTGGAGGCAGGAGGTTCAGAAGTTCGAGGCCAGCCTGGACTATATAAGACCTTACCTACCTTAATAAATAAAAAGTTCCCGAGTTCAAGGCCAGCCTGGTCTACATTCCAGGACAGCCAAGGCTACACAAAGAAACCTGGTCTAAAAAAAACAAAACAAACAAACAAACAAAAAAACAAAAAACAAGCAAACAAACAAACAAAAGCCCAAACAAAAAAAAGAAAAACCTGAAAAAAAATTGAAAATTAGGCTCAGTGATAGATAGCATGCTTGCTTATCATGTGTTTAGGCCTGTACCCCAACACCACAAGCAATAGCATGTTTGTTTGAGAATCAATTGAGGGGCATCGTGGTAGGAACAGGGTGGAAAGAACATGGGGTAAAAATAGATTGAAAGACTGGGTTGGCAACCTGGGATCACACTCTGTCTCCTGAGCTCTGAATGCCTTGGGTTTGCCTCACCTTTGTCCAGGAGGGAGAACTTTCTCAGATATCTGTCTGATGGAATATAGAACTATTCGATCTGAAGCATCCAGTGGAGGAGTTAAAAATCCTAGGACTAAGTTTCAGAAGACCCTGAACTCTGGACTCTGCCAGTCAGACTAGAACAATCTTAGGCCACGACCTTACCCATTTCTGAGTCTCAGCTTCCCCCACTGGAAAACAAGGGGTTGGAGCAGATGATACCCTTTGGCTCTGACCTTCTGTGATGCACTCTTGAGAATAATAATTAAGTAATTGAAGTTTATGCATGTAGCATATTGCTCATAGTTCCTTAATATCACTTAGGTCATCCTGTTTTGAGATCTAGTAAATTGTATCTGTGTCTAATGTCTGTCTCCTCTACCAACTGCTAAGTCCTTTGAGGTTGAATCTGATTCATCTCTGTGTCCACCCACTGGGCCTGGCACAGGCAGGTCTGAGCACACATTTGTGTTCAGTAAACATCTGTGGAATGAAATTGCTTCAATAAATCACTAATATGTGTACGGTCATCGGCATCCAGATGATTTGGAGCCACTTTGGAGTCACAGATGTGAGAAGGGTCAATAAGGCAGGATAGACAGGATAGGCAGAAAGGTGGAGCCATATGGAAAGACTTCTTAGAGGAGGAGAATCTAAACTGAAGAAAGTTCATGCCATAGTCTTTTTCTTAGTCTTTCATGAGCTTTCCTAACCAGGTGAGTTTGTGTAAGTGGTATATGTCATAAGTTTACAGACAACTGAGGTACCCACAGAACCTGGATATTTAGAAATAACAGAACATAGGGAAGTTGTTTATTTGTTTTTGTTTTTTGTTTCATGTGGTTAAGCTCCCACACCTGATGAGCTGTGGCTGACCTTAAATGCCAACCTCTGTCTCTGAAAGTTTTTTTGGGGGGTGGGGGGGTTGGGGGGGAGTGGGGATGAGGTAGACTATACACGTTAGAAAATAGAGCTGATAAAATTCAAATCATGGTGGTGATGTATAAGGGCCTTTGGCCAGTCACACTATTGCACTCATCCCTTCAATTCAGTGTGTGTGTGTAGGTGTCTTCCCCAATCACTTTCTACCTTCAGTTGGGCTAGGCTGGGTGGCTAGCCAGTGCAGGGATCCTCCTGTCTCCTACTCCCCAGGACTGGGAATGCAGTGTACACCATTGTGCTATGCATACCTGGGTGCTAGAGAGATTTGAACTCAGGTCTCTATGCTTTCACAAGCACTATACCATCTGAGTCATCTCTCCTCAGCCCCCTCAGTGCATATTCATTGTAATCTGTTTGCTGCCTGGCATAATTTTACATTCTAACAACGAAGTAGAGGGGACAGGCAAGACCCTATTCTGATATTATTAGGAAAAAAGAGACCCGAGGGCTAGAGAGGGCTGGAGGACTCAGGGATTAAGGGTACTTGCTGCCATTGCAGAGGACCCAGGTTCTCATACCCACATGGAACTCCAGTTCCAGGGGATCTGATGCTGTCTTCTGAACTCTGAAGGTACCAGGCACACACATGATGCACATACACACATCACATGCAGGCAAAAATATTCATATACATAAAATATAACTAAATACATACATAAATAAGTATATAAATAAATAAATAAATAAATAAAGGACATGTTAAGTAGGCAGATCTGTGAGTTGGAGGCTAGTTTGGTCTACTTACAGAGTTCCAGGACAGCTAAGGCTATACAGTGAAACAGAGAGACAGAGATATCTTTATCTCACAAAAGCACAGAATATTGCAAGAGTACGCCACAGAGCTACTTTCTGAGTCATAGTTTCATTTTAAAATGTGAATGGCAAATGCCTGGAGGGGCTGTGCAGGTGAAGTAACACCTGTGGAATGGCAACAAATAAGCATTAATTCCCATACCCCAGTGACATTTTCAAGTCCCCCTTTCTCTAGTTCTTAAGTCAGAATGCTAAAGGTGACTGTTGCTCATATGAAGGGTCCAGAGACAGGAATAAAAATGTCCTGGGTGATGTCACCTGAACTCTGTTCTCTTCCAATCGAGTCTTCCCACCTCTAGTCCTGAGTGAGCCCCAGCTTTTGTGGTTCGCCAGTGCCCACAGGGTGTTCTGAGAATCGGTCTTAGCCCCTACTGGCTAACTTTAAATTGTGGCTTCAGGGAACTCAGCTTTCTCTGGGCTCCTCTTGGCCTATCTCAGCCCACTGTAGAATTAGACAGTCCCTTCATCACTTTCTTTATCCATATTGCTAAAGGCAGTCTCCTTGTCTTATTGTGTGGGCTTTGATAGGGAAGACAGGAGGCAGTAGAGAGAACTAACAGGGGATGTGAACTCAGTAGATGGAGAGAGTGGGTACAACGATCATGCCCAGTTTCCCAGTAGAGTCCTTCGTCCCAGGCAGATAGAATAGTAGGTATCCTGTTTCCCTGCAGAACGCCTTTGCATTTTTGAGATGGGTAGTACCCAGGTCACTTGGCATAATCCCTTTTTGAGAAATTTCTCTTCCTCAGGAACAATTCAATTCCACAGATGCCCAAATAATTCAGCATTCCCTCCCACTTTGTTGTTTTTGTTTTGAGACAGGATCTTACTATGGAGACCAGGCTGGCCTCCAACTTGGAGATCCACCTGCTTTTGTATCCAGAGTGGTGCAATCAAAGGTTCAAAGGTATGTGCCAACATGGCCCCTCTCCTCTAAGTTTTATCTTTGACATTTACTTTTTGGTTTGTGTGTGTGTGTGTGTGTGTGTGTGTGTGTGTGTGTGTGTGTGTGTGTTTGAGACAGGGTTTCTCTGTGTAGCCCTGGCTGTCCTGGAACTCACTCTGTAGACCAGGCTGGTCTCAAAGTCACAGAGATCCACCTGCTTCTGCCTCCCAAGTGCTGGGGTCAAAGCCATGCACCACCATGCCTGGCTGTCATTTACTTTCTATGTGACCCTGAAAAAGTTGCAATTTTAGTATAACATAGGTATGCTTTACGCTTTTTAAGTCTATAGAAGAACTCCTGGAGGTAGGCAATATCTCCCTTCATTTTATAGATTAAAAACATGGCTCCATGTGGGAAAAAAAATCGAGCTTACCAGCCTGAATCTAAACCTTTATAAGATGAAACAGAATTACATGACATCGTCAGATCACTGTGGATGTTAATTATGTGAGGCATGCTCAGTGTGGGCAATAAACTATGTTTATCAGTGCCTGGCTCAGTGAATATTTGCTGAAGAGATAATTGGATGCAGCATGTAACACAATACCTAGCCTATAATAGTGCCTTCTTGATGGGCATGGTGGCATGTGCATGTGATCCCAGTGTTCAGGAGGTGGAGCCAGGAAGGGCAGTTCCAGGTCATTCTTGGCTCCATAGCAAAAGAAGGCTAGTCTATGCTCAGAAAACAACAGTACATCCCCCCCCTTTGGTTTTTGAGAAAGGGTCTCTCTAATTAACAGAACCCTAGATGTCCTGACCTTGCTTTATAGACCAGGTTGGCTTCAAACTCACGGAGATCCATCTGCCTCTGCTTCCCAAGTGCTGGCACTAAAGGCATGCGCCACCATGCTTGGTACAACAGCACATTTAAAAAGCTGCTGGGCAGTAGTAGTATGTGCCTTTAATCCTAGCATTTGTGAGGCAAAGGCAGGTGGATGGCCAGGGCTACGCAGATAAACCATCTCAAAAAAACCAAAAACCACCACCAACAACAACGACAAAGGAAAAAAGGAAAAGAAAAAAATTAAAAAGTGCTTTCTAATGTCATAGCCATTAGTTAATCATGATCAGCCAATTAATCACTAAATAAACCACAAATCTAGATCTTTTCTGTTCTCCCATTATTGCCCAGTCATACTTATTCCTCAGGTTCTGCTCAAGATCACTCATCTAATATGAAGGTAAAGAAAGATAGCTCAGAGATGAAGAGTCCTTACCTCATCCACAGAGGCCTCAGGTTTGGTTCCCAGAACACACAAGGTGGCTCAAAACCACATGTAACAGATAGTTGCCTTTTTCTAGCCTCCGCAGACAGTAGGCACACAGATGGTGCACAGACACACATGGAGGCAAAACACTCATACACACAAACAATAATTAAATTAAATTAACAAGGTGAGCTGGGTTTTCCGTGTATGTCTCTTTGACTACCTCACCTGTCTAGCTCCTACCTTTTTGATCTATTCTCAGCGTTATCATCAGAATGTTTTGATGCCTATAACTTTAGTTCATTTTGTTGTTTTGTTTTTGAGGCTGAGTTTCATGTTTCCCAAGGTTAGCCTCCTATTTATTCTGGAGCTAAGGTTGATCTTGAACTCCTTATTCTTCTGCCTCTACCTTCTGAGTGCCTGGAATGTTGGTGTGCATTGTAACACCTAACGTATATAACTGATCTTGGTGTAATTCTATGATGTTTGTTTGTTTGTTTGTTGACACAGGGCTTCTCTGTATAATCCTGGCTGTCTTGGAATGAGCTCTGTAGATCAGATTGGCCCCAAACTCAGAGAGATCTACCCGATTCTCCTCCCAGATGCTGGGATTAAAGGTGTACACCAAAACTGCCCAGCATTGGTGTAATTCTTTAATGGCTCTGATATTCCTGATAAAGTCAGTATTTATTGAGCATATTATGCTAGACACTGTCCTGATCGCTTTACACACATTAAATCATTTACTTTTTTTTTTTTTTTTTTCTTGAGATGGAGTCTTATTCTAAGACCAGACTGGCCTGGAATTCACTCTGTAATACGGGTTGGCCTTGAAATGATGGCAATTCTGCTGACTCAGCCTTTCAAGTACTGAGATTTCAGGTATGAGTTACCATACAGATTTAACTTACTTGAGCTTTATAGAACCTTTCCTTTTCCAGAGGAAAAACTAAGGCCAGAGGGAGAGTTTAAGGCCAGGGAGATTGACTGACTTGCTTAGAAGTCACACGCCAGAGCTCAGGTATGATTTGAGGCAGTCTGAAGCTGCCCTCTTGCCTCTTGCCCTCCCAAACTGTGCCTCTGTCTAGCCTCCTTGACTGCTTCTAGGAAAGTAATTACTTTTTCTACACCTCATCTATTCTTGTACAGCTCCCTCTCAAGACAGTACCAAGTTATAAACTATCTCTTCACATATGTCTGTACATTCTCCCTAAATTCCAAGCTCTGCGAGGGTGGAAGTGGCTACTGTGAGTAGATGCTGAATAAAAGAGTGAGGATTGACAGGGAGAGTCAAGAAGGGGGTTGGGTGGCTGGAGAGGTTGCTCAGTGGTTAGGACCTACTGTCTTGCTCTCCCAGAGGACCGGAGTTCTGTTCCCAGAACACACATGGCACCTCACAACCATGTAACTAACTCCAGTTCCAGGAGATCTCATTCCTTATGGACAGGACCAGGTATGAAGTCAGTGTACACACATTTAGACAAGCAGAACACACACACACACACACACACACACACACACACACACATATACACACACGTATATATGTGTGTGTGTGTAAATCTAAAAAAAGGCAATGAAGGAATTGGGGCTTAAAGGCAGAGACAGGCATATCACCCTGAGTTTGAGGAGAGAACTGAATCTCAAAAGTTGTTTTCTGACCTTCACAGGTATACCATGGCTCCTCTGGGATAGTACACACACACACACACACACACACACACACACACACACACACACACACACACGTACACACACACACACACACACACACACACACTTATACAATGTATTTTTTAAGAAAAATATTCAGAGGCTGGAGAAATGTCTCAGTGGTTAAGAGCATTTACTAGTCTTGAATAGGACCAGGGTTCAGTTCTTAGCATGCACATTGGGTGGCTCACGACCTCCTGTAATACAGCTCCAGGGATCTGATGGTCTTTTTTTGCTTCTGCAGGTGTCCACATACATGTGGCACACACAGAGAAATACATGCATACACATATATAAGCAGATAAAATCTTAAAAGAAAAAAAAAAAGATTCGGGCTGGAGAGACGGCTCAGCGATTAAGAGCACTGGCTGCTCTTCCAGAGGTCCTCAGTTCAATTCCTAGCAACTACATGGTGCCTCACAACCATCTGTAATGGGATCCGATGCCCTCTTCTGGTGTGTCTGAAGATAGAAAACAGTGTATTCGCATACATAAAATAAATAACTCTTAAAAAAAAAAAAAAGATTCAGGAAGTAATTCTGGAAGGGGAGATGATTCTATTTGGTGAAGCCAAGCTACACAGCTCGAACATGTAGTCTTTATTTTGGACGCCAGGGGGCGCCACTACTAAAGCATTCCAGACAAGGATTGCTAAACCTTTCTAAGCAGATCTGAAGGGTGTGTGTGTGTGTGTGTGTGTGTGTGTGTGTGTGTGTGTGTGTGTGTGTGTGTGGTGGGTGCAATCCACACTGTTGGGAATACATGCCAGGCAAGTGCCTCTCCCAGTGAACTTGATCTACCCAGATGCCTTTTCTTTCTATATTGAGACAGGATTTCAGATAGCCCAGACAGGCCTTCTGAATGGCTCTGTGGCCGAGAATGGTTTGAGCTTCTGCTCCTCCTTTGTTCACATCTCTAAGGTGATGATATTACATGAGTATCACCACCTGACGTCATAAACCTTTTTGGACATATATACAATGGAATTGTATCCACTGTAAAGAAGAAAAGAGTTTTCTTCTGGACATTTTCAGGATAATGGGTGAAATGAAATCATCATACTAAGCTAAACAAGCCAGACCCAGAAAGGCAAGTATTGTATATTCACTCTCATATGCAATCTAGATTTAGTTTTATACATATACATACATATGTACTGAAGACATGAAAGCACAAAGGGGCCAGAGAGTGGAGGAGGAGGGAAGCTGGAGGATGGGAGAGAATGACTGAATATATATCACAGGAGAGCAGATGTGCCACGTGGAGGAAGGCGTGGAGCAGCCAGACCAGCCAACCAGCCGTGGGCAAGAGGCTGGGGAAGGAGGGTGGTGGCTAATTAAGAACAAAGCATGATATTTCTACATGAAAATGGTGTTTAAAGTCACTGTTTTGTATGCTATCTAAAAAACCTTACCAATCCCAGCACTTGGGAGGCAGAGGCAGGTGGATTTCTGAGTTCGAGGCCAGCCTGGTCTACAGAGTGAGTTCCAGAACAGCCAGGGCTACACAGAAAAACCCTGTCTTGAAAAAAAAAAAAAAATCAAACCAAACCAAAACAAAACAAACAAAAAACCTTACCCATTAAAAAAAAAAAACCCATAATATGAAAATTTAAATCCAGGTTCTCTACCCTACACCAAACTATGTTTCTGTTATGTGACTGTATTCTGAGAACAACCAAATAAACACTGCAATCTTTGGAGACCTCAAAGCATTTGGAGAAATCTAAATTCAGGATTAAAATAATTACAGTAATTACAAAAATCATAACATACCGGGCATGATGGCCCATGCCTTTAATCCTAGCACTGGGGAGGCAGAGGCAGGCAGACCTCTGAGTTCAAGGCCAGTCTAGTCTAGAGTGCAAGTTTCAGGGCTACACAGAGAAAAAGCAAAGTAAAACAAGACAAAACAAAAATACCACAACATAAAATCTTAATCTTTAATTTTATTTTGAGATGTGGGCCTCATTATGCGTCCTAGGCTGGTCTCAAAATCCTGGGCTCAAGCAATCCTCCTGCCTCAGCTCTTTCTGTAGCCATGACCATGGATGGACGCCATGGCACCGGGGTTTGTGGTGCTGGGGATTGAACCCAGGGCTTTGTGCTTGCTAGGCAAGTGCTCTCCCTTCACCCTCAACCTCTTCATCTTTCTTAACTGTACAGTTTAGCCATAAACTGTACAGTTTATACGTCTACACAGTGGCACAACTAATTGCCACACTCTTCCTCTTGCAAAACTGAAACATGCTTAAACAACTCATATCCCCTCTTCTGCTAGTTTTAGCAACTACTCAACTACTTTTGTCTTTTCTGTTTCTGGGGATTTGATGACTCTAGGAAACTATAGACATGGAATCATGGCCTTTTTTTTTCTTTTTTTTTCTTTTGTGGTTGGTTTTTACTAACATTGTTTCAAAGTTCTAGCCATGTAGGATGTGTAAAATTTCTTTGTGTGTGTGTGTGTGTGTGTGTGTGTGTGTGTGTGTGTGTCATGGTCATGAGGAGGTCAGAGAACAACTCGTGTGAGTCGGTTCCCTCCTTCCACCATGTGGAGTCTGGGGATTGAACTCAGTTTATCAGGCTTGGCAGCGAGCACCAAGCAAGCTCCCTTTATCCGCCGGCCTGCACTTCACTCCTTTATTTTCTTTAAGGTTGCCCAGCAGTGCTGCACTTTGTGTATCCCCTCATCTATCCGTGGATACTTGTGTTATTTCCACTTTGTAGTTGTCTTAAATGACACGACTGCAAACATGGGTGTACAACTATTTCTTTCAGACCTTGCTTTTATTTTGGATGTACACACAGTTGGCAGTTAAGTTTTTATTTTAAAAAATCATCTGGTACATGTACTTAAAGGTTATTTGTTTTGTTTTTATTTTTCTTGACTTTTTTTTTTTTTTTTTTTTTTTTTGTAGTTGAGGCTGGCCTCAAACTCACTACCTAGTTAAACTTGACTTTGTCCTTCCTACCCCTCCTGCCCCCACCCTGAGAGCTAGGATTGCAGCTGCATACCTTGTGTGGTTTATGAGGTGAAGGCTGAGCCCACAGCTTCATGAATGCTAAGCAAGCTCTACCAGCTGAGCTATGCACCCAGCCCCTAGTTTTAGGTTTTAAAAATTAATTTGATTTTATGAGCATCGGTGTGAGCAAGTCATATCTCCTGGAACTGGAGTTACAGACAGTTAGGGGCTGCTGTGTAGGTGCTGGGAATTGAACCCAGGTCCTCTGGAAGAGCAGCCAGTGCTCCCAACCACTGATCCATCTCTTCAGCCCTAAAACATTTTATGAAATTTATTCACTTTATCTTATGTGTGTTTTGCCTGCATGTATGTCTGTGAATTCTATGTGTGCTTGGTGACCATGGAGATCAGAAGAGGGCATTAGAGTTCATGAAATTAGAATTACAGATAGTTGTGAAGTACCATGCGGTTGCTGAGATTTTTTTTTATTTTTTATTTTATTTTATTAGATATTTTCTTTATTTACATTTCAAATGCTATCTCGAAAGTTCTCTATACCCTCCCCCACCCTGCTCCCCTACCCACCCACTCCCACTTCTTGGCCCTGCCGTTCCCCTGTACTGGGGCATATAAAGTTTGAAAGACCTAGGGTCCTCTCTTCCCAATGATGGCTGACTAGGCCATCTTCTGCTACATATGAGGCTGGAGACATTAGCTCTGGGGGTATTGGTTAGTTCATATTGTTTGTTGTTCCACCTATAGGGTTGCAGACCCCTTTGGTTGCTGGGAATTGAACCCTGATCTTTTGCAAGAGCAACAAGTGCCTTTAACCTCTGAGCCATCTTTCCATCTCTCTAGGCCCCTAGACAACATTTCAGCCTCACAGGAAAATGTAAATGGTTTTGAGAAATTAATTCAACTGAAGTGTAAATTGGTAAGTGACTGACCCTGGTTTCTTGCCTCTAAGACCAAGGCTATGTATGTATATATGTGGATATGTATATGTATATATATATATATGTATGTATACGTGTTCACACACACATGATGTAGTATGTGTGAGGTTTTGAGTTCAATTCTCTATCTATCTATCTATCTATCTATCTATCTATCTATCTATCTATCTATGGAATTGAACTCATGACCTCATATACTAGCTGGACACTTTACAACTGAGTTACATTCCTAGTCCTCATTTTACTTTTCTTTAAATGTATCTTATGTATATGGCTACTATGTCTGCATGTACATCCACACAAAAGACGGCTTCAGACAGCTATGAGCTGCCATGTGCGTCCTGGGAATTGAACTCAGGACCTTCAGAAGATAAGTGAGTGCTTCTAACCACTGAGCCATCTCCCCAGCCCCACTACTATTTCCTTTTTAATTTTTAAAAACTTACATGTATGTGTGTATGAATGTACACCACACGCATGTGCAGAGATCATCTCCAGTTTTTGCAAGAGTCAAGCGCCCTCATACATCTCTCCAGACCTTTACTTTTTATTTTGAGACATGGGCTAAGTTGTCATGGCTGGTTTTGAACCACCACGCCTTTGAGGTCAGGACAGGCCTTGAACAACTGATCTCATTTCCCAAACTCCCAAGAGCTGGGCTTACAGGCTTGCTCCACCAGACCCATTGAGACCAAAACTTTCTGTGTCAAGCTGGTGCACTTACACTCCTGTAGAGATCATGGGGCAGTTAAGAAAAGTGATCTAGTTATTTTTTAAGAGAAACTTTGTCCAAGATGCATTTCTTTGCTCTTTCATGCTTGACTTCTTAACAAAACTGGAGTGGCTTAGGCTGATGTGATAAACAAGGCCAGAGTGGTTAACACAGGCTATAGGTGTATTTTAAATTGCCTATACAAGGTTGATTTTCCTGATACTGAGTATCAAAGTCAAGTGTCACACAAGCAAAGCATGTGCTGTACCACTGCATTACATATTTTATCCCTCGCCTTGCGCGAGTGTGTGTGTGTGTGTGCGTGTGTGTGTGTGCATGTGTATATGTGTGTGTGTGTGTGTGTGTGTGTGCATGTGTATGTGTGTGTGTGTGTGTGTGTGTGTGTATGTATGTGTTTGTAGATCAGAAATCAGATTTGGGTGTCATTCTTCAGGAGTCATCCACTGTGGGTTTTGTTTGTTTGCTTGTTTGTTTTGTTCATTGAGACAAGGTCTCTCATTAGCCAGGAGCTTGCCAAATATGCTAGTTTGGCTGGCTTAATGAGTCCCAGGAATCCACTTGTTTTTAACGTCCCTAGCAGCACTGTTACAGGCACACTAACACACCAGATCCTCGTGCTTACACTAAGGATCCATAGCTGGGCTTTAAAGTTAGTTGCATGTAAAGGAACACAAGAAGAACATGAAGCACAAGTTATTTTCACAATACTTAAAGACATTGGAGCTGGAGAGATGGCTCAGTGGTTAGCACACACCACCTCCTCTTTGGTTAAGAGGGTCTGAATTCTTAGCATCCACATCAGGTGGCTCAAAAAACTACTGGAACTCCAGCTCCAGGGAGTCTGATGCCCTCTTGTGACCTCTGTGAGTACTTGCGTGCATCTGGGCGTGCACACACAGAGGCACACACATGTACAATAGCAGTCATAGTAGCAGTAGTAGCACTTACCTGCTTTCCCAGATATGGAAACTCAAGTTATGGTAGCAGGGGACTGCATTCATGATTTCCTCTTAAAGTTTCTTTTTCTTTTTCTTTTAAGATTTTGATACATATAGTTCAGGCTAGCCTCAAATTCACTGTGTTGCTGAGGCCGGCCTTGAACTCCTCATTCTTCTGCTTCTACCGCCCCAGTGATGGATTATGTATGACCTCTTTTTCTTTCTGAGACAGGTTCCACTATGTGGCCCAGGCTGATCTCAAACTCCTGATCTTTCTGCTTCAGCCTCCAAAGGGGCTGGCAGGTTGCTAGGATTACACTCATGCAGACATTAATTGAGACAGGCTCTACCTCTGTACCAGATGGCCTAGAACTCACTGAGTAGCTAGGCCTGGCATTGAATTTAGGGTTCAGTGCCTTAGGGTTTCCATTGTTATGAAGAGATACCATGACTATGGCACTCCTTTTTTTTTTTTTTTTTTCCTTTTGGTTTTTTGAGACAGGGTTTTTCTGTGTAGCCCTGGCTGTCCTAGAACTCACTTTGTAGACCAAGCTGGCCTCGAACTCAGAAATCCACCTGCCTCTGCCTCCCAAGTGCTGGGATTAAAGGCGTGTGCCACCACTGCCCCACCGACTATGGAAACTCTTATAAAGGAAAACATTTAATTGGGGCTGGCTAACAGTTTCAGAGTAAGTTACAGATCATCTATTATCATCATGTCGGGAAGCATGGCAGCATTCCAGGCAGACATGGTGTTGTAGATCTTGATCTGAAGGCAAGCAGGAGACTCTTCCTCAGACAGCCAGGAGGAGACTCTCTTCTATATTAGGCAGAGCCTGAGCATAAGCCCCTCAAAGGCCACCCCAGGGTGATAAATTTCTTCCAACAAGGCCACACCTCGTAATCGTGACATGGATAGGCAAACAACCACTTTTATTTATTTATTTATTTATTTATTTAATTTTAAGAATTATTTATTTTATGTATATGAGCACACTGTCGCTGTCTTTAGACACACCAGAGGAGGACATCAGATCCCATTACAGATTGCTGTGATCCACCATGTGGTTGCCCAGGAATGAACTCATGATCTCCGGAAAAGCAGTCAGTGCTCTTAGCCACTGAGCCATCACTCCAGGCCCCCGACTTTTATTTTTTATGTGCATTAGTGTTTTGTCTACATTTATGTCTGTGTGAGGGTGTTAGGTCTTGGAGTTAGAGTTGTGAGCTGCCATATTGTGTTGGGAATTGAATTCAGGTCCTTTGGAAGCACAGTTAGTGCTCCTAACTGCTGATCCATGTCTCCAGCCCCTGGTTCAACTTCTTAAATGGCATGACTTACAATGCCCAACAAAACCTACTTACTGTGTTTGTGGGGGAAGGGGATGGGGGCATTGGTACCAAACCTAGAGCCTTGTGCTTGCAAGGCAAATACTCATAAGCTATATTTCTATCCCTTTTCTACTCTAAGTTTTTCTGTGTTGTACAAATGCCAATTTTTAAAAAATTAATTACTTTTCGCCGTGCTCAGAATTGAAGCCAGGGCCTTGGCATGGGAGGCAAGCCCTGTTCCTCTCAGCTGTAACTTAGCCCTCCCAGTTCTCTGAGATTATTTTTAGTTGTGTGTGTGTGTGTATGCAGGGTGTGTGTGTGTGTGTGTGTGTGTGTGTGTGTGTGTAGGGCACTGGATCCCCCTGGAGCTGGACATTCAGGTGGTTATGGCAGACCTGATGTGGGTCCTCTGAAAGAGCTCATGCACTCTTAGCTACTGAGCCATTTCTCCAACTCCTTGATACGTTATTCTCTGCCAGTGAAATGAGCCTATTCAAGTCAAATTTAAGTATATCAAAGCAGGTTTAATGGGAAGCCACTCTCAGGTGGGTTCACTGGTCCCATGGAACGAGGCCAGGGAAGTCACCTAGGGGAGGGGGACAGAGAAGGGGGGTAAGAGGAAGAGCATTCATATGCAGGGAGAGAGAAAATGCAGGGATAGGGAGTGAGAAGGAGAGCAAGAGAGACTAAAATGTCTGCACTTAATAGGAAAGAGCACTCAGGGGAGGGGAAGCCCAGCCCCTGGGTACAGGGAGTCTTATGTCAGGTAGGCACTGAGGGATACCGGGAGAACCTGGAGGCCAGGTCCACTTTGGTATGTTAAACATTCACCTCAGCTGTTTGTCCTGGGTCTGAATCCTAAAAGGTCTCTATCCTTTTTTGGCCACAATCTGTTGATGCTGTGTCCACCTTTCTGCCCGATTGATTTCCAGTCTGTAGTCCCCACCCCTATCACTCCTACCTAAGACTTAGTCACATCATTGCCTACTTGTTCATTTTGTGACTTGAGTTTGAGAGCTGGCTCAGAACATAGGTCTGATAGAATCTAGGTCAGGGGTTCGCCTTTTGTTTTGGCCAATTTTCCAGCATATGGCTGTCATTCAATAGATATTTGTGTGATCAAATGAACTAACATTTACCAGTAAGCTTTTCACTAAGTATTTATGATGTGCAGGTGTACATCTCAGAGACCTCTGAAAACTCACAACCACACGATAGTGGGAGGAGTGGCTATATTTAGGGCCTAACTCTGTAGACTGGCTTTGAAGGTGATACAGATAGTAGCTTCCTTCCCTCCCTCCCTCCTTCCTTCTTTCCTTGCTCCCTCCCTCCTTCCTTCTTTCCTTGCTCCCTCCCTCCTTCCTTCTTTCCTTGCTCCCTCCCTCCCTCCTTCCTGTCTTTCTGTCTGCCTTTCTTTGAGACAGGGTTTCTCTGTGTAGCCCTGGCTGTCCTGGAACTCACTCTGTAGACCAGGCTGGCCTCGAACTCAGAAATCTGCCTGCCTCTGCCTCCCGAGTGCTGGGATCAAAGGCATGCGCCACCGCGCCCGGCTTGTGGTGAGCTTCTTTACCCACTAAACCATATTGTCAGCCTTAGGTTGAACCTTCTAAGGAGTTATTCAACAATATCTAGAATAACAAGAGGTTAAGTTTATTGGTGGGGAGCGGGTGGGGAAGTAGGGTGAGGAAGGTTTTCGGTAGAAGAAACAACAGACACAAATGCTCTGAAGCCTGTTTGATGTGTTTGGGAACTTCCTGAAGGTCCATGTTTAGCGTGGCGAATAGAGTGCTTGTTTATCGTGTCTGAGGTTCTGGGTTTGATATTGTAAAAGTGTACACACACACACCACAAGAAAAAAAAAAAAGGCCAGTGTGATGGGAGATTAACAGAGTGGAGAGAGTGATAGTAGATGACGTCTGACATGTATTTTTATATCAACAGCCTAACCCTTAAGCCAGGCAGCTGTTGGGCAAATCCGTGTTCTGGTCTTCAAAGGGCTCACTCATAACAGGAGCTGGTTTATCACTGTCAGAAGAGGGACTGGGCCTAATCCAGTCTCCTGCCTCCGGTGCCAAGGACAGGGGTAGGGCACGGAGGTTTCGGTAAAGATCTGCTGACAGTACGCTTGAGAAGAGAACAGGAAGTATAGGCTTTGCTAAAGGAAGCCTGGGCGGGGTTCTCTGTTTTTGGGGCACTTATTCTCAAGTCGCTACCATCTCCTCTAACGGAATCAGAGAGATAGGAGAATGAGATGGGAGGAACCATCACGGGCTTTACCCCACAAACCTCAAGAGGGTGGGGCCTGAGAGGTGGGTTGCAAGAGCTACACAAGGGCATAGGATGTAGATCAGGGACGGGCAGGGTGTTAGGAAAGCAGATAGACCTGTTAGGCTACGTACAGGTGACGTTTTACCTACAGTGGGATGGGCATTTCATTCTGCTTTTTGGAACAATTTCTTCTTTAAACACTTGTAGCCTCTAAAGGGCTTGACTAGGGGCTTCCCTTCCCTTCAGTAACCCTCTAGAAAGGGTCAGGGCCACCTAGGAACTAGTCCTTTTGCAGTACTTAGATGTGGCCACCAGGGACCGCTGCGTACGGGAGACCGGAGGCGCGGGTTATTGAGAGGCGGAAGCCGATTGGCTGCGAGGCGCGTCGAAAGGGCGGAGCCTGGGAGTCGGGAGTTGGGGGCTGGGAGCGCGCCCCTTGGCCAAACCTAGCAGGACCATAGTCACCCCAGGCGGCTCCAGGTTTGTCATCCTAGTGCGGAGTTTCTGTCCAACCTGACTTTACAGTGGAGTCCGGAGAGCAGCGCTGCGGCCCGGAGATCCGGACAGGGCAGTAGCTGTCACCGCCGCCGCAGGCCTGAGTTACCTGAGCAACTGCGTGTCAGGGGCCCGCCTGCGGGCGGGCGTTAGAGCTGGAGGCTGGGGTGCGCACGGCAGAGGCCGAGGCCCCATCCTTGTCGCGGGGCCGCGGTCCTGACGACCACCAGCGCAGGCAGGGTCCCCAAGAGACCCCGCCAGTTGCGGGGGGCTCTGGCGGGCGCTCTCCAACAGGTTATTCCGGGATAAGCCGGCTCTGGGGCGGGCCCGGGCTTCGCTGGGGGCCGGGCGGCGCGGGGCGGGCCGGCGGTAGAGCACGCCCCCGCCCACTTCGGGCCCGCCCCGTGCCGCCCTCCCGCCCTCCCGCCCTCCCGGGAGCCGCTGTCCCGGGCCTGGCCCGTGCGCGTCCGCCTGCTGCACCGGGGCACCAGGAGCCGCAGAGGTACCGGACCCGGCGGGGGCGCTGACCTCGGCCTAGGAGTCTTAGGATCCCGGAGACATCCGTGTCTGCTGGGGCCTGTAGGTCGCACGCCGAAGCCCTAGCTGCTGAGGCTCACCGCTGTTTCTCGGGGCGAGGTCAGGTGCCCCCCTTCTCTCCTCTCTTCTCTCCCTCCCCCACCTCAGTGCGGGCGGGAGATTCTGCCCGCCTCCTCCCGCAGGGGTGCAGCAGGCTGCGGAGCTGACAGCGGCCCCGCAGCCACCCTGCTCAAACTCTCCGGAAGCAGATAGAGCTCAGGCCGCCGCCGCAGCCCCGGCGGACCTACAGTTGGACCGGAGACTCCGATCCTTCTGCGTCCAAACTTGGGGCACTTGACCTTCGCTTATCGGAGGAGGTAAGCCCGCAGGTGGCTGGACAGCTGCGGCGCCGCGAGGGCATCTTGCTTTGGAACCGTCGGCTGCACTCCCTGACTCTGGGATTTGCTTCTGGGATCCAAAGGTGTCTACAGCAGGCGCATGTTGACTGAGACCTACCGTCATGGATGTGTGCGCCCGTCTTGCCCTGTGGCTTCTTTGGGGGCTCCTTCTGCATCAGGGCCAGAGTCTCAGCCATAGTCACAGTGAAAAGAATACAGGAGCTAGCTCCGGGGCGACTTCTGAAGAGTCTACCGAAGCAGGTAAAGAAGGCCTTGCGGCGGGCTGGACTGGGCTGGGGGCTTGATTGACTCAAGACTGAGTGGCCCGAAGTGGGCACGTTGGAATCTCCGCACATGTGAGATACACCATAACACTGTGTAGTCTCAGTAGTCCAAGAAGTTCTTTCGTGTAGTAGTCATGCCTAATGTTAGTATTTCCCCAGAGCAACTTTCCTTATCCCTCCTCCGGAAGGTAGTGAGAAGCCTCATGGGGACACCTTGACTTTTTAGATCAGTAAGGTTGAGGCCCCATTCAGGACTTCTTGTCTGGAAGAGTAGCCTTCTCAGATGTTAAAATTCCTTTTAGCCAGTTTTATCACTTGAGGTATAAGGGGGTGTGTGGCAATGGTGGGTTGAGGCCACTCGGGATGGGCAGGGAAGATCAGGGCAGGGCTGGGTCTGTTTTTCTACAGCTTGGTGTTCAGGTGTGCCTTTCTGTTCTAACCACCGTGAGAACCACCGTAGTCCCTCCTTTCCCTTAGGAAATCTGTCTTTTGCTTGTGCCCATGTGAAATATCAAAGCAAGTCCTTAGATGGAATCCTGTTTACCACTAGGGACTTAAATGGCCCTTTCTTGACTTCTCGGTAATAAAAAATCCTGGGACCACTTGTTGACTTAATCCGTTTCTTCTGACTGATGAGAGTAAGGATTCCATGTTATTATTTTTAATCTGTCCTTATTTTCCCTGTATACTTACAGAGCTTTGTTTAGCAGTAGTAGCTCTGGCCAATACTTTTGCAGTAGAAAGGAACCTTTAAAAAAAATACAATTAATTTACACAAAGTTTAGAAGCTCACCAGTTCTCTTTTTCTGTTTTTCACACCCTGTCACTACAATCTGCCCCAGACTGTAGCCTGAAGGGTTGGGGACAGAAGACTAGTTAGGGTGTTTGAGGATAGGCAAGTTCAGAGAGGGGATGTCTCAGTGGGTATCTGCTGATACAAGCAGGGAAAGAATATAAAATATGGCGGTGAAGTCTTTTATGGATTGCATTAGTGGTAGACTTTTTCTTGGGCTGCCCTCTTTCAGCTTTTTTGACTTGGTTGTCTGAAATTTTAGGTGTTTCAAGGGCTGATTTGTAGGTGAGGCCAGGACTGTCCCTTATACAAGCATGGAGTTAGGGCTGTTGCTTTTAGGATTGGTCATTCCTGCATCTCCATAGGAAATCTCCTAGGCCTCTGAAACTTAGCTTAAATTTGTTTCCCCCCATTGGGCTATGAATGGAAAAATTGGTTGAACTGTGAAGTAACCCTGAGTAGTCTTTCTGCAGTCCCAGTGACAGACATCCTGGTTTATAATTGATCATTTATCCTCTTGTTTTCACTTCAGAATATGTGTGTATGACATAAAATCAATCTTTCTGAGAGCTGTTTGGTATGTCAGATCTAAACTAAAAGAATGCAGCTTCGAGTTTTAGGCATTAGCAAGCCTTTAGGAAGTTGACTGTAGGTCGTGTGTGTGTGTGTGTTTTGCCTAAGGTAGAGAAGCATTCCAGCATTCCTCAGGAATCCCTCAGGATGAGTCTGTGGAGACATTCCTCAAACGTCCTATCTTTGAGGACTGACTGTTTAGATTACGCCATAAAGGCCTCTCTTTTCATCTTTATTTCCTCTTAGTTCAGAAATTGGCTTCCATCGTTGTAGTAATTATATTCCAGGGAGGAAAGTCTCAGGGACTCTATGTGTTAGGAATGCCTATCGTTTTTGTGGGAATGTGGGTGTCCTTCCTACCTGTATTGTTTTGGTAGCTTGTCTACTTGGGTCACTATGGAACTTTGGCTCAGGCAGGGACTTTTCTTTCTTCTTCAAAGAAGTGGCTTCTACCCTAGATTCTGCAAAGGGTTTGGAGTGAAACTGTTGCTATAGCCAGGATTTGTGCAGAGTCTTTCCAAGTCCTCTGTGTCCACAGAACACATGAGTTTTACTTGCTGTTAAAGCTACCCCTTCTATACTGTTCTTTCTTCTTCCCTCCCTCTCCTCTATCCCTCTGACTCTCCCTGTCTTTCTCTTTCTTTAGACTTAGTAGCCTAGGTTGGCCTTAAACTTAAAAAGTAGCTGAAGCTGGTCTTGAGGTCTTGATCTTTCTGCCTCCACTACTCAAGGGATGGACTACAGGCCACAAGACACCATACCTGTCTTAGCTACCATTTTCTCAGCAAGATTCAACATAATTGGTAAATTTGTGTGCTCTGCACAGTTTATATTTTACAGTTACATGGCTTACTCTGCAAAGCCTCAAAATAACCCTATTAAAATGCAGCGAAAGATAATACATCCTTATTTTTACATGTGAATAAATGCTTTGGGCTATCAAGATGGCTCAGCAAGGAAAGGGTCTGCCTGTGTATATCTGATGACCTTGGCTCAATCCCTGGGACCAAGTAATGGGAGAATTGATCCCATAAAGTTGTCCTTTGATCTCCATATGTACATCATGGCACATGTGCTCACAAATACACATCGTGCACATGTACACACACACACACACACACACACACACACACTGAAAAATAGAAAGAGAGAGAGGGAGACTGAGGGACTGAGAGAGTAGGACTAGGTTCTTTGCTTTGTATTTGAAACAGGTGTTCTGATCTTAAGTCCTGGACTTCTTCCATCTTCTCAGGTCCTGTCCTGTTAAAGGAGTGCTAGGTGGGGCCTAGAAAATGTTGCTCTCCTCTTGGCAGTTAGGTAGGCCCTGGTGACTTTGTGTCTGAGATCCAAGAAAAGGAGTGCTTTTTTTTTTTTTTCCTCCTGGAGAGGCGTTGATAAAAGAATCGCCCCTCCCTCCAACCTGTTATCTGTCATAAGATTTGATTCTAAGGATTTTGCTAAAAGTCTTATGGTGGCCAGGTATGATGGCACATGATTATTGTCCCGACACTCAAGAGGCAGAGGTAGAGGCAGGTGGATTTATGTGAGTTCTAAACCAGCCTGGTCTACACAGTAAGTTTTAGGCTGTTAGGAATACATAGAGAAGATTGTCTCAAAAATGTTTATGGTACACTAAGGCTATAGCTTAGTAGTGGAGTGCTTGGTTAGTGTATTAAAGGTCCTGTGTTCCATTTCCAGCACCACATAGAAAAAAGAAAGAAAGAAAGAAAGAAAGAAAGAAAGAAAGAAAGAAAGACTTAGTGACTTTTTTTGTTTTCTGTGTCTACAACAAACACTATTAAACTCTTGACCAGGGACTAGAGAGATGACCCAGCTGTTAAGAACACTTGTTGCTTCTGCAGAGAATCTGGGTTCTGTTTCAGCACTTACATGGTGGCTCACAACCATCCTTATCTCCAGCTGCCCTCTTATAACCTTTAAGAGCACCCAGCATGCACTTGGTGCACATAAATACATGCAAGTGAAACACTCATACACATAAAATAGGAATAAGTCTTTAAAAAAAAAAGCAAAACAAAAGCCAAACCCTGACCATGGGGGCTGAGGTTACACTGGTAGCTCAGTCGATAGAGTACATGTCTTGCATGCATGATATCCTGGATTTGATCTTCAGTTAACACCAAAACCAAACCACCTCACCCATCAACCAGATAAACAGAATTTCCTCTGAACCGTGAGCTTGCAGAGCTTACTTTAGGCAGTGGATAGAACATTCCTGTTACTTTTTGTCTTAAAAAATACCTGAACACCCAGTTGTATTAAGTCATTTTCTCAGGAGAGATCTGTCTATGGCTGTGTCATTCTAGGGCCTACATTTTTAAAGCTGACTTAGCATGAGTATCAGGAATCTATAGACTCTAGGGTCATTGCTTGCAGAAGCTCAAATGTTTTCTACAGAATGTGTATTGAGTAAGAGACCTCAGGTCAAGTCTGGAGATGTGGCTGCTATGATAGGTGGTTTTGAGGGTTTCTAATTAGAAACTGGTTTAGCTTGAATAAGGTTTTGGAGGATAGGCATCTATGTAGAGTGCAGGCTCTGCTCAATCAACTTCTTTGGAGTGGCAGGTCAGAAGCCAGCCAGCCCACCCAATTAGTTGCTGCTGCCTCCAAGGCTATAAATGGCCTGGCCATCTTGGTAGCTATGCTAATTTTAGCTGAGGGTGGCTCCTGGAACAGGGCTGGAGCCAAGAGCAGGTGGGTGGAGCTTGGTTGAAGCTAATACCAGGGGCTGGCAAGTGGGACATACTATCCTGGGGCAGCCAGGACATACTTACTTCCAGGCCTTAGCTTTGACAGTCACCTTTAGCTAGGTTAATTGATTCAGCAAACATTGAACAGTTCCAGCTCATGTGTTGTTTATTCAAGTGTTTGAGTGAGTGCTCTGGGTGATGCTGTGTGTGCTTTCTGTGGGGTTTAAGGATGGACGAAAGCGTTGTCTTCTTTCTTCATGGACGTCATACTCTTGGTGGGGAGACAGTTAATAAGCACACAAATAAACATTGTCTTGTGAAAAGTGGAATGGAGGACAAGGCAAACAGGAAAGGGACTAGAGGCATAGTTAAAGCTGGGACAGAATGTGATACAATAATATCAGCGATAATGATAACAATCACTGTGCAGTTCTGACTGGCCTGGAACTTGCTGTTTAGACTTAGCAGCCTTGAACTTACAGAGATCCACCTGCTTCAACCTCCCAAGTGCTAGGATAAAGGCATGCACCACTACCCCTGGCTCATTATGAACTTTTATTTCATGTAATTATTACAAGCAGCTTCTCTGATAGAGGTTATCCTTGTTTTATAGCACAGGAAATTAAATGAGAGAGGTTAAATAACTTTCCCAATATCACACAGAGAGTAAAGAAAACCAGTGCTTGAATTCAGGACACTGATTCTTTTCCTTAGCACTACTTCAGCTTGTAAGTTGTGTTGGAGAAGTCATAGTGGGGATGCGTATGTGTGTGCATGCATATACATATACATACATATACATACATATACATACATATACATACATATACATACATACATACATACATACATACATACATAAGTTATGGGAGCTCCTGAGGACCAAGTGACTAGCCCTACCTGGGAGAGCTGGGGGAGGCTTTACAGTTTCCCCCACAGTTTTTCTCAGACCTTGGAGATAAAAAGTGGTTGCTTAATTTAAAAGTAAAGAGATGGAAACATTAAGTAGTTCAACCTACTTGTTTTTATATAGAAGGAAACTGATACCCAGAGAGGCATTAAATATAAATTTCATAGTAGGTTATTGGTAGAGAAACTAGACTAGGATATTTCAGCCAAAGATCCTGATTCAGTTATTCAGTGTATAAGTCAGAATAATGACTGTTATTATATTATTCTATATTATTATATTATACTGCTTGCTTCTACTATAGAATGAACTACCCAGTGAACCTGGGTCTAATTTATTTTTCTTTTCTTTTTTTTTTTTAGACAGAGTTTTATGTAACCCAGGCTGGCCTTGAGCTTACTATGTAATGGAGATAACTTTAAACTTCTGATTTTCCAGCTTCTATCTCCCAAGTGCTTGAGATTACTTGAGTTACAAGTATGTTTGTGCCACATGCCTGGATTTACTTAGGTAATATTAAATACAACATTATGAATAGATTTAACCAAATCTATTCAAATTCTCACAGTATAGACTGTGTAGGAAAGAGAGAGAAAGAGCTGTATAGCCTATACTAACCTAAGGTGACCAAGGAGGGTTGAAGGAAAGGGTATTCTGGCTGTGTGGGTAACCAGTGTGAATATATGGGATCTCACTGGTGGGTGGTTTGGTAATTAGACAGGTACTTCGTTGTTGGCTAGCTGCTTCATATGAGCACCTATAGATAGGAAGAATGCAGTCATGTGTGACCTAGTGCTAGTTCTCATAATTACCGTAATTTTAAAGTAATTATGAATATAAAATACTATTTTTAGTTATTTGTAACAGTGTAATGCGATGTGAGAATATCCATGATTTTGGTTGGTGACAAAAATTATAGGTACTGTTAATATTGTGGTTGATTCCATATATATTACATATACACATATATTTAAAAGAAATACTAACTTACAGTAAGAGAATATTGAAAATGATAATGTAGGCTGAGTGTGGTGATGTATGCCTATGATCCCAGACGTTTAGGATACAGAGGCAAGATGATCATCAAAAGTTTGAGGCCATGGGCTAGAGAGATGGCTCAGCAGTTAAGGGTATATGCTGTTCTGTTAAGGACCAGAGTCTGCTTCCTAGCACCCATATCAGGTGCCTCACAACCTCCTCTAACTCCAGACTGAGGGGGTCCATTGCCTCTGAGCAACTCATACTCATATCCTGTATTCATCTCTACATATTCATACATACGCACACATACACATGATTAAAAATAAATCTTAAAAAAAGTTGGAGTCTTGCCTTGTTTTCAAAATGAATTCTCTACCACACATGATGTGTTAGGCCAGAAAGAATGAGGCCTCCTTGAAGGCAGTGGTTTCCTGGGTCTTCAGAGAACTTGGGCTTTAAGTCCTGTATGGAGCCTTTGGTTTCCTGATAGTAGCCTTTGAGACACATTGCAGAGTGGCCTCATGAGCATGTTGTACATTTCTGTCTGTGGGCAATGATTCTCAGGAAACTCAGCAGCGCTGGCTGTCAGGCTCTTGGGGAGAAAAAAGATATCAAACTTAGCTTACTATGGGTTTGTTTTTTTGTTATTGTTTATAAAAAATATGAAACCCTAAGATAACAAAATATAAAATATTCATAAAATATGCATGCAAAAATAAACTAGTAACAATACAGAGTTTTCTTTATTAAGTCAAGGGCACTTTGTATGCCTTTCTGATCTAGACATAGACATATATATATTTTCTCCCCTGGGATTTTTGTAAAGGAATATAGGAGTGGTTGTACTTTATTGTTTTTATTGTGCTAAGCCTACCCACTGTTGAGTTTGTTGGAAAAGCTGGTAATCAGGGACTGTTTGCATGAGATCATATTATTTTTCCTTCTTTCAAATATCTTATGTTTGGGCCTTTTCTCAACTTTTCGAGGTAGTACTGTTTACTCAAGGCACTTTGTATTAAGTTTTATTTAAATTCAGGTCCCTTCTTAATCTTTTATTTACCCTCATTTTTGCTATTTTCAAGAAGAATTTGTAGCTGACAATTTGCCTTCTAGAGCATATAGCTAAAAAGGATAGTTTCAAAACCAATAACTGGGAGTCTGTGCTCATGGTTTAACCAAAACGTTACTCATTGGTGTGCTCCAAAGCGTGTGAATTCCTACCTGTCTGGTCCTCAGAACCTCTGCCTGCTATAGTCTTGCTATAGTTATATTGTTGAAGGTGTTTGAATAGTATAGCCATTCATTACAAAACTGTACTGGGAGTTAGCTTAGTTGTTAGAGTGCTTGCCTAGCATACATGAGGCCCTGGGTTTTAATATCTAGCACTGCAAAAATTGGTCACGGTGGCTCATTTCTGTCATCCCAGAACTCAGAAGGTAGACATGGGTCATCTTTAGCTATGTAAGGACTTTGAAACTAGGTTGGGATAAATGAGGCAACAATTACAGTTCTTAGCACAAGCCTTGGTATATGACATACTATATGTATTATAAGGTCCGTACATTTGAATTAGATTTAGGGAAGTAGTTTGGATTCTACTGCAGTTTGCTAGGTACTTGAATGTTGAAAAATATTTTCCTTGGAGTGGGTTGCTTAAAGAAATAAGCACCCACTTATTTGGAAAGCTCAGTCTTTTAGAATTTCATATTCACTACAGATCGTTGATAAATAAGTCTTGTATTTGTTTTTAAAAGTAAAATAAAAGGCTGATGAAATTGATTGTTCAGTGGGTAAAAGCTCTCGCTACACCAGCCTGATGACCTGAGTTCAGTCCCTGGTACTTACCACGGAAGGAAGGACTAAACCGAATCCTGGAGTTGTCCTCTTGACCTCCACATGAACACTATAATAGTTACACCTGTGCATGTACACACACACACACACACACACACACACACACGAGTTACAGTTGCACTAATACAATAAAAGGTGAAAATAATCAGTTTGGGACCAATAAACTTATTTTACTTGTAAGAAGTATTAACTAATTAATTTATTATGTGTGTGTTGGGAAAGGTGGTGCATGTATCTGAAGTTAGAGGACAACTTTCAGTAATAAATTCTCTCCTTCCTTCAAGTGGTGTCTTTTTTTTTTTTTTTTTTGTCTTTTGTCAACTGGACGCAAGCTTGAGTCATCTGGGAAGAGGAACCTTAATTGAGAAAATACCTCTATTAGATTGCTTATAGATAAGTCTGTGCTGCATTTTATTGATGTGGGAGGGCCCAGATCACTTTGGGAGATGCCATCTCTGGGCAAGAGGTCCTGGGTTGTAGAAGAAACCAGGCTAAACAATCCATGAGGAACAAGCTAGTAAGCCTTGTTCTTCCATGGTCGTTGCCTCCGTTCCTGCCTTGGCTTTTCCTTGATGGACTCTAACTAGTAAGCCACATAAACCCGTTCCTCCCCAGGTTGCTTTGTCATAGCAATAGAAGCAACCTAAGACATATAGATTCCAGGGGTCAAACTTAGGGTTGCCAGGTATATGTGTTTTTTATTGGCTGAGCCTTCTGGACAGTCCATATGTATAACATTTTAAAGAGACAAAATTATAATTATAATTACAAGTTCTAAAAGAAAACAGTTAAGAGTGTCTTAGATATCTAGAATATACAAGGCCCTTGGTTTGATTCCCAGCATTGGGAAAGGAAAAGAAATAAGAGTGAAGAGTGGCTGGGTGGTGGTGGCACAGGCCTTTAATCTCAGCACGCAGGAGGCAGAGGCAGGCAGATCTCTGTGAGTTGGAGGTCAGCCTGGTCTACAGAGTGAGTTCCAGGACAGCCAGGAGCTACACAGAGAAACCCTGTCTCAAAAAACCAAGGGGTGGGAGACAAAGAGTAAAGAGTGGTAAGGAAAAAATAATTCCACAAAGGACTCTGCTGAGAGGAGGCAGAGTTGGCAAATGAGAGATAGAGCTAAATAGATGCCTAGACAAAGTGGGATGATTGAGTTTGGTTTTCAAAAATGTCAGAGTTGGCCATATCACAAAATTAGGCGTTTAGGGGCCTGGCACCTTTCTTTGCTAGCTGTTAAGAAGTGGTTAGTGAAGAGGTTGTCATTTCTCTTTGTCTCAGATCTTTTATTTGTCCTAAAAGTTGAGAACTTTGGAGCATGGTAAGCTACAGCATGATGTGAGCTACTTGGGTTCTCTCAGTTTATGTGGACCCTGAAAACTTCACTGAGACTCTATGAGTATCTCTAAGGGTAGTTGCATCTGCTGTCTTTCTTTTTTCGAGACAGGGTTTCTCTGTGTAGCCCTGGCTGTCCTGGAACTCACTCTGTAGACCAGGCTGGCCTCGAACTCAGAGACTCAGAGATCCACCTGTCTCTGCCTTCCAAGTGCTGGGATCAAAGGCGTGCGCCAACACTGCCCAGCATCTGCTGTCTTTCTTGAAATGTAGATTCTGGGTGCAATGGAATCAAGCTTTTATTTTAGGTTTACTTTTGCCTTGAGAAAATGGTTCCCATCTGTAATGAGATCTGATGCCCTCGTCTGGTGTGTCCGAAAACAGCAACAGTGCACTCATCATATATATCAAATAAATAAATGAAATCTTCTTTAAAAAGTTAAAAAAAAAAATTCCAGCCTGTCGCGCTGTGTTTTATTTTTTTTTATTTATTTATTTATTTTTTTTTAAAGAAAATGGTTAATAAAATATGGTCGACAGTATTTGACTTTCTATCTAGCTTGAACTCTTCCTTTTTCTGGCTATAACCACTTTCTTAGGGCCACCTGCAGTCTTGAAATAGTTGGGCAAATGGGCTTGGTCTTCAATTGTGTTGGTTATTTATTGATGTATATAGCAAATCATGACAAAATTTCAAGGCTTAAAATAAGCATTTTTATCTCTTTGTTTCTGCAGCTCAGGAATCTGGGTATAGTTTAACCTGGTCGTGGGTTGTGGCCTTTCTTGAAGTTACAGTAAAGCAGTTGACTAAGGCTAAAGGCACAGATAGGGCAAGAGTGTGTACTTTTAAGCTAATTTACATTGCTTTTGGCAGGCTTTGGTTTCTTGTCACATGGGCTTCTCTATTGAAGACACGAGAGTTGGCTTCCTTCTCCCAGAATAAGTGATGAGAGAAGGGGATTCGGGAGGATATCCAGGATAAAAGGCTCAATCTTCTTATTGTCTAGCTTTAGAATTGTTATGCTATCACTTCTTCCATAACTGTTAGGAGAAAGTCACTAAGCTCAGCCCATATTCACTGATGGATCACACAGAATGTGAAGATCAGAAAGTCAGGGATCACTGGGGCCATCTTTAGGCGTGCCTCTGGTGTCACTCAAGAGCCATGCTCTCGGGAACAGGGCTTTCCAGGTGCTATAGCCTTTTGGATCTTCCTTCACTTCTTTTGTTTATCTCCTAGAGTCTGTCTATCTATATGTCTGTTTTTCTTTTTTGACACAGGATCTGGTATGGTATAGCTCAGGATGGCTTTGTACTCCCAATCTTCCTGTGCCTACCTCCAAAATGTGGGATTATAGACCTTTGCCTCTTTGCCCTGAACTTCCTAGAGTCTTTTTTTCATTTTCTTTAAAAGTAGGGTTTCACTATATAGTTCTGGTTGTCCTGGAACTAGCCAGGTCTATAGTAGACCAGACTGGTCTCAAACTCCCATAAATTCCATTGCCTCTGTCACTCATGTAGAGGTCAGAGGAAAACTTTCAGAAGAAATTTCTGCTAGGGTTTTGGAGACTAAACTTGGGTCATTAGGCTGACATGGCAAGTGCTTTTAATCTGCTGAGCCATCTTCCTGGCCTTTCCTCCTAGGAACTTAGAGTCTTTTGTATTGCTCTGGTATCGTGTTTTTGATTCATGATGACTTCTTTGCTTTGACATGGTGCTTCCCTTTCTCCTTGCTCTCCTCGCCCAGTCCTAACTAGGCTCTGGTCCTGTTTCCCAACAACTTCTTGATATTGGCATTGGAGTCTTCACTACTGCAACTTGGCTTCTAGACATAAATGTATAGGAGGATTAAAGTAACTTTTATACATTAACAGATGAAAAACTTACTCTGGGTTGGGTGTGAAGGTAGAGGTAAGCAGATCTCTGTGAGTTTGAGTCCAGCCTTGTCTACAAAGGAAGTTCAGACAAACTAGGACTACATTGTGTGAACCTGTCTTAAAAAGAAAAGAAGGGTGAAAAAATTACTCTGCCTTTTTGGCCATGGGCATTAGGTACTAGGATTTAACATCCTAGTGTGTCCATGACTGGAAGAAGTTTTAGGTAGCATCTTTTATAAATGTCTTATTTTACATATGAGAAGAATAAACAAGTTTGCCCAGTATATTGCTGAGCCAGAGATAATAGCTGGTGTTCTTTGATTATCACTAAGTGTTGTTCCTACTTTGTGGGGGAGCCTCTCTACTATATCATAGATATTTTCATGTGAAGTCTCCAGGACCCAAGCAGAGATGTCCAACTTCTGCTTCTTAGGACCTACCCAGCTGGAAAGCATTGATGTAAGGTTCAGAAAAGTAAGCCCAGCAGTATGCGTTGCAAGTGGCGACTGATATCTGTGCTCTGTACTACCCTCTTGGTAGTTCAGTTCGGAGAAACAAAAGAGCTCTGTCCAGGCATATAGAATAGACTTCTAAAGGAGGTGGGTTAGAGCCTTTTGCCACATGTAGCGTCATTGTTTGACTCTATGGGTTGTACTATGGATTTGAGGCCTGAAAAGTCCCAGGGAGAAGCTTGGTAGTCTCCGAGAATCTAAGAGACTCCTCCCTGTTAGTACACTGGCTAGGGCAGGGAAGAGTTCATGGGGGGACTATGGTTCTGTCATGTTTTTCAGAGTGGAGTACATTTGTTTTGAAAGAGAGAATATGAAAGGAAAAGCCTGAAATGAGCCAACAGGAGTAGACTTTGTTTTCTGCTGGGGAGCTTAGAATAGAGAAGGTGCAGGGCTACGGATTCTCTGTTGGACTTGGGTTCTAGCTGCAGAGCGCTTCATTCACTTTCTCTCTGCTCCATTCACTACACTCTTAGCATATTTCTTTGTCTTGATCTACCAAACATGCTGCTGTTGTTGTTATTATCGTTATCATTATGTTTTTTGAGATAGGGTCTCACTCTATAGCTCTTGGTGTCCTGGACCTTGCTGGGTAGACCAGGCTGGCCTCAAACACGTAGATGTGGAGATCCACTTGCCTCTGCCTCTCAGATGCTGGAATTAAAGGTATAGGCCACCACATCCAGCCATGCTATTCACTGCTCCTTTTTTAATTTTTTATGTAAAAATTCTTAACTTCCAGAATGTTCTCCTCATCTCATATTCTTACTCACTCTCTCAGTCCTTGGTGCTGGCCGTGACATACATCTCATCTCTGACCAGAGACTATCTCCAGTACAGTGTGTGCACTTTGTACTTTGTTTATTCTTTTTCATTGAAAGACACCATTGTGTGGTGTCAGGAGCACTGGAACCAGTCACAGTAGTGAGAGACTGCAAGACCTGGCAGGGAGGAGGAGGGTAAGGAGTTCAAGGCCAGCCTAAGTTTTATGAGATCCTTAAAACAAAACAAATATTGATACAAGTTGTCACCTTTCTGACAATATGATTTTAGCTATAGTACCTTTTGATTGAAATTGAAAAATGGACTTAAGGGCTGAGCAATGATGGTGTATGCCTTTAATTCCAGCACTCAAGAGGCAGAGGCAGGAGGTTCTCTGTGAGTTTGAGGCCAGCCTGATCTTCAGAGAGACTTCTAGGACAACCAGAGCTGCATGGAGAAACCCTTTCTTAAAAAAAAAAAATCAAGAGGATTTAAGAGAGAGTTATTATATATGAAGGGTTTTAAAATAAAATTTAAAAATCTACTTGTTAAAATCTTCTTGTTTATATATTTTCATGTCTTTTGAAGGCAAGGGTTTGACTTGTTGACCATAGTATGTAAAAGTATCTAGCTTACTCCTGTGTCAGTCACAGTGCTGGTCAGAGAGCATGTGTTTAATAGATACTTGTTGAATAAACCAATGAGCACATAATACTGAATTAATCCTTGGACTGGGTAGTGAGAGCACAGAGTAAATCAATATTGGTTTATACAAAGATCTAGGTAAGTGTGCATTGGGATTAGAGGTTAGCTTTACATGCTTGGTGTCCTGTGGGTTTGTGGGCGCCATTTTTCTGCCTGGCCAAGTGCTTCATTTTTATTTCTTGAGCACCCAATGAAGCTGTGCCAGTGACAGTTTCAGTCATACTCTGTGGGGAATATTTTGCCAGTGTCTCTAGTTGGCAGTTTTTGTTTGAAACTGTCATTACTACCTTGATCAAGTGGCTGCAATAGGAATGGAGGAAGGCTAGGCCAGGAAGGACATGACCCTGTGAACAAGGCTTCCTTGGTTCCTAATGCTCTGTCTTAGTTCTACAGTCTACATGGGTTTATTTCATGTCAGACATGAGACAGCCAGAGAAACAAAACAAATTTTTAATGGCTTTTCTTAGCGGTTGTGGGATGGAAAAGGGAACCTTTTATGGTCCCCACTGCTGAGTTAGTTGTGTAGTACGGAGATGGGATAGGCCTTCGTTGGTTGCCTTTAAAATGTAATCTGTGGTGCTGAGAACCCCCTGGACCTTTTCTCCAAGGCGCTGGAGAGGGGTCTTTCTGAACTTGTTAGACGATTTCAAAAGAAGAGAGCCCATTGTGTTGTCAGCATGGCCCAACAAGCACAAGCCTGCCTTTTCCCTCTGGTAGCCATATTTCCAGAGTTCCTGGCTGCCTTGTGTTGTGCTCTGGTCTAGGTAATGACCAGAAATCTCACTGGCGGGCAGGCAGGCAGGCTTCCAAATCTCACGTGTCTCTAGTTTTCAAAGTGTGATTCAGTAGCTCTGTACTTGTTTGGCCTCTCTGGGTTATCTCAGGCCTCTCAAGAAGCTCTCAGAACTCTCAGCACCACAGTGTACGGTAAAACAAATGTGCCCGTGTTTGCCAAGTTCTCAGAGCCAGATTCTAAAATATACCAGCGAGGGAAGAGGGATGCCTGTGTGTCTATCTATCTCTCCTTAGCTTAGAAAGAAACATGTGCCTCATGTTTGTGTGTTTTATGAATTTGGAGGTCAAATTTGCAGTGATCTTGTTTAAGAAACTTGTGCTGATTAGGGTAAAGGCCACTGAAACTCATACTTCATATCTCTAAAGATAAATATGTAATTAACACAACTCATTGATAAGAATGATGATGATAGCTAGGTTTTGTTGAGCTTCTGGGTAGATTCTTTACAACTCTATAACAACCTTTACAGGTATATATTGTTCACTATGTTTCTGAGAACTTAAGGTAATTTTCTCAAGAAGACTAAATGGGGATTTGAATTGAGCTTTATCTGATCTCAAGACCAAAAGTAATTCTATTTTTGTTTAATATCTCCTGTGAAGGGAAAGAAACTGCTATCCGGATTTTAAGAAAGTAAGCATTTTGACTAGAAACAGTATAACTGTTAGTGGCATTAGTTTATTCTGCCACTGAAGTGGCCTGAAAGAAGCTAAAATTAGGAGTTTGGGGGTTGGAGAGAGAGGAAGGGAGACTGTTTTACTTATGAATTTTGAGTGGGTAGTATCACTTGGTGAAGTGTTTAGCTACTTTTTATATTTAGTTTGTATCTTCCAAAAGTAGTATTCTGGTTGGATTGTTCTAGATATAAGACTTAGGATGGTGGCTGGATATATACATACATACATACATACATACATACATATATATATATATATATATGTATATATATATATATATATATATATATATATACACATACATACACACACACACACAGTGTCTTTACTTCAGTTAATATTTAACATATCATTATATATGACAGTTGTGTCCAGTAGACATATTCAGAATAATAGTAGGAGCCAGTCCTATTGTTTTATTTTATTAAATAAAGGTTCTACTATAGCCCAGGGTAGCTTCAAACTCAATATGTAGCTCTCTTGATCTTTTTTGCTTTTCTCTCTCAAGTGCTGGGATTACAGGTGTTTGTTTGCTTCCATTCCCTGTTTATTTGGTATGAGGTTGGAACCCAGTGTGTGCTGAACAAGCACTTTATCAACTGAGCTACCTATTCTATATTAGTAAGGAAGATACCTTTATATTGTATTATTTCTATTATGTCATGTGTATATGTGCAGGTGTGTGTGTGTGTGTTGGCCGGCGTACAGCCTTGGTAGTTGTTCTTCAGGTGTTGTCCACCAAACTTTTGAGACAGGACTTCTCACTGCCCTGGACCTCACCGACCAGGCTAAGCGGTTAGTCAGCAGGCTCCAAGGATCTGCCTGCCTTTACCACCTAGTGTATTACAAATGAGTGCTAGCGTGCCTTACCTGCACATGCATGTATGTGTGTGGGCATATGTATGTGTTGTGATCAGAGGACAATTTACAGGAATATATTCTTGCTCTTTTACTATTGTGGATCACGGGGATAGAAAAAGGTTTGGAGGCAGATGGCTTTGCCTGATGAGCTGTCTGCTGGGTGATGCCTGGCTTTTTTTTTTTTTTTTTTTTTTTTTTGTGGTTTTTGTTGTTGTTGTTGTTAGATTTGTTTTTGTTTTCATTTAAATTTTAAAAGATTTATTTATTTTATTATTTTATACGTATGAGTGTTTGAATGTTTTGCTTGCATGCATATATGTGTATCATGTGCAGGTCAGGTGAGGTCAGAAGAGGATATTGGGTCCCCTGAGACTGAAGTTGCAGAAGGCTATGAGTTACCATGTGGGTGCTGGAAACTTAGCCTGGTCCTCTGCAACAACAGCAAACACTCTTAGCCACTGAGCCAGCTCTTCAACCCTACTTTTATTTTTTGTGGTAGTGTCTCACTATGTATCACTGGCTGGCCAGGAACTCACTAAGTAGACTAGGCTGGCCTAAGATTAGAGATGTGCCTGCACCAGTATTCTGGGATTAGAGACATGCCATCAATCTGCCTTGTTTTTATTATTTTTTTTCTGGTTTTTTGTTTGTTTTGTTTTGTTTTGTTTTGTTTTGAGACAGGGTTTCTCTCTGTATCAGCCCTGGCTGTCCTGGAACTCACTCTGTAGACCAGGCTGACCTGGAACTCAGAGATCTACTTGCTTCTACCTCCCAAGTGCTGGGATTAAAGGTGTGGACCACTGTGCCCTGCTAGCTTTTAATTTTTTAAATTATGTTTATGTGTGTGTCTGTATAAGTGGAGATGCCTCTGGAGAAGAAAGTGTCAGATACTATTGAGCTGGAGTTATAGGTGGTGGTAGTGAGCCTCCAGTGTAGGTGCTAGGAACTGAACTGAGTCTTCTGAAAAACAGTAAACACTCTAAAATGCTACACTGAGCTGAGCTAGCTCTTCAGTCTCTGGCTTAACACAAAAACAAGACCAACCAACCAGACAAAAGACATAGCTTCTGGATATCAGAGTCCTGGTACTTTCAAGTCAAATTCTCCCCACTCCACGTGATCTTTTAAATTTTTCACTACAGCTCTCTTATTGTGCAAGGCACTGCTTCAATGATGTGTGATAAGTATTATTAGTCCTGTTTGAAGGAAGAAGGAATCACCTGCACCTAGCAAGACTAGAGAAGCTTTGTGGAAGAAGCAGCAGCTTAGTGGGTCTTCTGGTACCAAAGGCAGAAATATAAGGAAGGTCAAGGGAAGCATTCCAGTTAGAGGCAATGTCATGAACAAAGGTATGGAGAGAGAAAAACTGGGAGTTTGTGTGATAGTAGTGCAGATTGTGTGTGGTAGCCATGCAGGAAAGTGCTATAAAGTGAAGTACAAAAAGTTCATTGAAGAAAGGTCATGGAGGGCTCCAGATGTTAGGCTAAAGAGTTTAGTCCAATGCTTCGCAACCTGTGGATCAAATCGCACATTAGATATCCTGCATAGTAGATATTTTCATTACGATTCATAACAGTAGCAGTTCTGAACAGTTATAGTTATGAAGTAACAATGAAAATAATTTTATGGTTGGGGTTACCATACCATAAGGAACTGTATTAAGGGTTGCAGCATTAGGAAGGTTGAGACACACTGGTTTAATTTAGACTTTATTCTTAGGCAGTGAGAAAAGTCCTTGTGGGTTTTGAGCAGGGAAATGACAGGACCCAAGTGGTTATTTAGGAAGATTAAATTGAATCGAATGTTTACAAAATGTTGTCGGGAAAAAGAAAGTTTAGAAAGGGGACTTGGGAACTGTTTATGAGAACAGGAGGTAAGAGTCTGTGTGGAGGCAGAATAGGTGGACTTAACGATAGTCAGAAGAGTCGAAGCCACACTAGTGTTTTGAGTTCAGTAAGGAGATGGATCAATCATGCCATGGCAGCCAAGAGTGCCAAGTGGTGGGGCAGCTGACCTTATTTGAAATGCTGGGCAAGGGGCCATACTCCACAGTGTTCCTGAAATCACTTTTTGCTATTAAGTTTGCTAACAAAAGCTGAGCCTTTGCTCTAGGAATACCAGAAAGGGTTATGGGGGTAGACAGTCCTGAATTCAGGCCCATGCCTTGCCAGTTTCTATTTTTTGATTGTTTTTGAGATAGATCCTCATTAGCACTAACTGACCTTAAACTCATTATGTAGTATAAGCTGGCTTTGGACTCTCTCCTGATTCTCCTGCCTCTATCTCCCAAATGCTTGGATTTTAAGAATGCACTACCATGCTCAGCAAAAGGTTGAAAGAGCTTGGGTCTCCCTTCCCTTCTCCCCTCTTTTTGTTTCTTTTCTCATTATGTAGCCCTGGCTAGCCTGCAACTTAATATGTAGACCAGGATGGCTCTGAATTCACCGAGATCTACCTACCTCACAAGTGCTGAGATTAAAGGCATATGCCACCATGCCTCACCTTACTTTTTCTCTCCATTTCACTGTCTGAAAATGTCTCATTATGTAGCTCAAGGCTAACCTCAAACTCATGATCTTCTTGCCTTAGCTTCTTGGTACTAGAAACTATACACCTGGCTGCTTCTCTTTTTCCCATTCCCTTTCTTTTGTTCTTTCATTCATTTGTTATTTTTGTTTCAGCATCTCACTCGTAGCCCAACCTGGCCTGGAACTCAACATGTTGGTTGGGCTGGCCTTGTACTCTTAGCAGTCTGTCAGCCTCAGCCTCTCAAGTGCTGAGATTATAGCCATAAACCAACACAATCTCTCTCTCTCTTTCTCTCTCTCTCTCGCTCTCTGGTTTCTCTCTGTAGCTCTGGCTGTCCTGGTACTCATTCTGTAGACTAGGCTGGCCTCAAACTTAGAGACCATCTGCTTCTGACTCCTGAGATTAAAGGATGCAGCATTAAACCCCTGTCTATAAACAAGTTTTAATTGACAGCAGGAGAGTGACTGACTGTATTACACTGACATTACAGCTGGTCCAGTTGCAGAGGAGAGGACTTCAGTGCTGTAAGTGAACCCAGTGTGGAAACTGAGAACTAAACTCAGGCCTCTCTGAAAGCAGCATATAATCTAACCACTGAGAAAATCTCTACAGGCCTACAAAATAGTTTAATTAACTTGATAAATATAGAGTCTTATTGTATCCTAAGCTGTCCTCAACTCACTGTGTAGCTGAGGATGACTTTGAACTTGGGATCCTCCTGTCTCTATTTTAGTGTTGGGATACTTGGCTTGTACTAGCACACTTGGTTTTGCTTTGTCTGTTTTTTGTTTTCTTTTGGTGTTGGGATTGAACCCAGGGCCTTATACATGCTAGACAGGCACTCTACTACTGCTATATCCTTAGCTCTCTTTTGAGATTTTTTTTTGTTTTGTTTTTTCGAGACAGGGTTTCTCTGTGTAGCCCTGGCTGTCCTGGAACTCACTTTGTAGACCAGGCTGGCCTCGAACTCAGAAATCTGCCTACCTCTGCTTCCCAAGTGCTGGGATCAAAGGCGTGCGCCACCATGCCCGGCTGTCTTTTGAGTTTTAAAATCACTTCTTTTTCTGAGGATCTTCCCTCCCTCCCTCCTTTAAATATAAGCATTGGGCCAATGAGATGGCTCCGTAGGAAAGCACTTACTGTGCAAGCTTGCGGACCTTAGTTTCGATCCACGTGAAAGTGGCAGGAAATAACCAACTGCACAGAGTTGTCTTCTGATCTCTGCACAGGCTCCAACACACTCAACACATATACACACTCATAAATAAAAAGTATAAAGCATGTATGACCAGGTATGGTGGTACAGACCTTTAATCCCAGCACCTAGGAGGCAGAGACAGTGGAACTCTGTGAGTTCAAGGCCAGCTAGGTCTACATGGTGAGTTCCAGGACAGCCAGGGTTATACAGAGAGACTATGTCTTTTTTTTTTTTTTTAAAGATTTGTTTATTTTATGTATGTGAGTACTCTGTGGCTTCCTTCAGACCCACTAGAAGAGGGCATTGCTTCCCATTACAGATTTCGAGCTACCATGTGGTTGCTGGGAATTGAACTCAGGACCTCTGCAAGAGCAATCAGTACTCTTAACCGCTGAGCCATCTCTCCAGCTCAAGAGACTATCTTAAACAAACAAATAAACACACACACACAAACACACACACACACACACACACACACACGCGCGCGCGCGAGTGCAAGTACTTATATTTTTAAAATAGTAAGATCCATTAATTAATATAAATATTTAAAAATGCAAGTATTATTGTGATGAAGTTACTCTTGAACTGAGGGATCAAAACTTTGTCTTCCTTGCATTCTAGCATGAATTAGGTTGGGATATAGTTTTTATGAGAATGGGTTATAGTAGGACTCTGGGTTTGGGGAGAACAGTTCTGTTAGCTAAATTTATCTGTACATAATGGGTGTCAGAATCACAGGATATACTAGATACTACTGTCTGTCTGGTAGCTTGTACACAGCTGTTTTTCTGAGTTGAACATTTGAGCTATACTCTCAGAAAGAACTTGCAACTTGGTGAGTCTGATTCCCCAAAGAATTCAGTGATGAAAATTAGGGCACTTGAATAGATCTAATTGGCAGAACTCTGTGAAGGGCAGAGGGGTTCCCTGGGGGCCTTTTAAATCTCCTATGGTTATAGACTTTTAAGGTTGAACTAATTAAAATACATTGGCAGCTGGACTCAATACTTCCCTTGCACTAGGTTTTGTCTCAGCTGCCTGGAGTTCTAGCAGTTGCCATAAGACTGCCTTTCTTGAGGAACAGAGGAGTGGGTTCCCATTTCTCCATGTACTAAATATTATGATGTATTATTTGCGCAGTATAGGCTGAAAGACATCTGGTAGTAGAATGAAATGTGTGCTGAGACTTGGATATGTCCTGGATTTGCTATTTTAGGACTCCTAAGATGCCCCTGAGGTTGATTTCTTATTTTGTTTTGTCTCTTCCCAACACCGATGTCTTTATTCTGTTAGTTGGCAAGTAATTTCTCTTACCCTGGGGTATCATTCCCTGATGTGTGTTCTGTTCTAACTAAAAAAGGGGATAAGGAAAGGATTTAGTCCTACCATGTGCCAGATCAGGTTTTATACAACTAATTTTTGAGGTGTACTTTGCGATGCCTGTGTTACAGACGAGGAAATGGATTCTGAGGAGAAGTGTTGTGGGAAATATTAAAAAAAAAAAAAAAAAACAAACCCACCAACTCTCAGTGGAACCAGACCACGCTCCCGCGCTCCAACCGCAGTGCCAGGTGATCTCACTAACTTTCTTGGCCCACCATCTCTCGGGCCCCTGGTGGCCATAGTGCTCCCACCAGGCCACCTCTCAGATGCCCCCCCTACCCCCAGAGTTACCCTCGCTCACGCTGCGCCCCACACACCCCACGATCAGCCATCTCAACACCTAATTGCCCGGTAGAAACAAGACTCTTAAAGCTTAATTATCCAATCAGATTTATATAACGATAAGAACACAATTTACAAGATGCCAATACGGTAATTTCAGAGCCAATTGATAATGATAAAAGCTTTACCCCAATTATTCTAACCTTGTGAAAATCTTAGCTACTTGTGGTTGTTTAAAACCACGAAGGATCAGGATCTTTTTCCTGTCCGTCTGCCTCCATGTTGGCTTCTCCCCCTTCTCCTCATGCTACCTCTCTGTCTCTCCCAACTCCTAGCTCCGCCTCTCTTTTCCTGTCCAATCACAGGCCTGCCACTGCCCTAATGTGATTGGACAGGGGAAAACCTGCAACAGAGAAGAACTTATCTGATGGTCATTACAGCTTGTTATCAATTAAATCAGAATTGAGATATCGCTTAGACGTCTGGTTACTTTCCTCAGGTCGCATAAATGGCATCATGCTTTACTGTTGCCCTGTAGTCAGTTGCTCAGGTTGATCTTGAACTCCTAGGCTCAATGACTCTTATCTCCCAGCCTCCCAAGTAGCTAGGACTGCATGCTTACCACCGTGCTTGTCTTCATATCCTTCTACCCTTCTAAGCGTGGCTAAGTTCTCACTTTCAGGTAGTCGTCTCTAGTTTCTAAGGTTAAGAACTGATTCCTCTTTTTCCTTATCTTACTGCTCCTATTCCTTCATCACTTCCGTCATGTTATTTTTCATGGTGTTTGGCTTTAAAGATTGATTTATTTTATGTATGTGAGTACACTGTAGCTGTACAGATGGTTGTGAACCTTCATGTGGTTGGGGTTCACTCCAGCCCCACTCGCTCAGCTCGTTCAGTCCCTTTCCTGCTCTGGCCCAGGAAGTTATTTATTATTATACATAAGTACACTGTAGCTGACTTCAGTGTTACCAGAAGAGGCACCAGAAGAGAGCATCAGATCTCATTATGGGTGGTTGTGAGCCAGCATGTGGTTGCTGGGATTTGAACTCAGGACCGTTGGAAGAGCAATCAGTGTGCTGTTTTATACTGGGTGCAGTGCACTCTTACCCTCTGAGCCATCTCGCCAGCCCCGGTGTTTGACTTTAAAGTTGCCTTTGGAACCAGTAGAACTAGGTTTAGTGGTGTATGGGTAGAAAAATAAAATTAAGCTTTAGTATCTGGGATATGTCTGCTGACTGTGGTGTTTGTTGCTTTTATTTACTTACATTTTTTTTTTTTTTTGCAAAGACATATTGCATTATTTACCCAGCATTTGGGACATACTTTTTGTAACATTTGCCCTCTGAAATGCATCACTTCACACAATAAATGGACTTTCCTGGAAGAGGAAAGCTTGTGTAATGTCATTTTTAAAATAAGTCAAATTTTCTTTCTCAATGACTGGAAAAATAACTATAAAAGTATTTATTTTGCATTTTTAAGTACAAATAGGTTATATGCTTTTCAAAAAAGGTTTATTTATGTGTAGGGTGTGTGTGTATGTGTGTGTGTGTGTGTGTGTGTGTGTGTACACATGAGTCCATATGTCCTCAGGGGCCAGTGGTATCAACTTTGATGGAGCTAGAGTTACAGATGGTTATGAACTTCCTGAAGTGGGTGCTGGGAACCGAATTCTGGTCCTTTGAAAGAGCAACAAGTGCTCTTAATTGCTGAGCCATTTCTCCAGTTCCCATCTCCAGTTTTGAGACAGAGTTTTGTCTATTTCCTGGTTAGACTGGAACTCACTACATAGTCCAAGCTGGTGTGGAACTCAGATCTGTCTACCTCTGCAAAGTGCTGAGATTAAAGGTGTGTGCTACCACTCCCCAAATAATGTGCTTTATTTTTTCCACGAAACGTTTGTTCCTTTGGGAACAGAGTGTAAATTTACCATAATTGAATATAATGAAAACACACTTTATAGGAAAAGCGGTAAGATATAATATTAATAATCAAAGTAAATTCTATAACTGGTTGATACATAGCAGATTCCCCTTACTATATAGTCTTGGCTGTACTAGAACTCACTGTAAACCAGGCTGATCTTGAAAATCCTTCTGCATCTGCTTCCTGAGTGCTGGACTAAAGGTGTGCACCACCACTGCCCAGCTACATAGCAGATTTTTAAAAGCTTGAGACTGTGTCTCATGCAGTTCTAGGTTGTTCTGGAGCTCTCCATGTAGCTAACGCTAGCCTGGAAGTCTCTTGCCTCTACCTTCCCAGTGCTGGGATTATAGATGTGTGCCACTTTGGTCTGGCCTTAGCAAGAACATTTTTGTTTCTATTTGTGTATTTATTTTGGTATAATGGGAAGTCTGACCTGGCTTAGTGACTCAATACCCCTCTGGTTTCTCTGCACTGAAGAGTATATGACACACTCTTAGGAGGGAGGAATTTATCCTGTGGCTAGGGAGTTGTGTGATAACTTGAGTTCCTCTACTTTTTGTAGCCATAGGATAGTAACTAAGCATTGTAGGTGTCAGTTTGCCTGGTTTTTGTTTTTGGTTTTTCGAGACAGGGTTTCTCTGTGTAGCCCTGGCTGTCCTGAACTCGCTCTGCAGATCAGGCTGGCTTCGAACTCAGAAATCCGCCTGCCTCTGCCTCCCAAGTGCTGGGATTAAAGGCATGTGCCACCACTGCCCAGCCAGTTTGCCTGTTAAATGGGAATAATGCCCATCTTGTTTAATTTTAGAGGGCTAATTAAATTATATATGCAAAAGTATTTTTAAGCCGTGAAATACTTTTATTTTCATAAATAAATAGATTCTTACTGGGTAGCTGTAACAGATTTGCTAGCATTTCAAGGAAGCCTTTGATTTAAGATATGGCTTGACGTAGGTGGGAGGAAGGATGCAGAATTAATGGATACACTGTTGAATGTTGTTTGGGCAGCATCTGTGGTGAGAGAAAGGAGTGCATTCATTTCTGTAGTAAGTATCTGTTCTATTCTGCTTAGTGAAGGAGAAAGAAAACTGGTAAAAATAGAGAAGTTGCTCCATGAACTCCATAAACCCTGTCTCAGACGGCGCTGTATTCACCCATGAGTAGTGCCTAGGATGTAATAAACTGTCAGTAAATATTTGCTGAAAACAAGGACATTGAGCTTTGAACTCAGAAGAACTGAGTTAGTACTTGGGTTCTGTACTTTGCCAGCTCATTTTCTGGGAAGAACACTCCTATTTTTTCTTTATAAGATGAGACTATGATTTGCTATCATACAAGCTGTTAAGAGGCGCAACCAAAACCAAATATTTAAGAACCTTTGTTTAGGAGCTGGAGAAATGTCTCAATAGTTAAGAATACTACTGGCTGCTCTTCCTTAAGACCTGTGTTTGATTTTCAGTATGGCAGCTCATAATTATCTACAACTACAGTTGTAGTTGCTCTGATCCCATTTTCTGATCTTTGAGGTTACCAGATGCTCGACTGCACAGCCATACATGCAGGCAAAACACTTATACATAGAAATGTAAGAAACAAAAACAAATAAAGAAAAAACAAAAAACAACTTTGTATAAAGCCTAGCATGTAGTGCTTAATAGTCCTTTTAATTTTCCCTTTCTGGTTTACAAAGCAAAGTGGGTGCACCAAGGAGGAAGGAGAACTGCTTGTGAGGTTAGACATTACCCTTATAGAGTTGATCTGACAAGGTCTTTCTAATGCATGAGCTCAGAACTATTGATGTTATTTCTAGGGAACCTCCTGGGATTAAACAGGGTCTTAGAATTGATACCATCTGCTTTTCTGGATCTCTCAGAATCTTGGTAGGACAGTTTGAATCTTGTCCTTTTAGAGAAGGTTACATTTGCACTGTGGGGTTATACAGAGGTTGTTCTAGAAGAAGCAACTTCCACCAAAGATCTGGATTTAGCTGATGGTGTAGGCTCTTATAGCTAGCCACCAGTTTCTCCACCTATCAGACTTCCAATGATTAACTGGCTTTGAAAACATGTATTCAGCTTGACTTCTGTTCTGGATCAGCTGTAAATTCCCTGAGGAGTTGGAGCAGAGCATGTTCACTTGGGTTAATCAGGTATTTATGAGTTGACCTTTCCTGGTAAAAACCTCATTTTGCCGGCATGCCTGAGTAACTCTAGCAAGCTTAATTTAGCATTCCTGAAACTGCTGGAAGTTGTGATAGGCTTGCCTGCCCTTGTCATACGTACACAAAGCCCAGTGAGATTTATCTGCTACTCACCAAGGAGCCAGAGCCTCTTTTGATCTGTGCTTTTAAAGCACTGGGAAATTCATTCTTCTCTTTCTGATAGGCATTTTAGATTTTGGAGCTTTTTCTTCTGGTTTGTTTCTTGTAAAGACAAATGAGCAGAGAGGAATTATTTGGCCATTAAGCAGAAAGGCTCCTATTTTAAAGATTTATTTTTATTTATTTATGTGTATGAGTTTTTTGCTTGCACATATATAAGTGTACTGTATACATGCTTGGTGCCTATGGAAGCAGGGAGAGGGCACTGGAATTATAGATGGTTGTAAGAAATCAAACCTGTGTCCTCTGCACAAGTATGCAGGTGCGTAAAGAAACCAGAGGGTGTCTTTCTAGCACCATGGCTTTTTAAAATATTTATTTTATTATTTTAAAAATTATGTGTGTGGGCTGGAGAGGTAACTCAGTGATTGAAGAGCACTGGCTGCCGCATGTGTGGCTCACTACAGTCTGTAACTCCAGTTCTAGCAGGGAATCCGCATATGTGGCTCACTACAGTCTGTAACTCCAGTTCTAGCAGGGAATCTGATGCCTTCTGTGAGCACCAGGCATGCATGTGGTGCCCACACAGACAGCCAGGCAAAGCATCCATATACATATAATTAAAAAATGTGTGTGCGTGTGTATGTGTGGTTGGGAGGTCAGAGGTGTCAGATCCTCTGTGAGCTGCCTGATGTGGGTGCTGGGAACTGAACTCAGGCGCTTTGAATAGTGTTTACACTTAGCCACTAAGCTATTTCTCCAGCTCCAGAAAGGGCTTCTTACTTGTGAATTGAAAGCTCTTGGCAAAATGCATGTAAAGAACATGTTTCTGGGTGGCATAATCAAGCTTTGGGTAGGTTAGAGTTAGGTTCAAGTCAGTGTTAACTGGGCTTTCTGAGAGTGTTCTGGATATGTCTTCAGTGCCCTCCTTTGGAAATTAATACTGCCATAGGGAAGATCTCAATGGGAGAAACTGAGGAGAAGGGGAAGGAGAGTTAAAGAAATAAGAGATAATGGGAAGAAAAGAGAACCTCCATGAGCTGTTACTCTGCTGAGTGTTTTTTTTTTTTTTTTTTTTTAAAGATTTATTTATTTATTATATGTAAGTACATTGTAGCTGTCTTCAGACACTCAGAAGAGGGGGTCAGATCTTGTTACGGATGGTTGTGAGCCACCATGTGGTTGCTGGGATTTGAACTCTGGACCTTCGGAAGAGCAGTCGGGTGCTCTAACCCACTGAGCCATCTCACCAGCCCTGCTGAGTGTTTTATTACACCATTTTTCCTTTAATTTTAATGACAGCCTAGATGAGGTAGCTATCAGCAATCTTGTTTTAAAGGTGTTGAACAGAGAGCTGAACAACTTTCCCGAGGTCACAAAGGTAGTAAATGATAACAGTGATAACAGAGGTGCTTGGAAGGCACACATTACTCTGTGGGTGATGAGAACTGAACCTAGGTCCTCTGCAAGAGCCGTAAGTGCTCTGAACCACGGGGCTATTGCCATCATGCCCACATTTCTGTTTTAATCATAGTAAGGATTAATATTAATTTAGCACTAGAGTAAGAGCTTTGGCTTCTTGTGGAAGGTCACTCGTCATATAGTGGTGGTTAGGGATTTAAAATCCCATCTGTCTGTTACAGAGCTTGTTCTCTTAAAGTCTGTATTAGTTACTCTTCTCATTGCTGTGACCGAGAAACAGTTTAAAGGAGGGAAGATTTATTTTGGTTCATAGTTTGAGGAGATAAATAGTCCATTATGTCATGGAAGACATGGTAGTGGGAAGCTGTAATGGCTGGCACCCAACTTGATGGACGAGGAGGCAGAGAGATTGGTACAGAGTGGAATTGTGCCATATGAGGCCTGCCCTTTGATTATGTACTTCCTTTAGCTAAGCTTTCCTCTAGCTTCTGAAGGTTCCAGGGTCTCCTGAAACAGTACCATCAGCCAGCTGAGGACCAAGTCTTCAAACCTCTGAGCTTATGCTGCCATTTTATGGTCAGTGTCCATGTTCAAGAAGAAGAGCCAAGCCAGGTGCAGTGGCACATGCCTTTAACCCCAGCACTTGGGAGGCAGAGGCAGGCAGATTTCTGAGTTCAAGGCCAGCCTGGTCTACAGAGTGAGTTCCAGGGCAGCCAGGACTACACAGAGAAACCCTGTCTTGAAAACCCCGCATCCCTCCTCCCTCCCAAAAAAGAAGAGGAGCCAATAATCAGGCTCATGTCTTATTTTTCATTTGCTCCCATACTTGTATGATGGTGCGTACTATATTATTAGTGACCAATAAATATTTGTAGTGAAAACTGCCTCTGATGTCCCCTCATAGCTCACATTTTCTGCCGTGACTCCCTATTTTCATTTGCACTATTTTAAAAGATTTATTTTATATGTAGGAGTGTTTTGCCTGTATGTATATATGTGTAGCACATGTACTTTGTGTTCCTAACCACTGAGCAAACTCTCCAGCCCCCTGCAATTTACATCTTGTGCCCACTTCTTAATTGCCTATCTTTCTTCCATTGTGGCTTTACCATACCCATCTGTCTTAGTTATTTTTCCATTGTCATGAAGAGACATGACCAAAGTAACTTCTAGAAGAAAGCATTTAATTGCGAGCTTGCTGACAGTTTCAGAGGGTGATCCCATGACCTTCATGGTTGGGAGAATGGTGACAGGTAGGCAAGCAGGCATGGTGGTGTAGCAGTTGCTGAGAGCTTACATTTGATTCATCTAGCAGGTGGCAGAGAGTGTGGGAGAGGGAGAGGGAGAGAGAGAAGGAGAGAAAGAGAGGGAGGGAAGAAAGGGAGGAGAAAGAGACAGAGACAGGGAGACAGAGAGAAATGGGTCTGACACGGGCTTTTGAAACATCAAAGTCCACTCCCAGTGACCCATCTCCTTCAACAAGGCACACCTCCTAATCCTCTTAAAGAAGTTCCACCAACTGGGGACCAAGCATTCAGATAGCCTTTGGGGGTCATCCTCATTCACAGCACCACACCGTCTTCTATGACCCCCGTGATCATGTGGCATCTAAGCATTATTAATCTCTTGCTTCCTCATCCTTGTTACCATTGGTTACCTTTGCTTCCTCTGTTGCTCTCCATCACCCTTCAGTCATATTTTTTTTTTCTGTAGTTTTTCTGCCCAATCCCAGAGACTTTTCTGTCCACACTATAATCCTCTCAGTTTGTACCTACTTATCTACTGTTTCATTTCATTTTATTTTTTAAAATTATTTTATATGTACTGATGTTTTGTCTGCATATATGTCTATGTACCAGGTGCCTGCAGAGGGCAGAAGAGGGTGTCAGATTATGTGGAATTGGAAGTTACATCCAGTTACAGTGAGCCAACATGTGGGTGCTGGTAATTGAACCCTGATTCTCTGGAAGAGCAGTCAGTGCTCTTAAGGCTGAGCCATGTCTCCAGCCTTCTACGATTTCATTTTCTATGGGTTACAGGGGCGTTAATTTTCTACCTGGCCAGCCAGTGGTGGCCATATCATCATAATGCCCCTTCAGACTGATTTGTGCTCTGCATTTTACAAAGCACTCCTCTACCCGAGACCTGTCTTTCTGTTCACCACATTCAGAGAAACTGAGGTGTGACAACAAGGGTTCACTATCTCCATATTATACAGACAAAAAGCAAAAGAGGCAAGTGGCTTCCTGAGGTCACGTGTTTTATTAGGACAGAACTGAACCAAAACTTAGATCTACTGATTTCTGGTTTAGTGTTTGTCTGCAATCTCCTCCACAGCTGTGCCTTTTCTTGTTCTTTCCCCTGCTGCTATTTAGGGACCATTTGTAAGGTAAAACATCATCCTCATGGTTTTTAGGAGGCTTGGTTGCTAACCCCAGGATTGCCAGAGTAACCCAGAGAGCAGTTCCAGGTATCTCTTGGTGGCATCAGTATTTTGTGTTGCTATTGGCTGAGAGTTCTGACCATATTGATGGTGGTTGCTAGGCTTAAGAAACAGATTACTCTCAGAGTAGTCTTTCACAGAGATCCAGGAAAGAAAACGTGATGTATGGTTCGAGGCAGCTTTACAACAGCGGAAGCAGCTACACAAGAGTTTCAAACTTGACGTTTCTCTTACTAGTTTTGTGACCCCGGGCTAATCATTAAGCTCTCCAGAATATTGTGAGAATATATTCAAGACTGCAGATTGGCCTTTAGCAGCATTTATTGGTGAAGCTGGAGAGATGGCTCAGTGGTTAAGTGCCCTTGTTGCTCTCCCAGAAAACCTGGGTTTGATTTCCAGCACCTACATGGTATTTAATAACTGTCTGTAGTTCCTGTTTCAGGGGAATCCAGTGCTCTTTTCTGGCCTCTGTGGACAACAGGTATGCACATGGCAGGCAAAATACTCAAACACGTAAAAACAAAACAAAACCAAAATAATTTGTTGATGATTTTTATTGTCAATATTATTTGAAGAATAGAGTTCTTGAAGGTCACAGGGAACCCAATTATGTTTTTTATCTTTATGAGTTACTGCTGGAGTCTTGATTCCTAAGCATCAGTGATAGTAATATGTAACTTTGAAGACTGTTGGCCAACAAGTTGGACTGAGCTTAAATGCAGCACCGAAATACTCAAGTCTCCTGACTTTCAGAGCCTCTTGAGGGCAAGGAAAATAGCTTGTAGGCATGGTTTCAATGTCAAACATTGTGAGTAAAATTTTTGTTTTTGTGAAGGAGTTTGGCATTAGAATTGTTATTTCTGTAAAGTCAAGAACCTAGTTGTTATTGAGAAATTTTAGTTATTTCTGAAACTAGATATGGCCCCCAAGCTAGTTGTTAAATACTTCTGTGCTCTTCCTCAATTCTCACCTTTCTCCCTGAAGGAAAATTAGATCTAGAACATTGTGCAATGGTAGTGTCTTTGACTCTAGACAGCTGTTTTAGGAGAAGTCAGCCAGAACGCTTCTCATACTCCCCAGGCATGAACTGCTTTGTGCTGTAGGGAAAACAGGATGAGACACAGGGACCACTTGGATTCTATTTAAAAGGGAGCTTCCTTTTTCTTTGGGGCTTTTTAGAATTCCTGACATACAGGAAATGACTAGAAAATATGACAAAGGGAATGTTACTCAAAGCTAAGATGCCAGGTTTAGATGACTGAGGGATGGTAAGACTGGCTTCCTGAAGAGACATAAAGGCAGAGCTAGATGGGGAAACATTTGTAACTCGAGTTATTCATTTTAGAGCATGATACCATTGCTTTTTTTAAAAAATTGAGTTTAAAGTTACATGACAGATAGATGTGGTAGTTTATGTCTATAATGTAGCACTTGGGAGGCAGAGGTGTGACTGCTGCAAAGTCAAGGCTAGCCTGGTCTACAAAGTGAGTTCTAGGTCAACCAGAGCTCCAAAACCAACAAAATGTCTTATACTATAAAATTAACCTCCTTAAATTATGCAGTTCAGTGGCTTATAGTACATTGAAAATGTTGGGTAACCACTACCTCCAACAGTTTACATCATCTCACAGGAAAGCCATGCCCATGAACAGTTGATTTTTGCTTTGCCTTTTCCTTTCTTCAGCCACCAATGCATCAATATACAGTCTGTCTATGGAGTTATCTCTTCTGGATAGTCTCATTCTCTATCTCTTTCTATCCCTTGCTGGAACCCAGAACCTCTCTTGCTAGAGATCAATCTCAGGGCCATATGTGTGCTAGGCAAGCACTTACAATTGAGCTACAGCCTGGCCCTAGATACTTCATATGGTTGGAATCTTACAGTAGGTGACCTTTTGTGCCTAACTTATTTCACTTAGCATACAGTTTTAAAGGTCTATCTGAATTATTGCCTCTATCAGTATGTATGCCATACTCATACCTTTCCCTCCCTTTCTTCCATGCACATATGGGGGCCAGAGGAGGACACTGGCTATTCTGGTTTTGTTGCTCATTTATATATCCTCTTTGGAGAAATGTCTGTTCAAGTTCTTGGTCTTTTTTTTTTTTTTTTTTTTTTTTTTTTTTGAGTTGTTTGTCTTTATTGTTGAATTATAAGAGTTCTTTATATATTCTAGTCAATAGACATTCATGCTTTAAAAATTCTTACTTATTTAATTATTCATTTACTTTGTGTGTGTGTTTGATCATGGGTATATATATATATATGCCACATTGTGTGTGCAGAAGTCACAGGAGAGTATTGGATTCCCTGGACCTGGAGTTACAGCTGGTTATGAGCTGCCATATGGGTGGTAGGAGCTGAATCTGGTTCCTTTATGAGAACAGCAAGTGCTCTTAACTTCTGAGCCATCTCTCTAGCCCAACATTAATGAATTTTTAAAAAATTATTTTATTTTAATTGTGTGTGTGTACATGAGTGCAATTGCTGGTGGAGTCTAGGAGTCAGGTACATATCTTAGAGCTGGAGGGGCAGTTATAACACAGCTGATGAGGGTACTGAGAGACAAACTCAGGTCTTCTGGAAAAGCAGCAAGTGCTATTAACTGTTGAGCAATCTCTCTAGCCCCAACATTCATGTTTTTTTGTTTTGTTTTGTTTTTTTAAACATAATTTTGGAACAATTCTTTCTCCACTCAGCCACTGCTCATCAGCCAAGTATAGTGGCATATTGCTGTAATCTTATGCTAGGTATAGATTAGAAGATCAAAGGTTTAAGGCCAGCCTTAGCTACATGAAATTCTGTCTCAGAACAATAAAACAAGACATAAATCACTCACTAATCTAAATATTCTTAGTCCTTTCATGTCTTTTAATCTGTCTTTCCCTTTTTCTATGATGGTGAGATTATAATTCTTCCAGACCCAGATCAAATGTAACCCTCTCTTGGAAACTGTCTTAATTACTTTCTGTTCCTTGTAATTGGTAATGTATGTTCTTCTATAAACATTTTTATAAGGGAGCACCTTTTTATTGTCTTCCTTAAATTTCTAGATTATGTTTCTAATGTCACGTATTACATTGGATCTGTCTCTGTTCTTAGCATCTAGCTCATGACCTATCATATATTTGATACTAGTAAATGCTTAATGAAACTCAAACATAGACTAGAATTTTGAGTATGGACGAAAGGTTCACTTGGGAGTAATTATGTAAAGGAATCAGTGGGGGGCTGTACTGAATTCATACATGCAGTAAATATTTGAGGCCTACTGCAAACCAAGAACTCTGCTAGTTGTTTAGTATGCAACAGAGATAATATTCCCTATTTTCCTGTAGGGTAGAAAATAAATAGTGATGCAATATAATGTCAGATAATTATAAGCCCTAGGAAACAGGGTAAAGTTAGAGAGTAATGGAAAGGGCTAGGAATATGGCTCGTTGGTAGAGTGCTTGTTTAGCATGTACAAAACACTGAGTTAATAAAACTGGGCTTGTTAGCACATGCCTGTAATCTCAGTACTTGGGAGGCAGAGGTAGAAAGATCAGAAGTTCAAGTTTAGTACTTGATAGCAAGTTCTGGACCAGTCTCAAAATAAACAAACAAAAAACTAATCAACCAACCAGCCAACCAAACTACCAAGCAACAGCAATAGCCACCCCACCCCCCCCTTAAAAAAAAAAAAGGAAAAAGGAAAGAAAGAAAGAAAAAGAAAAGGTGGGGTGGAGGAGGAGGGAGAAGGGGAGATGGGAGAGACACAGGCTAAATCGGACAGTTAGAATTGGCCTCTAATTGGATGGCCCTTAATGTCAGCTCAGGGGTTTGGACCAAGAATGACATCAGGAAGTGTAATGGAGCTAAGTTCACTGTGTGAAGCTATGAAGGTGAAGCCTGAATTGTATTGGGGACTCCAAGATGTTGGAAATGTCAGAGTTGTGAATATCTTCCAAGGAAAGCTACAGACTAGGTGTGGAACCAGTCCAAGAGAGGTGAGTATGTTGTAGACAACAAAGTTAAAATGCAGTTGGATATCTAAAGAGTGCTTTGACATCAGGCATGGACATGTGGACTGTGGTGGTTTGAATAAGAATGGCCCCCATTCATATATTTGAATGCTTAATTATTCAAATATATAAAATATATTTGAATGCTTAGTTACTAGGGAGTGTCATTATTTAGAAGGATTAGGAGGTGTGGTCTTGTTGGAGGAAATGTGTCTCTGGGGGTGGTCTTCAGGCTCTCAAAAGCCCATGCCAAATCCAGTGCCTCTATCTTAGCTTACTGATTAGGATGTAGCTCTCAGCTCCTGCTCTAGTGCCAAATGTGCTGCCACGCTCCCTGCCATGATGACAATGAACTAAACATCTAAAAGCAAGCCTACAGTGACTAGGACAGGGTATCCCTCGGGAACCAGTTGGAAACATGAGAAAGAGGAATATTGACACCCATGGGAACAATCAGGTAAGGGATACAAGTGACAGGCTTTTTCATTTTTAGACAGTGTTTATGCTTCCCAGGCTAGTTTCAAACTCCTGGGGTCAAGTGGTTCTTTTGCCTCAGCCTCCTGAGAAGTAGCTGGCACTACTGGTGTTATAGATATACTTGTTTACACCTGGCTGACAGGCATTCTTTCACCTCACAGTAGAATTATGATGATAGGGAAATTGTTTCTTTTTTTCCCTAGCTTATAAACAGATGTTGGTGTACTGGTATTGTGCTTTATACCATTTAAAGAAAGATGGCTATATAATTAGGGAATTCTCAAACACACCAACAAGATGAAACAATACTAGGATGACAGGTGGTCCAAGGACCAGTTTATGATTATCTAGCTGAGGAAGGAGAGATATCTGTGAGGTTGGTAATAAGAGAAGAATCTTGGGAAATCCATCAGTCTAAGGCTAAAGAACAGTTTGCACTGAGTGAAGGCCTCCGGAGGGAGAAGGCAGGAAACACTCTTGAACTTTTGCTTCTGTCCTGCTATGGTATCTTCTAATTTTTACTCTGTAACAAACCAGTCCTTGACTATCTTTACTGAGCCTGGCCTTGCCCTTGCAGAACTGTAAATAAGCATTATGAAATATATTACTTGCTTCTAGAATTGCTTTGTATAATCCAGGAGGTAGATATAGAAAGAGTTGACTATCATGTGTGGCTTAAGACATATCACAAACAAGAGTTGGACTTGGTATGTGAGATTACAAACCTACTCTACCTTGACATTAGGTAAGTCTGCTCTAGAATATGTATTGGGAAAGGGTCTAAATGAGGAACCTGTTACGGTTACTGTGGGATACAACAGAGGTACAGATGCTCTTGAGGAGTAAGTAGACTGTCGTTTAGCCTTTCATTCCACCTTCAGTTTTAATGGTCTGTGTCCAGGAATATTTTCCTTTCTGCTCCCCCTCTAGTCAGAACGAATGCGGAAGGTGTCCCATTGCTGTTTGGGAAGGACAAAGCCTGGTTGGTACCAGAGCTATGTTCGTTGCTGTGGGTCTGGAAACAGGTGAGACTTAGCTCTGCTTGAGTTGCTGAGTGAGAGGTTTGTCCTCTTGGCAAGCTTAAGTCTTGCTTTTCCGGTGAAGCTGGGTGTCGTCCGAATAGCTTGTTTTTCATTTGGTGCTGTTGTTGGTCTTGAAGCCAGTAAGGTGTACTGAGGGATTTTGTGGGATTCAAGCTTTTGCTAAATCCCTTTTGTCAGGATTTGTTCCCAGTCATTTCCCAGGAGATCAGCCTTTCCAAACAAATGGTACTAAAAGGAAGGAACACTTCCCTTCTCTCAATATGCAGTGTAGGAAGTATAAGTGTGGCAATTCAGTTTACAATTACCACCCATGTTTTAAACAGAGGTGCTATATAGTTAGAAACATTTCCACATGTTCCTTTTTGCTTGTTTCTTTGCTTTTTGACACAGGGTTTCTCTGTGTAGTCCTGCAACTAGCTCTGTAGACCAGGCTGGCCTCAGACTCCAAGATCCACCTATCTCTGCCTTCCAAAACCTGTAATTAAAGGTGAGGGGCACCATGCTTTAAAGCAGCTTTGAGGAATTATCTGGATTCTTCTTGTCATTTCAATGGACAGGCTTTACTGTGAGAGATGGGAGCTCTGAAAATGTATAGACCTGCTGGTGGCCAGGAACTTGATCACTTTCTATACATGTTTACTTCCAGGGCTAGCATGCAAATGAAGCATCCTTGCAGTTCTGGAAAGTAACCACTTGTGGTCCATGTTCAGGATGGTGTCATGGAGTTCTCTCTTGAGCAAGACTTACTGTGTACAAGGCAGCTATGGGCTATGGAGGTATCATTCTAAGTGCTGAGTTTTAAAGGAAGCATGTAAGATTACAGCTTTGTTCCTATAAAGTTGCGCACATTTTAATTTTTTTTTTTTGTGGTTTAGTAAGTACCAGGGGGCTGGAGAGATGGTTCAGCAATTAAGAGCACAAGCTACTACTCTGCCAGAGAGCCTTGGTTTGATTCCTAGCACCTACATGGTGGCTCCAGCCCTAGGGAATCCGATGCCCTCTTCTGTCCTCTGTGGGCACTTCATGCACATGATGCAGAGACATAAATGTGGGCTAAACACCAATACACATACAACTAAGAAACATTTGAAAGTAAGAATTGGTAGTAGGAAAGACTTTGTAATTTTTAAAAATTGTGTGTGTATGATATGTGTGTGTCAGGATGCATATGTGAAGATCAGAGGACAACTTTTGGGAGTTGGTTCTCTCCTTCCTCATGGCTTCAAAGGATCAAACTCAGGTTTTCAGGCTTATATAGCAAGCACCGTTAGTTGCTGAGCACCTTGCAGGCATAAAAACCAGTTCCCCTTCTGTTAAACAGGAAAACAGACAGGGTTGTGAGAAGAGAGCATGCATGCTACAAACCTACTATGTGCCAAATACTGTGCTTACTGATTTCACACTTTTTTCTTTTTTCTTTTTTCTCCCTCCCTCCCTCCTTCCTTCCTTCCTTCCTTCCTTCCTTCCTTCCTTCCTTCCTTCCTTCCTTCCTTCCTTCCTTCCTCCCTCTCTCCCTCCCTCCCTCCCTCCCTCCCTCCCTCCCTCCCTCCCTCCCTCCCTCCCTCCCTCCCTTTCTTCCTTCCTTTTTGTTTTTCAAGACAGGGTTTCTCTGTATAGCCCCGACTGTCCTGGAACTCACTTTGTATACCAAGCTGGCCTCGAACTCAGAAATCCACCTGCCTCTGCCTCCTGAGTGCTGGGATTTCTTTTTTCATTTTTAAAGACAGGGAGGGCATCGTGCCATGTAGTCCAGATTGTCTTCAAAGGTGTTAAGTAGTTGAGACTGCCTCAGCCTCCTCAGTGCTAGCTTAGAGATATTTACCACCATGCCTAGCTTCTCATTTAATGTGTCTGTCTGTCTGTCTGTCTGTCTGTCTGTCTGTCTGTCTGTCTGTCTGTGTGTCTGTGTGTCTGTGTATGTGTTTTCTTTGAGATAGGGTCTCACTATGTAGACAGGTTTCAAAACTCATTGTAGTTCAGGCTGACCATAACTAATCATGTAGCTGAGATTGGCTTCAAACTTGCATGGATCCTTCAGCCTCAGCCTTTTTGAGTGCTCAGATTACAGGTGTGTACCACCAGATAACATTTACTTTTAATTCAGCGTTCTGAGATGATTAATGGTATCGATATCTGTATTCTGCCCTTCTGTACCTGTAGCTCCTTACTGGAATCACACTTAACGTCTTGTTCAGGCTGTTTGTTTGTTGTTAAATTTCATTTATTTTTATTTTTCGTGTTTTGGGTGTTTTGGCTACGTGTCTATCTATGCACCACATGGCAGTGCCCATTGAGGCCAGAAGAGGGTCTGAGATCCCCTGGCATTAGAGTTACAGACAGTTGTGAGCTGCCATGTGGGTACTGAGAATCAAACTTAGGTCCTCTGGAATAACAGCTAGTGTTCTTAACCACTGAGCTATCACTTCATCCTATACTCTCTCCCCAACCCCAAGCCATCTTATAGATACCTGGGCTATATTGTCATTTCTGGACAATAGCTGTGTCATCTATAAAATTAAGCTAATAATAGGTATTTTACATTTTGGAAGCAGGAGTCAGTCTGTGTTATGATCTCTGGAGGACTTTCTGGTTCTCCAAAATCTATGATTTTTTGTGATTATACTTTTCTGCTCCTAGTATAGGGTAGGACATACAGAAGCTTACGGTTTGTCATAGAGATCACTGAGAGTATCTTATGGCTCCCTAATTGTTTAGAAAGTTCTCAGCCACTCTGTTGGATTACATACCCAGTATCCTTGGCAGAGGCTGGAGGACAATTGCAGATGTTATTTCTCAGGAACTATCTATTCGCTTTTTTCAGACAGGGTTTCCTACTGGCCTGGAACTTGCCAAGTAGGCTAGACTGGCTAGCCAGGAAGTCCTGGGGGTATACCTTTGGCACCCTTCCCAGTTCTGGGATCACAAGTGCATCCAATAATAGTAATAGTAGTAATAATAATAGTAATAATAATAACTACCATTACATATTACATAATATATAACATATAACACAATATATAACTATTATATAATATAATAACTACTACTACTACTAAATGTGGATTCCTGTTATTCAAATCTGGTTCTATGCTTGAAAGGCAAAGTATGATGCCATCTCCTTAGCCCTCTCTCTGAGTTTCTCTTGAAGGTGAGTATGTTTTGGACTGAATCCCAGACTGATAGTGAGGTGAGGATTTGACTGAAGGCTTGTTATTTGTTTGGTTTTGCTTTTGTTTTTCTTTTTTCTGTTATTTTATTGTATGTTTAGTTCAAATTCAAGTTGTAAGTGTAAGTGTGTTTCCCTGGAAGGTGTGTATGTCTCAGTTTTGCTTTTGTTTTTGAGTAAAGGCTTTACCTAGTCCAGGTTAACCATGAATTCTCTATGATGCTGAGGATGATATTGAACTCTGTATCCTCCTCTCTACCTCCCAATTGCTGGGATTACTAGTATGCATTACTATGCCTGGCATAATACATAGTTTTGGCATATGTATAATAAAATTTGTCAAATGCTTGGTGAATTAATGTGTGTCCCTGTTGTCTAGATCAAATACATACAGGACTAGGAATGTAGCTTAGTACTATATTACTTATATAGCATATACAATCCCTGCCCACCCTCAGTGCAAATTCACATATAAATACCTAAGCAAGCAAGCAAGCAAATAAAGCCAAGATGTGGATACATTTCTGTATCTCTACAGTCTAGCAGAGAAGTCAGAAACAATTTCTTGCGATGGGCCAAATAGTAAGTACTTCAGACTTTATGGAGTCACATAGCAAGTTGTTGGAAGGAAGCAGCTGCAGGCAGTGTAAATGAATAGGCATGGTTATGTTTTAATAAAACTTACAAAAATAAGTATTAGTCAGTATTTGGCTGAGGTATAGTGAGAACACTAGAAATTTGGTTTCTTTTAAAAACATAAATATTATAAGAATATGTTTTTGTCTTAATCCCAGGTGTGGGGATATGGGGCTGCTTCTCTAGAGTATGATTTGCCTCATGCACTAACAGAGGCATGGTTAGATAGTATCTGCAGTTGCAGATAGTTTCTATGATTGTGTGACATTTGGAATTCTCGAGAGGAGGGGCTGTTGGTTGTTGGTCATTCAGGGGGTTGGTTATGATTTGTTAAGAGTTGTGTTTGTTCAAAGAAGAAACAAGAATAAAGAAAGTTGGATTCTTCACAGATCTATCTCCTACCCCCTCTCTCCTTTTTCCTCTCCTATAGTGATAGGGGGTGAAACTGGGAGTGGGATAGAGAGTGGGAAAAAGAAGAACCCACAAAGTAGTAAAGACCAACTATATATGTTAAGTCAATATCCAAAGACAAAATAGAAATTCAGAAAAGTTAAATTGTGTACAAAGATGTTGATATAGAAACTTTTTGTTTTCAATATAGAGTTTTTAGCCCTGGTTATCTTGGAACTCACTCTGTAGGCCAGGCTGGCCTAGAACTCAGAGATCTACCTGCCTCTGCTTCCCAAGTGCTGGGATTCTAGGCATGTGCCACCACACTGGGCAAGAAACTTGAATACTTTCAACAGGTATGCAGCTTGTATACAAGGGTAACTTTGTGCTTTGTGGGATGCATCCTAGAGTGGGATACCTTTCAACAACTTGTGTTCATAAAGCAATAAGAGTGTCACATCTTCTAAAACTCTTCTGGTTTTGGTGGCCTACGGTCTTTGGAATCTTAGAAATCCATGAAAGCAGTAAAAGGATGTGTTTGTGTAGAAGCCCTGAGACCATAGCTGTGTCTTTTTCATTTTGTCACTAGTGCTTATAGGTGGACAAGGATGCTTAGTAAATACTTGTTCTTGAATGAACAAAAGAATTTAAATTACCTTTAATATCTTAATAAGCCTAATGGAAATTGTGCATTTATATATATAATAAGTCTTTGTATTTGGCTTAAATTATGCCAATGCTGAGAGTACACTTTGCTTTTGCTGATAGATTCTTTGGTAATTGATAGCATCATAGAACGTAAACTTGTGTAATGAGTGATGACCTTGGTCATAAGAGTAGCACCTAGGGAACTGGAGAGATGGCTCAGTAGTTAAGAGCACTGGCTGCTCTTACAGAGGATCTGGGTTCAGTTCTCAGCCTTTTCCTGGCATCTCACAACCATCTGTAATTCTAGCCCCAGAGGATCCAGCAACAGAATAGTACCTAAATAGGTTATTGGCAGCAGGGTCTAGTGCTTAAATACTCATGCATTTACTTTATTTTATTGCTCATTAGAAATATTAGTTCAATGACACTGGAGAGATGGCTCAGTAGTTAAGAGCACTAGCTGCTCTTCCAGAGGACCTAGGTTCAATTCCCAGCACCCACATAGCAGCTCACAACTGTCTGTAACTCCATTTCTAAAGGATAAGGCACCTTCACACAGATATACATGCAAGCAGAACACCACTACACATTAAAAGGGAAAAAAACCCATTAGTTGAAAACAATATTGTTATGAAGCTTTGTTTGTTTTGCTTTGCTTTGTTTTGTTTTGAGACAAGATCTCTTTATGTAGCCTTGAATATTCTGGAACTCATTCTGTAGACCAGGCTGGCCTTGAACTCACAGAGATCTGCCTGCTTCTGCCTCCCAAGTGCTAGGCTTAAAGGCATGCATCACCATACCCAGAATGAAATTTTGATAATTGTATGTAGTTGGTTTAAATCTAGATCATCATTTTGAAAAGAGAAAGTCGTGATAACACAGCTGGAAAAGTTGAATTCTTTCTAAGTAAGTATGCTTTGTATATAAACAAAAGTCCCTTAAAACATGAAAAAGTGAGAAGGAAGATAATCTCAAGTGCTGATAAAAGTAAATTTCAGTACTTCCTAGTCAGCATTTTCTTCCCTTTTATCACAAGTACTTTTCTGGAAAGGAGGATGTTCAAGAAAGGGTTTCACTGTGTATCCTTGGTTGTCCTGAAATTCACTCTGTAGACCAGGCTACCCTTGAATTAGTGTAAATCCACCTCCCTTGTCTCCTAAGTGCTGGGACTAAAGGCATGTGCCACCATGATTGCTATGCGTACTTTAACTTAAGAAAAAAGTTATTTATTTTTCTTTGTGTGTGTATGTCACATGTGTGCCAGTGCCCATGGAGGTCAGAGACTGCATTGTCCCCTGGATCTGGAGTTTTGAGGCACCCACCATGGATGCTATAATGGCATTTAGGTCCTTTGGAAGAGCAGTAATCACTCTTTAACTGTTGAGCCATCTCTTCCCCTATGTTCTTCCATGTCTTCACGGTAGCCCTCCATACTTAGTGAGCCTGCCATGGTAGCAAATGCCTGTAATTCTAGCACTTGGGTGACAGAGACAGAAAAATTAGGAGTTAAGAGCCAGATTGGAGCTGGACAGTGAGGCTGCACGCCTTTAATCCCAGCACTTGGGAGGCAGAGGCAGGCACATTTCTGAGTTCAAGGCCAGCTTGGTCTACAGAGTGAGTTCCAGGACAGCCAGGGCTACACAGAGAAACCCCGTCTTGAGAAAAACAAAACAAAACAAAAAACAAAACAAACAAACAAACAAACAAATGAGCCAGATTGGGCTGTTTATGATTGTCTTAAAAGAAACAGACAACAAACAACAAAACCCACCCAGATGCGGTGGAGCACAAATGTAATTCCAGCACTCAGAAGGCTGAGGCAGGAAGATGCTAAGTTTGAAGCCAGCCTGGCTGCACAACGAGACTGTCTCAAAAAACAACTTCCAAGAAACTTATGGAAAAATGTAAACATTTAAAACTAGGCAAGTAATATATCATACAGTGTGCATGATTAGCTTCATGTACCAGTTATACACCATCTGCAGGTGTATACTTAGGACTCTTTTTTTTAAAGCTTTCTTCATTTTTACTCTCCTACCTCTTAGAGTATTTAAAAATATTTATTATTATGTGTATGTGATATGTGTGTGAGTGTGTATGTGTGAGTCAGAGGACAACTTTTGGGAGTTAGTTTTCTCTTTCCGTTATGGGTTCTGAGGATCAAACTCCCGTCATCCTTGCCTGGTAGTGCTTGCACTTGCTGAGGGAGGCTTTTTTTTTTTTTTAGAAATGTAGTGTAGGTCTTGAACTTTTCTGTCTCTTGCCAACTGCTGGTCACTTCCAAGGTGTTTGTCGATAGGCCTGGCTTGCACCTGGCTACTTACAAGTTTTTGCCTAATAATTTTAGGTGCCTTTTATATTTATTCCCTATACCTGTTACTTCATTACAGACTAAATTAAACACCGAAGCACCTAGTTGTTGGCTTAGCTCAACTGTATTTTAAAAAGAGGGTTCTGTTGATTAAAAAGTCAGTTTTGAAAATTATTGGATTAAAGCTGTACAAGAGGAACCAGGGGCTATGGAATGGGGACAGTAAATGTAGTTAACTTGTCAAACTCTTTAAACATTTAAAAAAACTTTTTCATGCTTGTTGTTTTTGGCCTACATTGTTGGGCCTACATTGGCCCAACAGTTAAATCCTTGCAACAGAAAGGGCCCACATATTTAGCTGTAGAAAGGGTATGTGGATGGACTTTTTTTTTTTTTTTTTTTTTTTTTTACCTAGAGCTAGTCATGATGAGGAAGGGAGTCCTAAGGGCTGGCAGTTCTGTTTTAATGAGTGAAGGAAGTGGTTAAGTCCCTGGGGCTTCTGTAGCCTGAAGAAGAGCTGGAAAAATGGCCCCAGGAGCATCTAAGATTAAATATTGTTACTTGGGGGTGGGGATGAAGATGGGTGGTGAGTGGGTGGCGGTAGAGGATAGACCAGTCCCCTTTATTCCACATTTCACATCCTAACAGGTGGCCCTTCTGTCTAAACGGCCTGGATGGTCTATTAGCTGTGTCACATTTGATGCCCCAGACCCAGATTCTTGATGCTGTGTGGGTGATTCCCAGGAGTCTGGAGCCGATAGTCTCAGGAAAGGAGAGAATCGCTCCTGGTTTTCACTGCTCTAAAAGGGAACCAAGGGCGGGATCTCGTAGCTATAGCTCTGGCTGATCTGTGCCCAGCAATACCTTTTGGCCAAGGAAGAGCTGCTGTGGAGAACTTAGTGTTCTTTAACCTTCTCAGAGGTCACAGGCAGATGGGGCAAAGGGTCAGGACCATAATTAGCTAGAGACTCCCGGAGGAAAGCCACTTGGCAGTGTCTCACCCCAGTTCCTTAGTGGGACAGGCTCTTTCTCCTAATGACAGTGCAAATTCCCCTGCCCCTTTATAGCTTTCAGACCCCTGAGAGGGTAGTATTCTTTTTTTTTTTTTAAGCTATTTTTTTTTCTATTTATTATATATAAGTACACTGTAGCTGTCTTCAGACACACCAGAAGAGGGCGTCAGGTCTCTGTTACAGGTGGTTGTGAGCCACCAGGTTGCTGGGATTTGAACTTCGGACCTTCGGAAGAGCAGTCGGGTGCTCTTACCCACTGAGGATAGTATTCTTAAGCTGCAAGGCACTATTATGCAATGTAGCTCAGGAGTGATTTTATTACAAGAGAGGTAATATGATAACAGTTTATTTAGCCACTCAAGGATATTTTATTTAATTTCTCTGAACCCAGCATTCTGAGTTGTAGGTGAGGAGATTGAAACTCAAATGAAGTACTTTCTAATTAACTATATCTAATTATAATGGCTTTCTAGACTAATGCTTTCTGTCTGTGTGCATAGGAGAGTGAAACTGAATAGTTTTATAAAGTTGAATAATTTTTTGTGCATCAAATACTGTATAAAGGCTTACCTTAGTTTGATTTAAAAAACGATATGGCTCAGAAATTATATAGTGCACTCCTTTAATCCCAGCACTCGGGATGCAGAGGCAGGCGGATTTCTGAGTTCAAGGCCAGCCTGGTCTACAAAGTAAGTTCCAGGACAGCCAGGGCTATACAGAGAAACCCTGTCTCGAAAAAACAAAAAACCAAAACCAAAACCAAAACAAAACAAAAAACCCAAACCAAACCCCCCCACCCCCCAAAAAAAGCACTTGCTGTTTTTGCAGAGGACTTGGGTTCAGTGTCTATCATCCATGTACGGCAGCTCACAACTACCTGTAACTCTAGTTCCAGAGGATCTAAAACCCTCTAGACTTAAGGGCAATTGAATTTTCACAGAGATATTTTACATGTGAGTGTTTTGCCTTATTATATACGCCCATGCAAGGATCACCCAGAGGGGCCAGAAGAGGGCGTTGTATCCCCTGGGGCTGGAGTTACAGATGGTTTAAGTTGCCATGTGAGTACTATGAATTGAACCCTGGTCCTATGCAATAGCAACAAGTGTGTTTAATTGCTGAGTCATCTCTCCAACCCTTAATCAAATAAATCTTAAATTACTATATAATCAAAAATTTAATTTTTGGCTAGTGAGATGGCCCATTGATAAAGCTCTTGCTACCAAGCCTGATAAGCTGAGCTTCATCCTCAGAACCAGCCTGGTGGAGGGAGATGCCTGCAAGTTGTCTTCTGATTTCTGCACTTGTACCGCAGACACACAGAGACACGCACAGCCTCATAGGCGTAAACAATAAGTACATAAAAATGCAAAAATTAAAACTATTTTTGTAATAGAGAAATTGAGCCTTTAGGAGTTAAATGACTTTATTGTTTTATTTTTAGCTACAGGGCTATGGAGTGTTTTGTTCAGGTCTAAGTCCGTTTAACTTTAAAGACTCTATTTTCGTTGTTGCTGTTTTTTTTTGTTTTGTTTTGTTTTGTTTTGTTTTGTTTTGTTTTGTTTTTGGACAGTCTCTCATTGTGGAGCCCCGGCTGGCCTGGAACTCTGTGTAGGCCAGGGTGGCTCTCAGCTCCTCTGCCTGCTGCCACCTGAGTGCTAGGCTTAAAGGTATGCACTACTTCATCTGGCTAGATTATATTTCTTAATAGTTGTTTATTATAAAAGGTCTTGAGTTCAAGATCAACTTGGGCCAGCAAAGACTACATAATGAGACATAATCTCAAACAAACAAAAACAACTTTGCGGGCATAAATTACTAAGTCTTATATTTGTGTCCCTTGTATCTAGAGCTGCATCTGTGGCTTAATCAACCTTTTAGAATAGACTTAAAATAGACTTAAAAATGCTAAGAGGAAAAAAAAAAAGATACTAAGAGGGCCTGCAAGGAGGCTCAGTAGATAATGACGTAATGGCACTTGCCACCAAGCCTATTTAATCTTTATTATTTAATTATTAAATATTATTTAATCCTTATCCAATCTCTGAGGTAGGTATTATTATTATTTTCTTGTTATAAACAAGGTCTAGTGAATTTGAATTTAAATCAACTTAAACTCATGTGGTTAATAAGTTGTGGGTTTTGGACTTAGGCTAAGGTGATATGCTTTCATAATCTTTGCTCTTAACCACTGAGCTATATAGTTTTAGGCAGTGAGAAGTAGTCATAGATTTCAGCTTAGCATGTCAACATTTTGTAAACAGTATGGTTCAGGGAAGTTTCCCAAGGCGAGAAGATTAGCCACAGATCGGCTGTTGTAGTAATCAACCAAGTTGCTTTTGAAAGTGTACAAAGGTCATGAGTTACTTCACAAATTCCTTCTTGAGGTGGACCTGGCAGTTGCCTTTCTTCCCTGTCATCTCAGCCCATTTTAGAAGTAATTTTCCGAAGAACTTTAATCTTTAAAAAAATTTTTTATTACATTTATGTATTTATTTGTGCAAGTGCACTCCTGCATGCTCATGTAGAGGTTAAAGGACAACTTGCTAGGGTTGGTCTTTGTACCACGTGGATCAGGCTTGGTGACAAGTGCCCTGTTCTGCTGAGCCATCTCTCTGGCTCCTTCTTTTTTTTTTTTTTCTTTTTTCTTTTCTCATCTTCCCTTCCTTTCTCTCTCTCCTTTCCTTTCTTCCTCCCTCCCTCTCCCTCCTTCCTCTTTCTTTCTTTCTTTCTTTCTTTCTTTCTCTCTTTCTCTCTTTCTCTCTTTCTCTCTTTCTCTCTTTCTCTCTTTCTCTCTTTCTCTCTTTCTCTCTTTCTCTCTTTCTCTCTTTCTCTCTTTCTCTCTTTCTCTCTTTCTCTCTTTCTCTCTTTCTCTCTTTCTTTCTTTCTTTCTTTCTTTCTTTCTTTCTTTCTTTCTTTCTTTCTTTTGTTTTCTCTCATTCATTCATTCATTCATTCATTCAAAGCAGGGTTTCACTGTAGTTCAGGTTGACCTTGATCTTTCTACCTGAGCCTCTGAAAAGTTTGCTACCAGCCCACCAATAATTTTGGTCCTAAGGAGGTTCTTCAATTTACAGCACAGGCTGTTCCAGGCAGAGAGACAACTAGAGTCAAGTTAGGAATAGCCCCTTTAGGGTCAGAGGCCAAACAGCATCTGGAAGCATTTGCAAGAGGGGAAGTTGAATCTATCAAGACTTCCTGTTGCCTAGAGTTTGGAGTCCTGTTATGAGGGTCGATGGTATCTTTAGTATTGTTAGTTGGCTTGCTTATCTTCAGATTCTAACTAAGCAAGAGGCTGGGGCACAGAGCTGAGAATGACCTACTCACCCTCTGTGATCAATACAGATTGCCCAGAAAGTAAGCAGGTAAGCAAATCCATGCAGTGTGGTCATTCACTGCTGTAGTTGAGGAATATAGAAAATGTATTGGGAGAGAAAGGAAGAAGTGTTTAAATGCTCATAGCAAGAGAGATTCAGAGAAGGCATGAAAGCTGTTGAAGCTGGATCTTAAAGACAAGAAGTACCTTAAAGTCAGTGAGTTACCTGAAAGGCATTCTGAGCAGTGTCTCTTTCCTATATTGATATTTCCTATCTTTCCTATCTTTCCAAGTGCATATTCAGGAATGGTGGATTGCTCTTTGAGCTAAAGTGTTGGGGTGTTGGAGGGAAGTAAAAGTAGATGAAGCTGGATGTGTGTAGAGGCCCAGATCCAGAGTCCTTTGTGTTTTATGACAAAGCTTAAATAAATACTATTGGAGCTGAACTGTCCTGTGGATATCTAAGGTAGAGAGTGACATCAGAAGCTCAGCATGGAAAAATTAGAGGTTAGAGCTGGGCTTGGTGGCTCACACCCATAATTCCTGTACTTGGGAGATGAAAGCAGGAAGATCAGGATTTCAAGGCCAGCTTTGGCTACATAGTGATTTCCAGGCAAGCCCTGGCTACATTAGACCACCTCTCAAAAAAAAAAAAAAAAAAGCCAAATTAAAAACCCTCCCCAACAATAAGCCCCAGTGCAGGGAAACAGCCAAAAGTCAGCAGCTGCAGTAGATAATGATGATTGACTTAAATTATGTGACTAAAGGGTAAGGCAAGTGATGTTGGGTGATTGGATAGTGTCATGCTTTCAAAATGATGTATGTGTGTGTGTGTGTTTGTGTGTGTGGGTGGGTGTGTGTGAGAGAAAGAGGGGGGCAGAGACAGACAGAGAAATATTTTCTGAGATACTTATGGGGGACATCAAAGAGAAAATATCTGCTACTTGGGGAGATAAGTTTTAAAGATCCTGAGATAAAAAGAAATACATAGCTGAGAATGATGAAAGTGGTAGTGGAAACCATCAAAGCTGGGAGAGATCTACTGAGTAGTTTAAAAACTAGGGACGGAGTTGAGAATAGAGCCTGAGGACCTCTGATGTATTCTGATAGAAGTTAAGCAGCCTGAGGAGGAGCAGTCGGAGAGAAAGTTCATTCTGGGACGCCAGATGAACAATCTCTAACAGGGAAAAGTGTCGGTTGTAGCAGAGAACAAGTAGGGTGAGCCCTGAAATGAAGCTACTGAGTCTGGTGACCTTAGTGATAACAGCTTCCGTGGAGGGTGGGGACGGAAGCTAGACTGCTGTGGCTGAAGACAGAGGCAACAAAAGACTTCTCATCTGAAGGGAAGGAATAGGATAATTGTTTCTAAGAGAGGGTTTGACGATCTTATTTCTTCATAAGTTGGAGGGAGTATAGCGAACTGAGCTGATAAAAAGTTAAAAGGAGAAGAAATTAGTAATTGTAATCAGTGAAGGTGCTGGGGCTCTCAGAATAGGCCATTTATTGTGGCGCTGTAAACTTCACTGCACTGTGCAAGCCTGCAGCCATTAGGTGTGAAATAGACAGGGAAACCTTGTCTTTTATAGTAAGCATTTACAACACCACTTACTAGGTTACTTCTGGATGACAGACATTTTTTGTAGGTTCTAATGTTCACACAGGACCCCAAAGTGAGCATTTTTACTGTTTGTGCAATGAATAGATTTAGAAGACATACACTAATTAATAGTGGAGCCAAACTTCAGTTGGGTCTTTAAAATGGGCTCCTGCTTCACACTGCTATTTTTTCAACTAGAGGTTTAATGTTTTGACTCTTGAGTACCCTTGCAAGGGCCAGATATGAATGGTTCAGAGGGAAAAGGATAGAATTTGGGAACTGGTACTTGCCTAGAGGGGATATGACTTCATTTCTGGCATTGAAGGAAGGTATTCATCTGGTTTTCCTTTAATTTTATTTTCAATTATAATAAAGTAAATAAATATGATAAAATAAAAACGTTATTTTTTATTTTTAATTGTGTATATACATATGTGGCTTTGGGGGATATGTGCAAATATTGACTTCCCTAGAGCTGGAGTTACAGGCAGTGTGAGCTCCTTGACATAGACTAGGAACTGAACTTAGATCCTCTACAAGAGCAATACGTGTTCCTAACTGTAAGGTTATGGGTCCCGAGTCTGCTCTGCCATACAGCATAGCCACTCTGGGAGGTACAACATAGGAGTTAACTGCACTTAGGGCAGCCCCAGGACAAGGCTTGGGGGGGTCCCCAGGCCTGCCACTAGGCTGGGGCCATCTGGTTCTCAGGCCCCTGGAAGCCTCGAAAGAGCTGAGAACAGAGAGGGGGCCTAGATGAGGGGGGTGGGTGGGTAGGGAGCTCAGACTGATGGCAGGCAGGCTTGAGCTTGGGCTTTGCGGTCGTGGCTGGGAGCACAGAGAGAACTTCTATGGGAGATTAGACTGCGGCTCTATGGGTTAACGTCTTCTCCATGGCTCCTCATGGCGGATCCCGGTGAAAAGAGGCAGTCCATGGTTTTAAGGCATTTATTGTCCTGGCAGAAAGTGGATGTGTAAAACCGTACCCCACTTCTCAGGGTGGGCCTGAGGTTAAATACCTTTTGCAGGGGAGGAGTGTGAAAAGAAAGCTTATTGGCTAAGCCCTCCAGGCCTTAAATACCTCATTAAAATGGAGATCTGTCTTGAGCCTGCATGTCCTCTAAAAGTGGAGGGACTTGGGAGTGTTGCCCTTATGGCCACAAATCTGTGGGGAGCTGCAGCTAATGACAGGGGCCTGGTACCTGGGAACAGGGGAAGCACCTATGGTCCCTTCAGGGTTTCCCTTTAGGGCTTCTGGGGCTTCTGGGGCTTCAAACCTTAGCTCAACTGGTCACCAAGCTACCTTCACGGTCCCACACTAACCACTGAGCCATTTCTCTAGCCACTTTCTGAAACCTTTTACCAGAGCCTTAGAGGTACTAAAAGTTGCAATTTGTATGCTTTTTTTTTTTTTTTTTTTTTTTTTTACAGAGAACAAACAAACAAACCAACCCGAGGGCACCAGGCACTCCTTTAGTGGGAGTAGTTCCTTGTGCTACTTTAGTTTGTACAACATTTCAACCGTGGAGCTTGATCCTTTTGACAAACTACTTGTGAAGAGTTAACTAAGCTATAGAATGATAACCGCTTGGCAAAAGGCATATGCTAAGTGCCCTGAGAAGTATTTTTATGTGAATTGTGTAATTAGATCAGGAGAAAGAACAAGCACTAAGAATCAGAAGACATTATTCTCAGTCTATGTGAAAACTAGTTTACCTTCTGGGAATTCCTTCTGCAGTCCTTCCCTATTAGTTACTACATTGTTACTGCGATTGATAGAATACCATAACCCAAATAGCTTATACAAGACAGACTTTATTTTGGCTTACAGAACCAGAAGGCTAGATGTCTGTAATGGTGGGAAAGGCATGGTGGCAAGACCAGGAAGCAGAGAGATCACATATTAACCACACAGGAACCAGATAGTGTAACCAGGAAGTAGGGGAGGGACAGTTTGTATAAAGAGTATACCTATCACACTATGTAGTTCCTTCACGATGAGGGTGCAGCTTAGTGTTAGAGTGCTTGTATAACATGTTCAAGGCTGTGGTTTAGATCCAGTACTGAGAAGAAAAGCAGAAAGCAAAACCAAACAGTAACAATAACAAAACCAAGCAAAACTAAAATACTTCCATTACTCCAAAAGAATATCTTTTTATGTTTTAAAGCAGTTTTCCCCCATTTTCTCCTCCTCCTAATAACTATCAATAGGGTTTACCTGTTCAGAGTGTTTCATACCGGTGGAATTATAATGTCTGTAACCCTCTGTGAATACCTTCTTTAGTTTAGTAGAAGAAATTGGAGGTTCGTTGTCCTGGTTAGTTTTCTGTAACTTTAATTTTTTTAAAACCTATTTTTTTTAAAAAACATAATTTTTATTAGATATTTTCTTCATTTACATTTCAAATGCTATCCCCAAAGCCCCCTATACCCTACCCCCCATCCTGCTCCCCAACCCACCCATTCCTGCTTCCTGGCCCTGGCATTCCCCTGTACTGGGTGGGGCATATGATCTTCACAAGACAAAGGGCCTCTTCTCCCAATGATGGCTGACTAGGCCATCCTCTGCTACATATGCAGCTAGAGACACAGTTCTGGGGGTACTGGTTAGTTCATATTGTTGTTCTTCCTATAGGGTTGCAGACCCCTTTGGCTCCTTGGGTACTTTCTCTAGCTCCTTCATTAGGGGCCCTGTGTAAAAACCTATTTTTAATGATGGTTTTTAAACACTTTAATCTCCTTTGTAGTCCACCACCCACTAGAGGTAATGGAAAAGTGAAAGTGGGGAAGGGAATCTGTTTAGAAAGGTTCTCTGGAACAACTCTGTTCATAGGTTAGTAGGGGTGGTTCGATCCACTAGCAAACATTTTACAGATATACAAGCAGTCTAGTTCGGTAAAGTCAGGATAGCAAACACGAATCAGCAGTGGTGGCATTACCTAGTAGAGACAGCCAGGCCTCAGCCTTAGCATGAGTCAGTAGGAGAACCAACAGAAACACCAGGAAAAGTTCTTGGCTGTGCCTCTCATCGAACCAAAGATCAGCGAAGATTCAAGACCAACAATCGTGAGACCAACAAGTGTTGCACAGCTATCTCTATAAGCAAGCTAGCTCAGCCTCCATCACTGTCCATTGAGTCCTATTTATACTCCCCAAACACCATATGTTCTCCACGGGTCTTGCCTCAGCACTTGCGTCTGTCTCAGCTGACACCACTCTGCCAATCAGCCCAAATCTGCAGAAGTAGCAAGAAACTGCAGCACACCACCAGATTTTTTTTTTTTTTTTTTGGTGCATTTTTCTCTATGGAGTCCTGACAAATGCAGATCAATTACACAATGTAAGGCAGACCAATACATGTGAGTAGCAAAGAATCCCTCATCACATGTCTTCTCACTTGCTTTAGCAGAACATCCTTTCTCCTGTGTCTGCTTCAGCGAAAAGTTCCTTCATGAGTCTGCCTTAGCCTTCAGTCCACTTCAGCTAAATAAATGTTCCTTCATGTGTTTGCCCCAGCGAAACATCATCCAATACAACTGATTTTCCAAATAATCCTTAAGTTTCCACTGCAGTTTTCATTGTTGATTTGACACAATCTGAATTTGTCACTAGGAAGAAGGAACCCCAGTAGAAGAATTTCTTCCATCAGATTAGCCTGTGGGCCGTGTCTGTAGGGGCATTTCCTCTGTCTCTAATTGTTGTAGGTGGGCTCAGCCTACTGTGGGCAGTACCATCCCTAGGCTATATAAAAAATGCTAGTTTAGCATACAACAGGGAGCAAACCAGTACACAGTGCTCCTCTTTGCTTTCTGCTGGAGTTACTGGCCTGATTTCGTTGGACTGTGATCTGGAAGTATAAGGTGAAATAAGTCTTTTCTTTTCTAACTTGCTTTTGGTCATTGTGCTTATCACAACAATAGAGAGCAAACCAGAACATTCATCACCATTGTAACGTGTCAGTATTTCATTCCATTTAAAGAAAACCTTTTGCGGTAAGACCTCACTGTGTATCCCAACTAACTTTGTACTCATGATCACGATTCTTCTGCCTTCTTGGTGTGGGATTACAGGCGTGTGCCACCATGCTGGGTTTGATTGGATCCTTGTACTTAGATTCGACGTAGCAAAACCAAAGGTAACTTTGAACGCCTTAGTCTTCTTTCTTTACCTCCCAAGTGCAGCGGTCGCAAATGTATGTTACCATGTTTGCTTTGATCTATTCAAGAAAGTTTTATTTTTTATTATTTTTTGCTATTTTTGATATAATATGTGAAACATAAAGTTTGCCACCTTGGTAGTTTGTAGTTGTACAATCAAACCAGGTATGGTGGCACACCTCTTTAATCTCAGTATTTGGTGAGATGGAGGTAGAAGGACCAGGAGTTCAAAACAGAACTGCATGGTAGTTCATACCTGTAATCTTAGTATTCCAGAGGCAGAGGCAAGAAGATTGCCACAAATTTGAGGCCAGTTTTGTTCATGTAGTTAGTTCCAGGGCAGCCTGAATTAGGAAACCTTGTATTAAAACCAGACCAAACCTAACATACAAATAAAAAAACAGTATGAAATTCAGTGGTAATAATTATCACACCTGTGATCCTGACCCTAACCCTAATCCTAACCCTACTCCTAACCAGTGATACAGTAGACTTGTTTTTTTTTTTGTTTTTTTTTTTTACATATTATTTGTTTGAATTGCTTCCAGTTTGTTTTCAATTTTTGGGGGAGTGGGGAGTAGGATTGTGAGGTAATGTGTTACTATAAAGTTTTTTTTGTTTGTTTGTTTGTTTTCGAGATGGTTTCTCTGTGTAGCCCTGGCTGTCCTGGAACTCACTCTGTAGGCCAGGCTGGCTTCGAACTCAGAGATGCTGGGATTAAAGGCGTGCGCCACCACGCCTGGCATAAAGTTTTTGAGGAACTAATTTTTTGTTGGTTTTTAATTTTTTCCCAGTGATGGGCATTGACCTCAAGGGCACACACATGCTAGACAAGTGCTGTATGAACCAAGTGGCATCCAGGCCCCAGACTGCTTTCCCATGGTGATTACCCCATCTGAGTACTTATAATCAATGTGTAAGGGCTTTTAGGAACATTCCTCATTTTTTGCCAAACTTGTTTTCCTTTCTGTTTTTTTTTTTTTTTTTTTTTTTAATTATTATATATAAGTACACTGTAGCTGTCTTCAGAGACACCAGAAGAGGGAGTCAGATTTCGTTACGGATGGTTGTGAGCCACCATGTGGTTGCTGGAATTTGAACTCCGGACCTTTGGAAGAGCAGTCGGGTACTCTTACCCACTGAGCCATCTCACCAGCCCCTGTTTGCTTTTTATTGTTTTTAATTTCTGTTTTGTTTTTATTTAATAGGTATCCTTGTGTATATGAATTGGTATCTCAGTGTATACTTCCCCAGTGTGTTTATTGGCTATTTTTATGTCTTTTTTGAAGAAATGTATTGAAGTTCTTTATTTAAAATTAAGATTATTTGTATTTTTTGTTGAGTTAGTAAATTCATTTACACTGGATATTAGACCATTACACTAAATATTAGAAATATTCTTTTCCAAAGATTGACTTTTTGCATCCTTTAAATTGTTCGTTGATACACAATGTGATAGTTTTAGTTATCTATCTATCTATCTATCTATCTATCAATTTTTCAGTGCGGAGATTGAACATGGGACCTTGCACATATTATGCACGTGCTCTACAACTGAGCCACATCCCAGATCACAGAGTTTATGGATTCCAAGTTTCTCTATTGCTTATGTTTTTGGTGTCATATCTGAGAATTTATTGTCAAAGCCAAGATTATGAAGATTTATTGTTTTAGCTTTTATGTTTAGGTTATTGATTCATTTTTAATTAAAAATTTTAAAGACAGGGTCTCACTATGGTCTTGGTGGTGGGCCTAGAACTAGATATGTAGGTTGGACTCATCTAGAATTCACAAAATCTGTCTGCCTCTACTGCCCGAGTGCTGGAATTAAAGGCAGAACCACCATGCCTAGCTCTGAATTAATTTTTAAAAATAGTGTTGAGTCATGTATATCTTTAAACCCTTGAAAGTTTGCTCCTGGAGTTTCTGCAGTCAATAATGACATGAGGTTTAAGATGCCGACAGATATCAAAGGGTGCTTGGTTGCTGTTGGCTTCTGTGCAGCTCTCTACCATCATTTGCATCTCAGCAGACATTAGATCTGCTTCCTTAGATCTTACCCACTGATGTGTATTTGATGATGTTTGGACTACTGTGAGAATAAGGTCGCTGATTGCAAACTGCCAATCAGTGGAGTGGTGACACACCTTTCATATATGTAGTGGGAGGCTGTCATAGGCTTGACAGTATCTTAGCCTGTGAAGTAAAGGAACAGGGCGAGGCCTGGTTGAAACAAGAGCTGCAAGCTGCAAGGGCGGTGAGGTAGCAAATGTGTGTTAAGCTAGCCAGTCCCAGCTCTGTATATAGCTTGTTGAGAACTATGCAAAGCAGTAATAAGTAGTGGAAACGTACAATTTGCAGATTGAAACCTCTTTGATGACTAAAATCTTGTGACTTACCTGAATCTGAACATCTTCATTTGTAAAATGTTAATGCTTTGCTGGACATGGTGGCTCATAACTATAATCCTAGCACTTAGGAGGCTGAAGCAGGAGGACCTAAGCGAGTTACAGGTCAGCCTGTGCTAGAGAGTCAGATATTGTTTCAAAACCAACCAACCAACCAGCCAACCAACCAACGCTGACTTCAAATAATTGTTTTGTTGTCAAGGGGAAACAATAAAATATATACACATTTGGCAATGTAATTGTAAATCAAGAAAGCTGTTTTACTGGGCTCGGCTGGGCTGGAACTCACTCTGTAGATCATCAGACTGGCCTTGAACTTCCTGAGTGCTGGGTTTAAAGGCATACACAGCTTGCCTGGCTGGGGCATAGCTTCAATCTCAGCTCTAGGGAGGCAGAAGCAGGCTTCCATGCTCAGCTTTATTTGGTTTAAAATAGGGACACGCATTCTTTAATCCTCATCTCATGGAGAAGCAAAGCCTAGTTCTTCTTCCATTGACTAATATGGTGTATGATTTCAGGCAGGGTCAGGTTAAATGATAGAATCCTTGCTCTCTGTTTTTCTTGGCTCATTAATATACTTTGAGGACACTCCAGAGGACAGGACACTCTTATGGATGACAGAATTCTCCAGTGTTCACCACACACTTAGTGGAAGTTTTGCTTTTTGTTGTTGTTGCTTTTTGTTTGTTTGTTTTTTATTTTGATTCTGTTTTTCCAGACAGGATTTTGCTGTATAGCCCTGGCTGCCCTTGAACTCACCTTGATTCACCTGCCTCTGCTTCCTGAGTGCTGGGACTAAAGTCATACACCACTGTGCCTGATTACTGAAGTTTAAATGGGCCTCATGATAGCAAAAACTTCAGCCCTAGTCAAATACAGATAGCTTTATCCCTAAAAACAAAACAAAAACAAAACAAAAACAAAACAAAAACAAAAACAAAAAACCTCATCAGAGACTTGAACCACAATTATTCGGTTAAACTACTTAGATTTTCATTTATTTTTGGCTCTTTGAGATAGGGTTTCATTAGGTAAATTTCTATTAGATCACGGCAACACTCAGTTGTTTATATATTCTCTATGGCTATTTTTGCAGTATAGTGATAATTAATTACAATAGAGACTTTATGGCCTAAGATATTAATTATCTGACCCTTTTAAACAAAATATTTGCTGACTCCTATTTAATATATCTAGACATAGTAAAAGTTCTGCTTATCATTAATAAGTAATCTTTTAATAATTTTGATTTTTTTGTTCAACTTACTATTTGAAACAATTAGGTTGCTTTTACCCTGTAATTTTGTTTATATTAGGAAATAAAAATAGCACCTGTCATTTTCTTATTATTTTTGTTTTCAATTTTAATATTATCTTTAATTCTTGTTGAACTGTTCCTTTTATTTGTGAGTATCCTCCATTAGCATTTATATAATGAGAATTAGTGTAGTTGAATAAGAATGGAAACAGTAATTCATACTTTATTGATCAGGTATGTATTACCCACAGTGTGTTTTAGTATCCTGAAAGCAATGAGTAGCTACAGACACTGGTACTTTGCTTCTGCATTCCACATTGTGGAGCTCCCATTCCCGTCTATTTGGATGACTCTCGGTTGTGGTACACGGTGTGGAAATGTCATACAGACCCAGAGAGAATACCATTGTCAGCTTGTACTTTTTTTTCAAGATAGAGTTTCTCTGTGTTGCCTTGACTATCATGGAACTCACTCTGTAGACCTGGCTGGCCTTGAACTCATAGAGAGCCTCCTGTTTCTCATACCCCGCCCCCGCCTTCCAGCCCCCAAGTCTAGCCGAGGCCTAGTATTGTGAATTTCAGGTCACGAGTTACATAGTAAGACCTGTCTATTTCCCCAAAGCGAAATGAAGTCATGTTTTTTCTAGAAGTCTTGTTGAGTCTTATTGGAGGAGCAGAGGCAAAGGCAGTGATGTCTTACTGGGTAGGGATGGTGGAGGTTGGCAGTGGAAACACAGGTGCCCTGATCAGACGAGTTTTACCTGGTTTTAGGCGTTGTTCTTGGCATATGTCCTTGGTTTTCTACTTCTCTGAGTGAGTCTGAGTAACTCTTTTTGAAAACCACTTATGTATTTTGCTTAAACTAGTCAGAATCAGTTTGGATGTAGAATTTGCAAGCCAAGTTGTTCATGTAAGAACCTTGCTGATAGAGCATCCTTGATGCATTTGCCTCAAAGAAGAATGGAACTCTTTTGGGAGTGCAACTAGAATGTTTGAACTTTGTCCCACCCCACATTTATTTTCTTTCTTTCTTTCTTTCTTTCTTTCTTTCTTTCTTTCTTTCTTTCTTCCTTCCTTCCTTCCTTCCTTCCTTCCTTCCTTCCTTCCTCTCTCTCTCTCTCTCTCTCTCTCTCTCTGTCTTTCTTTCTTTTTCATTTCTTTCTGATCTCTTTAAGACAGGGTCTTAGTAGCCCTTGTTTACTTGAAGCCCAGTGTGATCTTGAATCACTGTCCTGCCTCAGCCTCCCAAGAACTGGGATTACAGACATGCATCACTACATCCTGCTCCATATCTCTTAAGATTTCTGTATTTCTAGGGCTTACAGTTAGGCCTGGCTTATAGTAAATACTCAGTACATGTTTGTAGAATGAATAGGTCATGGGTACTATTAATACGTGTCTGTTTTTGCTTTTTGTCAGCTTTATATTATCCAATCTCCCCAATATCTTATTAGATATTTTTATTTTATTTTTCCTAAGTTAAGATAGTTTCCATGTTAATAACTTTCTATAGTAAAATTGAGCTAGTATCATTTGGACAAATATCCTTGGGGACACTTGTATTATTGTATTGAATTATAGGTTTAGCTCAAGAAAATGAAAGAAATTTTAAAAAGTTGCCTACTGAAGGGACAAGATGATACAGTAGGGATGTAAAACCTGAAGGAATCCAGGTTAAATAGTGTGCTGTCTTATAGGTTAATAAACTATATTCTGGGCTGGGGATATAGCTCAGTTGGTACAGTGTGTACCTAGAATGCATGAAGCTCTGAGTTTGAGCTCTACTTCTGCATAATCTGGGCATAGTGCTGTGTGCCTGTAATCTCAGCGCTGTAGGAGGATCAGAAGTTCAAAGTCGTACTTAACTATCTATGGGGTCCACAGCCTGAGCTCTAAATCAATAGGTGAATAAATAAGTAGCAGATATGTAAATAAATAAGCCAATCATATTCCTTACTATGGCATATATGGCAGTCAGAAGTGAGTGCTTGTTTCATAAAACCTATTTTATTTCTCTTCTCTGTGAAACTGCCTTGTCCAATAATTGTACTGTTATCTTTCATGCGTATGAGCAACTTTGAATTTCAATTTTCCCAGAATCATTTTGGATTGGAGCTTGCTCATTCATTCATTCAATTATATACTGGATACTATCCTTGTGCCCAGTAGTCTCTTAGGTCCTGGCTGTGAGTATGATGAATATGATAAACAGATGCGGTTCCTGCTCTCCTAGAGTTTATAGTTTTGTAGAGAAGCCAGAAAATAAAACAATCACAAAAGTCTGATGAATATTATCCAGTGGAAATAAGGGATGCAATAGAAAGATACATAGAACAGGGAACTTAATGTTAGGGTGGTACACCTTGAGGACATAGCACTTAAAGCTTGCTAAGAATTATCTATGTAAATGGAATTCAGAAAGATAATTCTAGGTAATAGCAAGAGTATATTCAAAGACCTAAAGAGTAGGACTTAAGAACTAGACATGTCCATGGCAGTTCATATATTCAGCATCTTTATAGCTGCTTTATATCATGCTCTGGGGACATAAAAATCAATCAGATGTGGTTCCTACCCATCCTGGAGAAACTCTGTCAGGAGTAATGATGTCATTCTTGGTAACCATGGTGCTAAGGTCACCCTAGATCTTGGGCTCAGATTCCTGGGTCCCATGTGACAGGACTTAACACCTTTAGAAACTGCCTGCCCTTGAGTGTTTACCCCACCTGTCAATCACAGAGGAAATGAGTCTAAGCTGAAAACTTGCAGCATTTGTTTTTATCCTTGGATTCATAACCACCAGATCCTTGATTGCTAGGACTCTGCTAGAGAATGTTTAAGATCCTTATTAGTATTTTGAAATCTTAACCCTAGTGTGATGTTATAGGGTGGGGCCTTTGGTAGATGGTTAGGTTGTGAAGACTGATCTCTATGAATGTGATTGCCTCTATAACTGCGACTTCAGAGAGCATCCCTGCTTCCTCTGCCGTGGGAGAGCATAGTAAAGAAGGCAGTTATCCCCTAACCTAGAAACGGACCCCACAGGGGACCAAACATGTCAGCTCCATGATTTTGGACCTCTGGCTTCTAGAACTGTGAGAAGTAAATATTTATTTTTTAAAGTTGGGGTTTATGGTATTTTTAGTACAGCAATGTAAATGACTAAGACAGATTGTAACCAAGAAGGAGGTAACAAATATGTGACTTGGTAATTGAGTCCGGGAGGAGAGCCTGCGGTAGTTTAGAGGCACAAACCAGAAAAACCTTTATTGTCATTAGTAGACATTTAACTTTTATCCTGAGCTGGCCAGTGGTGGTGCATGCCTTTAATCCCAGGACTTGGGAGGCAGAGGCAGGTGGATTTCTGAGTTTGAGGCCAGCCTGGTCTACAGAGTGAGTTCCAGGACAGCCAGGGCTACACAGAGAAACCAAAAACCAAAAAAACCAAAACAACAACAACAACAAAAACGTTTATTCTGATGAGAGGTTAAGGAAAAAAGTTGTAGAGAAAGTCTCAGTCTTAGAGGATATCGAACAGTTCTCAGGATGCTTGGAGAAATCTGGTTGATAAAGATGATTCTGATAAGACCTTAGAAATCAGAAAAGTGTTGGAAACTGGAGGAAAGATGATCCTTCTAAAGTAGTGAAGAAATTGGTTAAACCATGTTCATGTTCTATTTTGTGTAAAGTAGAACTTACATACAAAGAAGTGGAACATTTGTCTAAAGTAATTTCTTAACAGTTTTTAATTATGTATATTGATTGACTGCTGTGTGTGTGTGTGTGTGTGTGTGTGTGTGTGCATCTGCATCATGGTAAGTATGTGGAGGTGAGAGGATAACTTTTAGGGGTTGGTTCCCTCCTTCCACTATAGAAGTCCTGGGGATTGAATTTAGGTTGATAGACTTGACAGTAAGTAGTTTTCACTACTGAACCACCTCACAAGCCTTTATTAAGCAAAATTGCTGAAGGTTTAGCTTGGTTCTTCTTTCCTGGTTTTAGTAAATTGTAGAGGAAATAAATGACTTAAGGTATTTTTAAGCAAAACAATGACAAAGAAAACCTGAAACTTAAAGATTTGGAAAGTCTTGGGCTATTCATAAGAGACAGAAAGATAGAACTATATAGAAAGAGAGGCCAACCCCATAGGAAGAACAACAATATCAACCAGACCCCCCAGAATTCCTAGGAACTAAACCATCAACCGAAGAGTACACATGGAGGGACCCATGGCTCCATCTGCATATATAGCAAAGGATGGCCTTGTCTGCATCAATGGGAGGAGAGGCCCTTGCTCCTGTGAAGTGATGTCTCAATGTAGGGGAATGCTAGGATGGGGAGGTGGGAGTGGGTAGGTGGGAGAGCACCTTCATAGAAGCAGGGGGAGGAGGGATGAGATAGGTGGTTTCTGAGTGGGGGGACTGGGAAATGGGATAACATTTGAAATGTAAATAAAGAAAATATCCAATAAAATAAATAAATAAAGAGAGAGAGAGAGAGAGAGAGAGAGAGAGAGAGAGATGTTTGGAAGAGAATCCTATATAACCTTGGTTAGCTAGGTATCTCAGCAGAAGCCAGGCACTGTACTTGAAGACAGGAAAAGATTGATTCTGGCAGTGATTCATAGATCATTAGGGCTGGCTCCTGGTTTTCAAAAAGGAGGCTAATTATTTTGCTTTCAGCAGCCTTATGACTTCTGTCTAAAGTCATAGGGACAGCATCACTTAATCTGGGAGGGCAAGTCTTGGGTGTGCTTTGACATAGACTGTTATAATTGAGGTCATCCTTCCATGGTATGTTTTGCTTTTGCGTGTTGTTTAGTTTTATGAGCCTAGGTACTTTGCTCAGGATCTTGAGTATACTACGTAAGAATCCACTACAAAGCCAGACTTAGTGTGCACCATTGTGTTTCTCTTATATGTATGAGTGTGTATGTGTTGTGTGGGTGTGTGCATGCGTGTGCAAGGTGCTTGTGGAGACATTATATCCCTTGAAGCTTGAGTTATAAGTGGTTGTGAACCACCCTATATGGATTCTCAGCAAGGACAGTATAGTCTTTTCAAATTTTTTGTTTTTTGAGACAGGTCTCACTCTGTAACCCTGACTGCTTATAACTCATTTTGTAGACCGGGCTGTCCTCAAACTCAGAGATACACCAATTTCTCTCTCCTCAATACTGGGATTAAAGGCTTACAACATCACGCCTTGCTTAGTACGCACTTTTTATTGACATTTTCCCAGCCCTGGCCCCATTGTATTTTTTTAAGTGATGATTTGTTTAGTTTTCCAGGTTCACAGCTGAAGAGCACGTTGCCTCAGGGTGAATTGTACTGTGACTTTCATCTATATCTGATGGTCAAGATTTATGTCATATTTACTTTTAAGACTTTCCAATTGGTGGAACAAAATATAAGGAATGGATATAAAAAACTTTTGCCTTGTTGGGTTGTTACGAATTTATTTTGCATCTGAGAAGCACGTGATTTGAGTGGGAGTGTGGAGGCAGAATGCTGTGACTGACTGGTTGTCCTATCCAGAGCCATGTTCAAATCCTAGCTCTGCCATGTGATGGTGTGAGAGGTGGATCATTTGCTAGGTCCTGATTGTGGGTCCTTTTAAGTGGAATTAGTGTCCTAATGCAATACAAACAAACAAACAAACAAACAACAACAACAACAACAACAACAAAAACTTCAGTGAATTCTCTTGCCCTGGATGGACACAGTGAGAAGAGTCAGGATGCCAAGTCTGCTGGTGACTTGATGCTGGCTCTTACCAACTTCCAGAACTACGAGAAATGAATGGTTTTGTTTAAGTCATTCTTCCTATGATATTTTTTGTTTTAATAGACTGAATGGACAGATAGGCTAATCTGTCTACAGAATCAAAGTTGGTAGAGATCCAGAAATGGATTGAACCCAGTAGTCAGGCTTGTATGGCAAGTACTTTACTGATTGAACTATCTCCATGGCACAGAAGTTTTTGCTCCCTTGAACTGATTGTGTCTCTCTGTGTGTGTGTGTACATGTATGTAATAATTCATTATAGTAGTTTTCAGTCTGTGGTCCAGTAGTGACAAAATAAGCCAAAGCTCCTTTCCTTCTTGTCCACCCAGATTTAGAGTGGGTCTTCTGACCTCCGAGTAATCCAATCAATAAAAATTTCTCACTGGTGTGCCTAGCTGCTTGGGTTTTCGTTAATTCCAGATGTCGTCAAGTTGGCAACCAGTCTGGGATTACATGTGTGTACCATGCCCATCTTGAACTTTTTGTTTGTTTGTTTGTTTGTTGTTTTTTGTTTGTTTGTTTGTTTGTTTTTTTGAGACAGTGTTTCTCTGTGTAGCCCTGGCTGTCCTGGTACTCACTTTGTAGACCAGGCTGGCCTTGAATTTAGAGATCCGCCTGCCTCTGCCTCCCAAATGCAGGGATTAACGGCGTGCGCCACTACTGCCTGGCCCCATCTTGAACTTCTTAAGAGCAAGAAGCTATTTTGGGCAAGCTAAGGGTCTGAGGTTTGAATAATTAAATTCACCACACATCAGTGTGCTGATGTCCAAACTAGAAGCAGACTGTTGCATAGATTATCTTATACACTGCCATACGCTGGAAAGAGTCTCTCCTGCAGTCTGTTATAGTGTCTATCACCAAGGCCCTCCATCTGCCGCACACATCTGGTAGTTGCTGATGTCCAGAGAGAGCAGATGTCATTTCTGCTTGCTCTTCTTACCTGCCCTTCACCCTGTGCTGCTCTTCTAAGCTCTTGGGCCTGATCTGGGGAATGTGTTGGGAGGAAATGCCAGGAATGAGCCTGTCTTGGCAGCTGGATCTTTTGATTCACAGGTTTGGCCCTTGGGGGCTGTGCAAGGTGATAAAATGGAAAGGAACAAATTCCCTGTACTTGCTAGACCAGGATTCCCAGAGCATTGCATTGCTGCCATCATGCTTGCAACTGTGAGGACAAGGCACTCTCCTACCTGGTTTGCTCTGAGATGTCTCGTAGGCTGGCACTCTGAAACAAATAGTCTGACACCTTTGTTGGTTGCTAGTTTGTTTTGTTTTATTATTATTATTATTTTGGTTTTGTTGAGACAGGGTTTCTCTGTGTAGCCCTGGCTGTCCTGGAACTCACTCTGTAGACCAGGCTGGCCTCGAACTCAGAAAACCTCCTGCCTCTGCCTCTGCCTCCAAGTGCTGGGATTAAAGGTGTGCACCACTACTGCCCAGGGTTTGTTTTGTTTTTAAAACAAGGTCTCACTCTGGTCTAGGCTGGTTCAGAATTTGGAATGCTTCTGCCTCTCCTTCCCAGAGTGCTGGGATTAGAGACATGTGTCATACCACCACTATTAATACTTGCTTTTTTAACATTGTCAGGGAATAATATATGGGGACACAGGTTCACAGTAGGTAGGAGACTAACTCAAGGGCATTTGACTTGTGAAGGTGAGTATAGACACTGGTCTTCTAGTTTTCTACAAATTGTTCCTGTCACTATATTTGTTGTCTATTTAGTTTCTTTTTCTGCTTAGAATTCCTATGTATGGTGAAGTTGGGCTAGAAAATTTAATAAGGACATTTTAGAGACGAAGAAACTTCCATGCTAAGATATGTTAAATAATTTAACTGTTCAAATGACATTTTAGATTGACTGGTCAGTGCTCTCAACATTTATTGAATAAGTGAATGGCACAGAACCAGAGCCTAGACTCTGAGTTTCCTCGGTCATGTTATGCCACACCCCCTAGAGCCTGCTTTTGAGTACGGTTTCAGTTAGCTGGTCTTTGTGGATGTTTTCTTTGGGATTCCCTCATTCTGTAGCTGAAGCTGTGCGCACTCTGAGAGACTGTTATCTCCCTGAGTGGGCAGGGGAAAAAACACTCCACCTACTGAGATTCTTTTTTTGTTACTTGTTTTCTGGAATCTTCATATCATTGTTGACAAGGGTGACTCATAAATTTCACTATGTGATCTTCTCCATTAAGAGAGCTTTTTCCTTAGCCCTAAAATAAATTAGTTAATTGTTATATATGATTAAGGCACAGCTGTTAGCAACTTTACCCAGAACATAATAGTTCTCTCTTCTTGGTGAGCCCAGACCCATCAGTTTGGGGTTGGTAAATGTCTGTAATCACTGCTGAGCTTTAGGAGAAGCTCTTGAGGTGAGGGTAGAGGTCATCGGAGTTCATAAGACATATGTTCCCTATCTGAATGGTAAGTGAGTTTGATGCAGCTTTTACTAAAATACAAAGTTAAATTGTGCACATACAAGTATCTACATATGTAGGGTAGATAATTGGGCATTTAGAATGTACAGTAAAACAAGTGTGTGCTTTAGTATTGTGTGCCATTGGCAAGCTAACATTATAAACTAATTTTTTCTTTTTAGGAATTTTATTTGGGGCTTAAGTGTTGGTTAAGAACACTGGCTGTTCTTTCAGAGGACCCAGGCTTAATTCCTAGCACCTACATGGCAGCTCAACTGGTCACATGCAACTGTACGGCTCAACTGTAATTCATACCCTCACACTGACATACATGCAGGCAAACACATGAAATAAAAATAAATAAATTATTACTTTAAAAAGAATGTTATTATTATTGTATGCATATATCGGTGTGTATACAGGCTTATTTGTGGTGGAAGTTGGAGAACAGCTTTTCGCAGTCAGTTCTTTCCACCTTATTGAGTCAGGTTTTCTTCTATTGTTTCTATTGTGCTGTACTGTGTTTTCCAGACTGGCTAGCCTGCTAGCTTCTGGGCAAGTCTCTTATCCCTCCTGCCTATCTCCCTATAGGAGTGCTGGAATTGCAGATGTTTGCCACACTATCCAACTTTTTTGTCCTCAAATGTTATTAGTTCTTTGAGAGTTTTGTACAGTATGTTTGGATCATCTTTACCCCTTCTCTACCATGTTTCCCAGCTCCAGCACCATCTTCTCTCCATCTAAGTTTGTATCCTATTTTTTTAAAAAAAACCCTTTAAGACCAAGACTAAATATTCTTGGATATGTGTGTGGTCTTCCAGTTGAGCATAGTTGACTTAACAAGGGCTACACTCATAGACAAAACTGTTTCTCCCTTTCCTAGTTGCTAGCAATTGCCAGTGGGTCCATAAATAGTAGGATTGTCCAACTTCCATCTGCATGCTGGGATTTGGTATGGCTTGGACTTGCACAAGTTTTGTGTATGTATTCACAACTGTTGTGAGTTCATATGAGCAGCTGCCCTGCTGTGTCCAGAATACAGTTTCCAGTTGTCAACTGCTGCCTCTGGCTCTCACACTCTTTACTCTTCTTCAGCAATGACTCCCTAAGCCTTTGTAGGAGGGGGTACAGTACACATATTCCATTGAAGGTTGACCATTCTGAGGTCTCTTATTCTCTTACCAATCCTTGGCTAGTTATGGGTCTCTGTGTTAATCAGCATCTATTGCCTCTCAGATGAGTGTTGAGGGATGCATTGATCTATGAGTATAATGTGTGTTCTTGAGGATTGAACTGTGTTTAGTAGGCCTTCATATTAACCATTTTTACCCCTGCTTTTTTCTTTGTCAAAATAGGGACAATAATACTGATACCATAGGCTGAGAAAATTAAATGAGATAATATATATGTTGCAGAATATTTGATCACACTGTGTTATTTACTGAAAAAACAAAACAAAACAAAACAAAAACCCTGTTTCTAATTGTGGTGTAGCTCAGCCTTAACACACCTTTAATCCTTCTGTCTGGAATTCAGACGTGCCCTTTGTACACACCTAAGAACAAACCTAATCCCAAAAAACAAAGATAAAGTTAGCTTGTAGAAGAAAGCACCCATGTTTGTAAGTGATGTCTAATTGAGTGGCAGAAAAAGTGAGAACGATTTGACAGAATAAGACAGGATAGGATCTGCCCAACTCCCAGGAGAAGAGAGAGGAAAGGGAAGCTACTTGAAGGCCAGGGCAGAGGGAGAAGGAAAGGGAAGGAAGCAGTTTTACCGGGGCAGTTGTGCAGAGACAGGATGCAGAGAGAACACGCCAGACACGGGTGAAGACAGAACAAGCCAGAGAATGAGAAGTCAGAAGATTAGAACAGACTGTCAAAGTTAATATGAGGCCAAGCAGACCAATTAAGTCAGAGGCTGAGAGAGAATCCAGATTCAGTCAGTCAGCCTTAAGAGGCGTTTGAGTCAGAACAGCTGAGTTGAATCAGCCAACTAGAGCTCAGAAAGAACTAGAAAGGGTGAGTGTATTCTCTGAGACTAAAAATATTCTAGGCCTAGATAAGATTGTACAGAGGTTCAAAGCTTCCAGGACTAGGCCTAGGTTAGTAGACAGAGACAGTAAACCTTGGAGACAACAATTACAGGAGAATAAAAGTTAAGTTTACAGACACAGTGACTGATGTGTGGTTGACAGAAAACTTTTGGGAGATCTATTTATCTCACTCCTTTTGCAAGGAGGACCTGGATCTGAAAGGCTAATTAATGATTTGAGGAAAGAAGAAAGAGAACAGCAAACTTTGAATCAAAAGTCAGGTCCTACATTGGGTCAACCTGTAGGCACATGCAAGATGCAGTGGGAATAAAACTGAAGAGGTAAAAGTTTGGACTATATTTAAAATATGTGTCTTTGGGCAAGGGTTTTCCTTCCTTCCTTCCTTCTTTCTTTCTTTCTTTCTTTCTTTCTTTCTTTCTTTCTTTCTTTCTCTTTTTTTTAAAGTTTATTTATTTATTTTGTGTATATGGGTACACTGTAGCAGAACAGATGGTTGTGAGCCTTCATGTGGTTGTTGGGAATTGAATTTTTAGGACTTCTGCTCTCTCCAGTCGGCCTCGCTCACTCAGGCCCAAAGATTTATTTATTATTATACATAAGTACACTGTAGCTGTCTTCAGATGCACCAGAAGAGGGCGTCAGATCTCATTACGGGTGGGTGTGAGCCACCATGTGGTTGCAGGGATTTGAACTCAGGACCTTCGGAAGAGCAGTCAGTGCTCTTAACCGCTGAGCCATCTTGCCAGCCCCCTCGTCTTTTTTTTTTTTTTTTTTTTTTTTTTTTTTGAGACTGGGTTTCTCTGTGTAGCCCTGGCTGTTCTGGAACTCTGTAGACCAGGCTGACTTCATACTCAAGAGATCTGCCTGCCTCTGCCCCGAGTGCTGGGATTAAAGGCGTGTGCCACCACCACATAGCTTGGTTAAGCATTTCTTTTTTCTTTTCTTTTTTCCTTTTTAAAAGATGAAGTCTCAAGGCTGATGATGTATCTTATCAGTATAATATTTGCCTAGCATGCCTGTTGGCTTGGGTTCAAATTCCCAATACTGTAAAAAAAAAAAAAAAAAAAAAAAAAAAAGACAAACATTGGTTATGGTGGCACATACCTTTGATCCTACGACAGGAAAGTGAGTGTGGAAAGACCAAGAGTTAGAAGACATAAAGTCCTATCTCAAAAAAAAAATCAAAATCAAAAGTAATAAAACAGAAATAAATTTTAGATAAACATAGTGACCTATGCTCGTGATCCCAGAATTTAGAAGGAAGTTTGAGAGTTCAGGGCTCGCCTGGGGTTCATCATGAATTCAAGATTAGCATATACAAGGAAATCTTTTCTCCAAAACTCAAGGGTTGTTGTAGAGTACTTCTCTAGCATGCACAGGGGCCTGGGTTCGATTCCTAGTATATTCATGAAATAGGGCTCACTGTGTTGTTCATGCTAGTTTTAACCCTTTGGGCTCAAATAGTTCTACAACCTAATCTCTGAGGTGTAGCTGAGACTACAAGTATAGTCTACTGTGCCCAGCTATGACAGCAGTTTTAAAACCATGCCTCCATGGTTAAATGTGTATAAAAGCTCTTCTGGTAGTCCTTAATGTAGTATAGTGCTGTGGCTAAGAACCGAACTCTAGGGCAAGACTGCCTTTTTTTTTTTTTTTTTTTTTTTTTTTTTACTGTTTTCTTATATTTAAGACTTTCTGGCTCTGCAAAGTCCAGGGAAAATTCTATTACTACTGGGAAAACCTTTAACTGGTCCTATCTCTCATGAGGTTAGAACTCTGAACTCAGGCTGGCTTAAGTACTATTTCATAAAGGTTTTTTTCAAGCCATAACCAGATTCTGTCCTGTGACCAAGATGACTTGTTCATGCTCCAGGACAGACAGACTTCAGCATCATTTTACTTACTTCTAAGAACAGGATTAAGAGCATTGTAAAGGAAAGGGCTAAGAAGGGGACTCAGTATGTAAGGAGACTTGCTAAGGAAGCAAGAGGGCCTGGGTCTGAATCCCTAGCACCCAGGTAAAATGTGGCCATGAGTGAGTGTGCTCGTAACCTCCCTGGCCATGAGTGAGTGTGCTCGTAACCTCCCTGGCCATGAGTGAGTGTGCTCGTAACCTCCCTGGCCATGAGTGAGTGTGCTCGTAACCTCCCTGGCCATGAGTGAGTGTGCTCGTAACCTCGCTGGCTATGAGTGAGTGTGCTCGTAACCTCCCTGGCCATGAGTGAGTGTGCTCGTAACCTCGCTGGCTATGAGTGAGTGTGCTCGTAACCTCCCTGGCCATGAGTGAGTGTGCTCGTAACCTCCCTGGCTATGAGTGAGTGTGCTCGTAACCTCCCTGGCCATGAGTGAGTGTGCTCGTAACCTCCCTGGCCATGAGTGAGTGTGCTCATAACCTCGCTGGCTATGAGTGAGTGTGCTCGTAACCTCCCTGGCCATGAGTGAGTGTGCTCGTAACCTCCCTGGCTATGAGTGAGTGTGCTCGTAACCTCCCTGCACTGAAGCAGGAGGACAGAGACAAATGTGCCTAGCCAGCCTAGCTCAAACAGCAAGTGTCCGGTTGGGTGAAAGATTCTGCCTTCAAAAATAAGGTGGAGAACAATAGAAAAAGAAACCTGAGATTCTCCTGTGGCCTCTGCATGCATATACAGGGTGCACACATGTGTACACACACACACACACATACACACACACACAAACCACACATAGATACAGACATACACAGATAAGCATTGCAAAAACGAGAAAAGGAAGAAAGGAGAACAGAATCAGGAATGGTGTTGAGCATTTCTACATATCTTCTCCTTGAGATCCAATCTACTAAATTCCTGACCACACAGATGTTGGAAGCAAGGATGGAACTGGGCTATTGGGATATTGGTCTATCTCCAGAGTCTCTTTATGTAACACTTGCTATTCTAGAATTCAATATGTAGACCAGGTTGGTCTTGAATTCCCTGAAATCTGCCTGCCTCTGTCCAGCAAATGCTGGGGTTAAAGGCTCTGTCTTCAGAATATTGACAAGAATGACTATATATTGGTATCTACATGGTTACCAACCGCAGAGTTAATTTGTAGGGCAATTCTGTGATAACAGCTCTCCACCTTATTCTTCTCTGCTGGCATTCTTTTTTTCCCCTTATTTTATTTTATTTATATAAAAAATAAAATAAAATTGTGAGTCATCATGGTTGCTGGGAATTTAATTCGGGCCCACTCGCTCTGGCCCCTCTCGTTCTAGCCCCTCTCGCTCTGGCCCAAAGGTTTTATTAATTATTATACCTAAGTAAACTGTAGCTGTCTGTAGATACATCAGAAGAGGGCATCAGATCTCATTACGGATAGTTGTGAGCCACCGATGGTTGCTGGGATTTGAACTTAGGACCTTCATAAGAAGGCCAGTGCTCTTAACCATTGAGCCATCTCTCTAGCCCCTCTGCTGGCATTCTTATAAAGCTGTTTGGTCATGGCTGAGCCTGCTGCTGCTTCTTTCTCCTTTTTACTTGAATAGTCTCAGGATGTAGCCCTCATTAGTGTGGATCTCCCTATGTAGACCAGGCCAGCTTGGAACTCCAGAAATCTACCCATCTCTGAATGCTGGGGTTATAGGTGCGGGCCACCACACCTGGCTGCTTGACTTGTTTTCTTCCTTTTAGATTGTCCAATATACAAAATGCAAATGGAGCCTTCTCAATTCTTTCCAAGATGGAGAATGGAAGAAACAGGCTAAACAGAGGGTTATTCTAAGAGGATAGAAAGACAAATTCTCTTATCTTCCAGTATCAAGGCCAAAACAAACAAACAAACAACAACAAAAAGTAACAGTTAAACTTTCTGTCTTTTCAGATGAGGAAGCTGAAGTATGACAGAGGAGGTCACATAGCTGAAACTGAAACCCTTCCTCCTGGTTCCTAATTTGGCACTCATTTTGTTTTACCTTGTAACAAGTTGTGGAGACGCCAGTAGAGTATGACCTGCCAGGTCTGTCACTAAGTACAAAACCCAGCGGCTGTAAACACAGGAAATGGGCTGGGACGAGGTTCAGAGGGAGCAGGAAACTTTGCCAAGTTAGAAGTGTTCAAGGGTTTCCTGTCCATGCTGTTAGCTGTCAGAAATCTCCAGAAAGGAAAAAAAATAAAAAATAAAAAAACAAACCACTAAGAATGAGAGTATATTTAGGTTAGATTTGGTTTCTATCTAGGCCAACCTACTTGTTTTACTAATACAGATACCAAGAGTCCCCCCAGAAGAAAAAACTTGCTTAAACTAACTTACTTTCTCCCTCTCCCTCTCCCTCTCCCTCTCCCTCTCCCTCTCCCTCTCTCTATTTCTTTCTTTCTTCCTTGGTTTTTTGAGACAGGATTTCTCTGTGTAGTCCTGGCTGTCCTGGAACTCACTCTGTAGACCAGGCTGGCCTCGAACTCAGAAATCCTCCTGCCTCTGCCTCCCAAGTGCTGGGATTAAAGGCGTGCACCACCACTGCCTGGCAAATTTGCTTAAACTTGAACACAGAATTTATGGACACTTAGAAACCACTGATTTAGTTAACATTCCTCATTTTAAAGATGAGAAGTCTAAGACTCAGAGAAAAAGCACCTTACCCGCGCGCCTGCGTATTCAGACTGTGGCAGAGCCAGTCCTGGGTCCAAGTCTTCCACTTCTCAGCAGCATGCCTCCACTGCTCAGAGAAAACATAGCCTGGAACTGTCACCAGGAATGCTGTTTTAGCCCTGGGAAAGGTACAGCAGGTCAGGAAACTGGATTACAAGCAGGATATGTTAGCAGCTAATAAAGAATGGCGAGGACCAAACAGTCAGCCTAAAGAGGTATGATGAAGGCACTCTTGTTTAAGACACGTGGAAAAGTAAGAGGAAATAAATAAATAAATAAATAAACAAACAAACAAATGAATAGTGGCTCTTATAGGAACTCAGAATCCAAGCAAGAACAAACACGGCAGGCAGATAGCAAAGGCTAAAACAATGCTTGCTGGGCATCGGCAGTGCAGGCCTGTGATCCCAGGGTTTGGGAGTAGACGGAGGAGGATGGGTAAGTCAAGGCCATCTTCAGCTACATAGCAAGCTTGAAACCAGGCTGTTCTACACAAAACTGTTGAAAGTGAAAAGAAGAGAAAAACAGGAAGAGAGAGGGAGGGAGAAGAGGAGGTAGTAGAAAGAGAGACAGGCAAGACAGAAATGTTAAAGATAATTCCAATATTCTGTTTCCTTCCTGTCATAGACTAAATATTCAGAAAATACCATCTCACAAATATCTCTGGGGTTCAGCAGTGCACTGTGTGGGTAATACAGTGACTAGTGGATTCCTGGGTCCCATCTGTCACACAGCAGTCTGGTGTGCAGAGGGATGACATTAACACCATTTGCTTCTCACCCAGCCCCTCAAGGCAAAGATTGTGACTTCATTTAACATATAAACTAAGATTTAGACAAATCTCTTGCTCGTGGTCCTAAAATTGCTACTGAATATGGCCAGTCTAGTATTCAAATGCATAGACTCTTATTCAAGAAATTTTTACCAGTTTGACAGCTTGTGGGCATCGGAAGTATAATGGTGTAATGGATGTGGTCGTTGAACTAAAGGAATCTAATTAGAAAAATACAATTAAATAATAGTTGTTATTTATTGTTTCTGCTTTTTTTTTTTTTTTTTTTTGCTTGTTTTTTGTTTTTTTTTCGAGACAGGGTTTCTCTGTGTAGCCCCGGCTGTCCTGGAACTCACTTTGTAGACCAGGTTGGCCTTGAACTCAGAAATGCGCCTGCCTCTGCCTCCCGAGTGCTGGGGTTAAAGGAGTGCGCTACCTCGTCCGGCTCGTTTCTGCTTTTTGAGATAGGGTCTTATGTGGCTCAGACTGGCCTTGAAACTCCTGAACTTTCTGCCTCGATTTCCTGAATGCTGGGATTCCAGATGGGCGTTACTCTGACTAACTTAATAATTTTCTATTATGATACTATATAGCACTTTTTCTTACATAGGGTCTTATGTAGGCCAGCACTGTGTATGTGAGGATGATCATTTGATGAATTTATTTGATGTGAATTTTGTATATGATGACAATCTGTTTTTTTTAAATCAAATCATAGGGTATGATTGTGTAAGTTGTAGGGAAAAGAGGAATAGATGGAAAGTTGTGTTTTATTTGTTCCTTGATATTTTTCCATTTATTCTATTTTTTTAAAGATTTATTTATTTATATGTAAGTATACTGTCACTGTCTTCAGACACCCCAGAAGAGGGCATCAGATCTCATTACAGATGGTTGTGAGCCACCATGTGGTTGCTGGGATTTGAACTCAGGACCTTTCGAAGAGCAGTCAGTGCTCTTAACCACTGAGCCATCTCTCCAGCCCCCCCACTTATTCTATTAAAAAAATTTTATTGGAAATAGATTTTTTTCATGCAATATATTATAATCATGGTTTCCCCTTTCTCCAACTCTTCTCAGATTCTCTCCATCTGCTTAGCTATCCAACTCTGACTGCTTTTTCTCTCTTTAGAAAATCAACAGGCTGGGCTCTCTCTCTGGAGAGAGGTCCTGAGTTCAGTTCCCAGCAACCACATGGTGGCTCACAACCATCTGTAATGGGATCTGATGCCCTCTTCAGGTCTGTCATGATAGTGGCAGTGTACTCATGAAATAAATCTTTAAAAAAAAAAAAAAGGAAGAAAAGAAAATCAACAGGCAAATACAACAAACAAAGCAGAATAAAAAAGAAAGAAAGAAAACACACACACATATAGGCACACATACACACACCCATAACAACACAAAATCAGAATCTATAATATATACACAAATGACATGGAAGGTAAAATATGCTCAAGGCAATATGAGACACACACAAAAAAAAATCTCCCCCAAAAACATTGAGTTCATTTTGTATTGGCCTTCTACTGCTGGGCATGGAACCTGCCCCTAAGTGTGGTTTATATAACTAGTGAGCCTCCAATGGAGAAACTTAATTTTTCCTTTACAAGTGGTTGTGATTGGAGATGGCTTCTTTGCTTGGGGTTGTAGCTCATGTCCACCTCCTCTACTCTGCTCTGGGACCCATTTGTCTTGGGCCTTATGCAAGCTCCTGTAGTCAGTGGAAGTTCAGATGTGCACCAGTCCTGTTGTGTTTGGAAGACACTGTTTCCTTGGTGTTATCCATCCTCTCTGACTCTTACAGTCTTTCAGCCTCGTCTTCTATATAGTTCCTGAGCCATGAGAGGAGGGGTTTGATGTAGCCATCCTATTTAGGTCTCTCACTCTCTGCACATTGTCCATTTGTGCATGCTCACAGTCATCCATTGGACGGAGCACAGGGTCCCCAATGAAGGAGCTAGAGAAAGTACCTAAGGAACTGAAGGGGTTTGCAGCCCCATAGGAGGAACAACAATATGAACTAAGCAGTTCTCCCAGAGATCCCAGGGACTAAACCACCAATCAAAGAAAACACATGTCGGGACTCATGACTCTAGCTGCATATGTTGCAGAGGATGGCCCAGTTGGTCATCAGTGGGAGGAGAGGCCCTTGGTCCTGCGAATGTTCTATGCCCCAGTATAGAGGAATGCCAGGGCCAGGAAGCAGGAGTGGTGGGTTGGTCAGCAGGGGGAGGGGGAAAGGGATAGGGATTTTTGGAGGGATAACTAGGAAAGGGGATAACATTTGAAGTGTAAATAAAGAAAATATCTAATAAAAAAAAGAGCTCAGTTGAATTAAAAAATATGTATTTATTTGCAGTAGTGGGAGCTAACCCAGGTCCTGGTGTCTCTTTATTACTTAAGTATATCCTTAGCTCTTTTTAAGAGAAAATGAGTCTCAAGAGGAGAACCTAAGAGGTTGTTAACCTCAGTGGTTAACAGCGCTTTTTTTTCTTCCAGAGGACTCAGATTTTTCAGCATCTACATGGGAACTCACAACCATATGTAACTCCAGTTCCATTGTTTTGACCCTCTGACTACCACAAACACTAGGCACATGCATGGTACACATACATACATTCAGGCAAAATATTCATAAAATAAAAATACATAATTATTAAAATAAAAGAATGAGCTAATTGGCAGGCAGAACTCTGATTTTTTGATGAACTTTTTAAAGCCAGTCTGATCTACATAAGAGTTCCAGGCCAGTTAGAACTACATAGTGAGACCTGTCTGAAAAACAAAATAAAACAAAATTAAAATACTAACTCAAGACAAGCTAATTTTAGTTTTATCCATGGACTGTGGTTTGCTTGCATAATCTTAAATAGAAAATTGTTTTATATTTTATAGCTACAAAAAATAGTTCCTCCAAAAGGTTAAGCAATTACTTGGGCTAGTATGATAAATGAAAGAATCCTGCAGTACAATTAAGAATGGCCCTTTCTTAGAAATGGGAACAAAACACCCATGGAAGGAGTTACAGAGACAAAATTTGGAGCTGTGACGAAAGGATGGACCATCTAGTGATTGCCATATGCAGGGATCCATCCCATAATCAGCTTCCAAATGCTGACATCATTGCATACACTAGCAAGATTTTGTTGAAAGGACCCAGATGTAGCTGTCTCTTGTGAGACTATGCCGGGACCTAGCAAACACAGAAGTGGATGCTCACAGTCAGCTATTGGATGGGTCACACGGCCCCCAATGGAGGAGCTAGAGAAAGTACCCAAGGAGCTAAAGGGATCTGCAACCCTATAGGTGGAACAACAATATGAACTAAGCAGTACCCCGGAGCTCTTGTCTCTAGCTGCATATGTATCAAAAGATGGCCTAGTCAGCCATCACTGCAAAGAGAGGCCCATTGGACTTGCAAACTTTATATGCCCCAGTACAGGGGAACGCCAGGGCCAAAAAGGGGGAGTGGGTGGGTAGGGGACCTTTGGGATAGCATTGAAAATGTAAACGAGGAAAATACCTAATTAAAAAAAAAAAAAAAAAAAAGAATGGCTTGAGGTACTTTAGCCAGACTGGCCTCAAACTCAAAGCAATCCTTCAGCCTGTCTTCACAAGTGCTGGGGTTATAGGTGTGAGCTTCCATGCCTGGTTTGGCTTGAGTCAGTTTAGATGATAAAAATTAGCATTCTCAATTTTTCTTATGTATCCAAATTCTCAGTCTCTAACAGGGCTTTCTTGTGTTTATTTTCTAGAAGTGTTTATTTTATTCTTAGTTCCAACCTATCTAGTTCCTGTTCTTAGCAACAGTGCTCTGTTCTTTAAATCCCCATTTCTAACTTTGATTTAGATTCCATCAACTTATTCCAGTCTTAATTTCCCAAACATTTACCATCTACTATGTGCTTAAGCAGAGATGAATACAAATCTAGTTCTTGCTTTGACTTAGTCTTAGTTACGTTTCTGTTACTATGAAGAGGCACCATGACCAAGGCAACTTATACAAGAAAGGATTTAACTGGGTGCTTGCTTACAGTTTCAGAGCACCAGTGAGTTCATAATCATGATCTTGGGGAGCACGGTGACAGGCAGACTGACAGGAAGGCATGGCATTAGAGCAACATCTGAAGACTTACATCTGATCCGTTAAGCAGGAATCATGGAGGGTGTATGGAAACACACACACACACACAGAGCCTGGCAGGGGTTTTTGAAACATCAAAGCCAACTTCCGGGGGCCACATCTCTAACACCTACGTTTTTGAACTGTTCCATCAACTAGACACCACCCATTCAAATATCTGAGCCTGTGGGCGACATTCCCACTCACCTGCCACAGGCTGTCAGTGATTAGATGGAGAAGTACAACGGAGAACATGATAGTAATCAAATGCTTATTGTATGCCATATTTGAGTTGAAGTAGTTTGTGTGTATCAGTTTGTTAAATTCTCACACCCCATGAAGTAGATACTATATTTTATTTTACAGATAGAAACAGAGGCAGAAAATTCAAATAAATGTTTTAGATTACAATAGAAGTGCAAGGCCTTAAAGAACATAAACATAGATTAAGGACTCCTAACCAAACCTTAATGGTCAGTGTAGAGAAGCCCCTAAGAAGTAGAAAAAGCCTGAGTAGAATATTGAAATTTGAGTAGAAATTTGTCAGGCATGGAATGAGGCAAGGTTCCTGTAGGCAGAAGAAAATTACAAAGCCAGCAAGTGAACCTTGCTCATTTATGAAATGGAAAGTAATTAGGAATGGTGGGAATGTAGGGTGGATGTGAGTGGCAGGAGAGAAGGATAATAATGCGACCCTTATATTAGCTACTGAGCATTTGAAGCCTTGAAAATGTCCACGAGGCAATCAGTGGATGCTAAAAAATGTCTTGGGATGAGACCTAGCTTTGTATCCTAAGCTGACCTTAAACCTGTGGCAGGCCTCATGCCTCAGCTTTTGAAGGTTTTAATTAATAGGTATGCACTATCATACTTGACATACAATAATTATTATATCAAATTCTTTGAAATACTTCTATAGGACTTTAGAATTTCATTAATGAAGATGTGTTTTAGAAATAAAATTTTTCAGGCTGGGGAAAGGGCACATTGGTTAAGAGCAACTGTTCTTCCAGAAAACCCAAGTTTGTTTCACATTATCCATGTCAGACATTTTACAACCACCTGTAACTCCAGTTCCATGGATTCTGACATCCACTCTGGCTTCTTTGGGAACCTGCATACACATGCTATACACTCATATATACACACATAAATCAAACTAAATCTTTAGAAAAAAAAAAAAAGACTTTCATTGAAATGATTGTAGATTTACCTGCAGTTTTAAGTAGTATGGAGACATCACTGGGAAACATTACAATTTCTCTCCACAGTGTCAATTTGGAAAAAAAAAAGTAATAGAATATTACTACCAGGATATTGGCATTGATACACTCTACTGATCTTGTTCAAGTTTCTTGTACATATGTGTGCATGCATATCCACAAAGGATTTTTTTTTCTGCAGAACAAAATCTAATAAATTTAAATTTCAGAAAAATTATGATTACTTGATAAGGGATGAGTCTGAAAGAAACTGAAACAGACAGAGATCATTGAGGAGATTTTTGTATTTATCTAGGGCACTAAGCTCTCTTCATTGGGATGCCTTTGCAGTAGAGGCCTGACCTTCAGAAATCAGTCCTGACTTGTGAGGATGAGGAAACAGGTCTATAAGGAGGCTTAGGCATACTTCATTCTGGATGGTCCTCACTCATTAGGAATTCTGCCACATACTGAGAAAGGCCATGGTATAGAAAGTCACTCTTAAGCTACAACTGCTTCTTAGAGTTGAATTCAAAGCTTTCAACAGATGTTCTTGGCTATCTTCTCCTCAGAGAAGATTGAGGGTCCATTGACCTTTTATTGTTTGAGTAGAAGTTTGTGTGGGACAGAAAAGTAATGTGGTCTCTTGGGGAGTTTAGTAGTGAGTTCTCTGGTAAGCCAGTGAACAGCACATCCAGGAAATCTGAGTCCATCTTCCTATTGCTATGGAAACTGGAATCCACTTTTTTTTTTTTTTTTTTTTTTTTTTACTATGGTTGGTGTGTGCTTGATTCCTCCGTATTAATGTCTTCAAAGCATTTGTCACTGTGCTTTTGGCACTGTTGTGATTGAGACGTGATAGTTGCTGGAACCAGCCTCATTTCTAAACCTGGTGTAGGTTATAGACCTGCTTATAGACCTTAAGCAGGCTTATAGGCCTGCTTCCTCATCCTCACAAGTCAGGACTGATTTCTGAAGGTCAGGCCTCTACTGCAAAGGCATCCCAATCAAGAGATCTAAGGGGTGTAACCCACTGGTTTTGTGTGTGTGTGTGTGTGTGTGTGTGTGTAATATATATTTTCCACTGATAGGTTAAACATTTTTTGTTAGCACTGTGCAGTCTCTCTCTGGGCCTTTCCTTAGGTCTCTAACGCATTTCTAAAACTTTTCTCAGTAGAAATCTGTCTTGAGTTGTCTTTAATTATGTTTTTGGTTATCCCAGACTCTGACAAGTGTTGGCTAGGGCACAAGAATGTTGGGTCAGCCTCCAAGTCAGAGAACTTGGGGTAGTTTTCGAGCAAGTGTGTTGATTTAATTCCTCTGAGACTGGCCTTTTTTCTTGGCATAGACAGCTTTAGCATATAAAGACCTGTGGCATGTGTACCCCAAAGCTGGGAAAAGCAAATCTTCAAAGAATGTATACAACTTTAGAGTTATTCTTACATCAGAAACTGTGTTGCCTAGTGCTTGGCTAGGTACAGGGGAACACTAGAAAAATCAAAGCCTGCCCTGGTAAAGTAGAACACAGAGAACTGGCAAATGAGCAGCTAGCATTGCTGTAGGGTTACTGCTTTTCAAAGGACCTTGCTGATTTTTCGGATAAAACTAATCCTGCCTAATAGTAGCTGATGCTTGTAATCCCAGTACTTAGGGAGCTGAGAGAGAATTGCCATGAGATATATATTGAGTTCAAGCCTAGGACACATAGTGAGTTTAAGGCTACCTATGACCCTGTCTCAAGCAAACAAACACATAAAGCAAATAACAGGGTGGGAGGAAGAGAGGAAAATGAATGCTTAGGCATAGTAGTCAACATGTATGAAAGAATTTAAAGATGCACAGTTGCCATTTCCGTAATTCAAAATGTGTTTCAGGAATTCAGAGGGTAAGCATAGAGGAGATCCTGGAGGTCAGAAAAGGGTTTTATTATTTTGACTTCCTAGTGCCTTTAACTAGCTTGACTAGTTCTGATTTCAATAATTTGTTGCTTAAAAGTGTTAAGTGAAAAGCTGAAATGGATATTTCAGTGTATGAGCACTAAACTGGGGACAGATACTTTTAAACCAGTCAGGAAGGATACAGAGACAAAAGCCAGGAAAATGGGCTGCTTACCAGTAGTTACAGTCCTGAGAGACGAGGAAAAGGCCAAAGCAATTAGAATGCAGAGGGAACCCATGGCACTGAGGTCCTGGCCTGCTTGGTAGGAACTCCCTGTAGGGATTAACCATTTTCTTTTTGAAGAAGGCTTCTTGTGAGAGCAAGGTTTGAAGAAAAAAAAGGAGGGGAAGAATGTAGCTGTAGAGGCTACGGAGGCTTAGAGAGGACTTGTCATCCAGCGGAGGCTCAGGTTTGCTTCTCTTTTCTTACAGGTGTCTCCTCTTCCCTCGTTCTTACACAGAGTGCCAGAGCTAAATATTCTTCTCTAGTGACCTGTCAACTTGTTTTTAAAACCTAGTGAGAAAGTGAGAAAGGAACTTTTGGCCACTTTTTATCAGAGAGTAAATTGGTCAGTGTTTGGATTAGATCTTTCCAGATACTTGGTCCCTTTTTCAAAGCATTGTAATAGAGGCACACAAAGATTGCAAAGTAGCTAGAGGAAACTGTATTCAAAAGCAAAGCAATCGTACAGACTCTGTAACCAAGTAGTCAGTCACCCGAGTAAGAAAGTACTTAAGTTATTGTCTGGGGCTTCCTTTTATGGTCTAGGAGAAGGAGTTTGGTTATTAGGTGGCACAACTACGGTGGTTCTCTTTTTTGATTGACATACTGCATACTAACAACTCACACCCCCACCCTGTACAAGCCCTGTCTACATCACCCCAACTCCTCCTCACAAATCTTTCACTTGTTTTTTTTAGTTTTGTGATTCACTAAGAATAACCAGAGCCATCTTTGAAGCTGTGAGACTAGAGCTATCTATTAGAACCCGGTACTCTCAGCAATGGGTATACAACTGATGACAGTGGTTCGCCCTATGACTCTATTATTGATCAAGAACAATGTGTCATGAGACTCCCACCCCCTTTCCTTGACTTATTGGGTCTTATGTGGGCCCAGTGCAAGCTACTACAATTTTTAGGAATTAATGGTTAACCAGTTCTACAGAATAGCATTTTGTAGCCCTTCACTCTATTTTCTGGTTTTTAAAAACTTTCTGGACTCTCTTCAACAATGTTCCTGAGCTTTAAAGGGGCTGGTATAAGGCCCACAATCATTGCTTAGTCTTTGCATCTTGGGCAGCCAGGATTCTCTACATTCACTGCCCTTCAGTATAGGGAGAGGCTTCTCTGATTTAGGCTGGGAACAGCTTTTGTCTACGTATTTGTATAAGCACAGGTATTTAGAAGACAGTTTGCTGATATAGCAACAATAGGTTTAGAGCTCGGCCTGTGACCTCTAGACCTGGGTTGTTAGCTGGGCTTACAATACTAGCTGTAGGGTGCCTATTTACTTCCCTGACTCTACTCCCCAAACAGGCCTTAAATGCAATCAGAGTGAAGTTGGTCATGCCCACCACAGTCAAGCCTTTATTGTGCTGGTGAGCATATACTGCCTGGCAATGTTGTTTTGAGATGGAATCTTATTGCTTATTGTTGGCTGGCCTGGAACTTGCTATATAGACTAGGCTGGTTAACTGGTGGTGATTCTCTTGGCTCTGCCTTCCAAATGCTCAGATTATAAGTGTGCACCATTGTATCTAGATAATACATCAGATATCAAGTTACTATGCTGAATTCTTACGGCTTTCATTGCTTGGATTATCCTCCCTTCTGTTCCCACTATCTTTGATCTGTACTTTAAGTGCATGAGTGCGTGAGTGCCTGTGTGTGTGTGTGTTCCTGTGTGTGTGTGTGTGTGTTCCCATACTGTTGTGAGGAAGGCAGAGGTTGGCATCAGGCTTGTTATGTAGAGTAGGCTGGCCTGGAACTTGTGGTGCTCCCCCTACTCTGTCCTGAATGCTGGGATTATAGGCTTGTGCAACCACTCTGTTTTTGATAAATGACCCCTGGGAGAGAAGTAAGCTCTCGGAGTTTTGAATCTTGGGTTATTACTGTCAGTGCTGCTTGAAAAACTGAAGGCAGTGCCAGTTTTGTTCAGAGGAAAGGCTCTAAAGCTCTTCTGAATTCCTGCCTCCTGCTGAGAAGAACTGGGTCTCTTCTTGGACACGAGGACATGGTGTTCTAATAAGTGCAGGAACATCTCTCAAATTGGCTGGATTGTACACATCCCAGTGACCTGATCTTTCTCCTTGGTGACTAGACTTGCTATGTCTTTCACTGGGGACCTTTCCCCTCTCAACACTAAATCTGTATCTATAGTCTTCATATCTCTAGTCAGTCCACTCATCTACTCTGCCTTGCTCATCTCCACTTTAGTTTCCTTGTAACTTTGTCTCTGAAACTTCTGTTTCTTGACCAGATCTGAGAGTCTTCCCAGGGTTAATATTCTCAGTCTGAAACTTTTGATCTCTTTCTGAGGGCAAGGGTTTATCTCTTCATTCAGTTAGCCAGCCAGCATTTGCTGATTTTTGCTTGACATGGAGAATGTTAGCAGTGATGACAGACTGAACTCTCGGGAATAAAATGAGTTAAACTTGGTTCTTGCCCTTTTCTGGATGTGGCATGTGAACAACGCGGGACATGAAAATTCATACGCTGGAACTATGTACAAAGTGCTTTGAAGCATGGGACAGTGAGCAGTAAATGACTAACTCTGCCTTGGGGAGAGAACTTTGAATTTCCTCTGGAATAGTAAGAATAGTAAGAGGCTGCTTATGTCTTAAAGGACTCGGCTCTCTCATTCCATCATGTGAGCTCCAGATGTCTAACTCTGAATTCCCTCCTGAAGGTTGAGGAGTGAGACTGAAAGTCTCTTAACCTTGGCTTGGCCTTTCTATGACCAGCTCCCCTCCTGATGCTGCTTAGAGGTTGCATTAGGATATGCCACCAGCAGAGAAAGATACCCTTATCATTTTGAAAAATTACAAGGATTCTAGGAGATATATGTCTGAAAATAGCAATGGAGATTAATATGTATGCACATATGTAAATACATGCTGTGCTCAAGGGACATAATAAAGCTCTGCTTCATGGAGAAGACTGATGGTTATCTGAAGGAAACGCACCAGAAAGGGCATCAGAACCCCTGGAACTGGAGTTAACAAATAGTTCTTAGTACCCATGGAGGTGCTGAGAGTCAAACCTCAGTCCTCTGGAAGAACAGCCAGTGCTCTTAACTGGTGAGCTTTCTTCTCAGCCCCCCTGACCCCTCTAAGACTAGGTCTTATTTTGAATTTCAGGCTGACTTGAAACTGGTGGTGAGCTGCTTCCTGGCATTCTATGGTTATAGGCTTGAGTATTAGTAACCAACATGACATTTTTATGGAAACTGAATGAAATGAATGTTTTACTTGAAGGAAAACAACTGATAATATCTGCTGCCAATTGTAAAATCCCAATTTTTAAGTGAAAAGTTTCTGAAAATGTATATCAGTTACTGTGTGTTTGACAGCTTTTCTGATTAAATCACTGGTGACATTAATGATTATGATTATTTTGATGTTGTCTAAATAGAATGTGTCAACATTTGAATATTCTGCATAATCTAGATCCCAGCATTTCCCAATGAGCTGTGTATCATATTATAAAACCATGCATATATAAAAAGATTCATTCAAAGTACAAGAGAGATTAATGAATATGAATGTTACAGAGTTCAACAGGTTTATTCATATAGTTTCAGATTTGCAGGTAGTATTAAACTAATCCTGACCATGTGGCAAGTGTAGATACAAAAGCAGAGAATAGCCATAGTTTTTATCCGGAGAAGCTAATAAAATAGCCCCCTCCCCTTTCCAACTATATGTCTGTGTTTGATCCTCAGTGAAAGCTGTATTACAACAGCTTAAATGTGAAAGTAGATACAAAAATGTGAAGCAGTCCTCCCCTTCTCATGAAGATGTTTTCAGAAAACCTTTTTACAGTCTCGGATATCTAGGCAGGCCTAAATTCAGTATGTAGCTAAGGATGGCCTTGAACTTCTGATCTTCGTGCTTCTCCCTCCCAAGAGCTGAGATTGCAGGCTTTGCGCACGCACTCTACCAACTGCGCTGCATTTTCCAGCCCAGAAAACATAATTAGTTTTCACTAAGCATGCTGTTTTCCTTAACTTGTTAGGAACATTTTATTCTCTAATTAATATCTAACCATGAAGATTTGTTTTAATATCTATTTTCTTTTTTGACATTCACCTGTTTCCTTATTTCTTTTCTTCTTTCAGATTTCAGTGTTATGTAGCCTTGAGCTCCCTCTATAGCTGAGTTGCGTTTATACTGCTGATCCTTCCGCCTCCACCTTCCAAGTTTTTGTTAAGATTGCCACCACACCTGACTTCTTTAAAAAAATTATCACTATATATATGTATGGTGTGTATGTGTGCATGTGTGTGTACATGTGCACACATGCAAGCTTATGTCCAGGCTTACACATGCCATGGCTGGTGGAGAGACCAGAGGGTGAAACTTTCAGAACTTAGTTTTCTCTGTTCCCTGTGAGATCTGGGAATTGAAGTCAGGTCAGGCTTACACAGCAGGCAGCTTTACACGCTGAACTGTCTTGCTGGCCCTCTGGTAGACACCAGATAAATATCAAACAGTTCTTTGGGATTAAAAAATTTGACTAAAAAGTTTGGGTATGGTGGTGCACACCTTTAATCCTAGCCCTGGGGAGGCAGAGGTTGGTAGTTCAAGGCCAGCCTGGTTTACAAAGTGAGTTCCAGGATAATCAGAGCTGTTAAACAGAGAAATCCTGTCTCAAAACAAAACAAAACAAACAAACAAAAAAGTTTGACTATATACAGAGGTCATGAGACTAAAAGTTCAAGAACTTGGGCCTAGGCCTTGATCTTCTTTTTGCTTCTAGTTATTTTCTTTTGTTCTCCCTAGAGTTAATATATTAAGGAAGTCTTTAAATTTTTTTTTTTTTTTTAACAGAGCATCTTATCAAGAAATTAGACTTTGGTTGCTGCTAGGGATGTGCTGACCTTAATTTGTGGAGATCACAGTCAAGCGGCATAATGTTAGAAAGACAGTTGTAGCACTGTGTGGTGTAGCACTGTGGTAAATGTTACCAGTGATGCAAGTAAACGTGGAGGGAGTTCAGGTCATTGTTAGAGTCTTACACTGAATCAGTGTCTAGTCACTTAGAACAGGTGTCTTAAATCTTTCCCATGTGTGACCTCTTTTTGCTTGACATATTTTATGTAACTCCAGTTGTACAAGCATACAAAGCTGGGATTCTACTTCACACCTGTAATTCCAGTTTGGGGAAACAGAAACAGTAGGATGCCTGGGGCTGGCTAGCCACCTAGCCCAACAGAATTGGTGAGCATCAGTTTCAGTGATAGACTGTCTCAAAAAATAAGGCTTACGCGTGTAATTCCAGCACTCTGGAGGTAGAGGTAGGCAGATCCTTTTGAGTTTGAGACCAGCCTGGTCTATATAATGAGTTCTGGGTTAGCTAAGCTACATAGCAAGACCTCGTCTCATCCCTTCTCCCCACCAAAGTCTGAAATCTGAGCTGAGGTATTTTCAGGCAAGTGTTCTTGGTGGTGTGTGGTGTGATGGCCTGCACTGTGCAAAGTCAGCATGCCGTGCGTTCAGAACCAAGGCTGCAGTGAAGTTGCACAGTCCAGCATGGTAACACGTCAGAGTCATTATGCTTTTCATTTTGAATTAATTTTTGGTCACTGCATGTTCAGAGCCTTTTTGTCTTGCCACCTTTTGCATTTCAACTCCCACCTTCAGTTATGTAACCAACAATTTAAGAAGCCGTGACGCAAGTGGCAGGGCTGATCACTCACATTCAGAGAGGGCTGAGGCTGCTTTGATCCTTCTAATTCTGCCAGGGAAAGTCAGTTATGTGGAGATGGAAATTATTCACCTGCTGATCGAGAAGGGAGAAAGAATATTGGAAATGTATTGAATATCAGATTATTTATTTTCAAAATAATTTATTTTTATTTATTTTTTTTATTTTATGTAAAGACAGGATTTCGTGTCATCCAACCTGGCTTTGGTTTCCCTAAGTAGTCAAGACTCCCAGTGCTCCTGATTCTGTTATTATGCCTGGGCAGCACCATGCCTAGCATGAGAGGTGCTTTAATACATACAGTTTAATGTAATTCTCACAAAAAGTGCATTTAGCAGATTATTACTTTATTTTGCAGATGAGAAAAGGAGGTGGGAAATAGTTCAACCACTGTCTAATACCACATAGTTTATAGTTGATTAAGGATGAAATTTTGTTTTTTTATTTATTTTTTATTTTATTTTTTTGATTTTTCGAGACAGGGTTTCTCTGTGTAGCCCTGGCTGTCCTGGAACTCACTCTGTAGACCAGGCTGGCCTTGAACTCAGAAATCCACCTGCCTCTGCCTCCCAAGTGCTGGGATTAAAGGCATGCACCACCACACCCGGCTTAAGGATGGAATTTTGGTGTATGTGTTTTTGACATTTAATTCAGGATTCTTTCATTGTAGTAAAAAAAATGTATTAATAAATGAGTGGATCTCTTATGGTATTCCAGATGGCTGTGGGAAGCTTGCTGTGTGGAAAATACAGAAAAGGTCTCAGGGAGGACAAGGAAACAGCTTAGGAAATGCTCAGATGAAGGAGTTATTTGTAAATTTTGGCTGACATGGTTTTCTGGATATGGTTCTAACACTATGTGGGACATCAAACTTTTGTCCTCTCTTAGCCTCATCCCCTTAATCCTCTATGCTAGAGGTTGCCAGAAGCAAAGGTCACCTGTCTGTCTGCTCAGGTTACATATCAGAGCCTGTTGGTAGGAATACAAACGTCTTGCAGTTGCTGTAGGCCTTTAAGGAAAGTGCTGGGTGACCTTAGGGAATGTCCAGCCTTAAGGCCTTGGTCACTGGAGCCTGGTAAACTATTTCCATTATTTTAAAAAGCCTACTAAATCTGCATAGTACTTATGAAAGCATTATATGTACCTTTAGTGACAAAGTAAGAGGCTGAGTCCCTAGGTGGGCTCAGAGGAGGGGCTTCTGTGGATAGGCTATAGCAGGACTAAGGGTAAATCTGAAGAGACTGGACTGGAGGACAGGAAGGACACTAAAAGTCATCTACCTTTATTGATGTGTGAGGCTTCCCTAGTTAGGCTATGGTCGATATTATATGTGTTTCTAATGACAAAGTAAGCAAAAAGGAAAACTATAACATTTAGTTAGACATTCAAATTGCTTTAGTGCTAAAAACATTATATGAATTTACATTTGTTTATTTGACCAATAATTATATTTAAATAACATAGTTCCTTGATTATTAGTGAGTACAACCTTTTTTTCCTGTATGTATTGTTCCTTTGGTTTTCCACTCTGACTTGTAAGATAGCTCTTTGTGCGTTGTCAGTGTCCTAGAGCAGGCCTAGCCCTAAGTTAGACTGGCCTGCTGGAGAGCTATGACGATGCTAAAGCTTCTGTATGGGGAAGCGCAGCACAGTTTCCAAGAGATGGGTGAAGGTTGGATGATGCACTCCCATCACTGTATATGTAGCTGATTAAAATGCTTCTATGAGGAGTCAGGAACTGGAAGCTAAGATTGCTGACACAAGAGACTGGTGGGGGCTGAGTGGCATCTCTGAGTAATGTTGTCCCTTGGTTTTTCCATACAGAGTTTTGCCGAATTGACAAGCCCCTGTGCCACAGTGAGGATGAGAAGCTCAGCTTTGAGGCCGTCCGAAACATCCATAAGCTGATGGATGACGATGCCAATGGTGATGTGGATGTGGAAGAAAGTGATGAGGTAATCTTTCTTACCTTCTATGGCTCTCCTCTCTGTGTGTGAAATGATCCCTGAAAGCGGCCTAGACTAATCTGTGTGGAAAGACGGCCTCTGCTTGTTGCCTTCTAGGAATTAATTCCTGTCAGGTGGGATGATGCCCAGCAGAACAGGTCTCCGTTTGCTGACTGGTGGATAGCATAACATTGACCTAACTATCTGGGAGGGAAGGGGATCCCTCCGATGGTCTCACGGTCTCTAGTTTCCCTGGGTCTTTAATGTGGTCTTGCTGTGGAAAGAGAATGTTAATCTGTATTCAGCCTTCTGTTGGTATGTGAGAAAGAAGGCAAACTCCTCATAGTTCCTGACTCCTCACAGAAGCATTTTAATCGACAACATATGCAGAGCCCACCTTTTGGGGTTTTATATTCTTATTTGGGAGGAAGAAGCAAATCTCAGGATGGTCAGTCTATCTTTAAAGGAATAGTTTACAGAAGCCAGGTAATAAGAGTAGAGAAAGAAAACTCTTAAAAAGAGCTGCTTTACTGTTGTACCTTTGGCATCACTATAGTTCCAGGTCAGCAGAGCCCAGAGTAAAAGATCATCACGTAGGAAAGATGTGAAGGTTTCTTATTTCAAGCTCAACACAAACTGATAGCTGTGTATAGCTGTGGCAAGAAGCACAGTGGAGTGGTAGCAGTTTGTTGAAGGCCATGCTAAATATTCAATAGTCACATAGTGTACATTAGGACAGAGAAGCCTAGTCTCTTCTTTTTGTAAATAGTCTACCTTTGAGTTTTGTGTCCAATTTTGGATGTCACATCATCAGAATGATTTAGGACAGCAAGAGAATGTCCAGAGAGGCGTGTTATGGATGATAAAGACTGTAAACATTAATGAATAGCATCTAACCGTTCACTAATATTACATGTCTGTTTGTGTCCTTCACTGTGCTAGGTATGGAGGCAGGGTAGTAAAAAGACAGATTAAGAGATACATTCTTTTCTCACTACAGTAAAGAAACTGGAGTCTGGAAAAGAAGCAACTGGTTTCTGGTTGTTGTGACAAAATAGCTGAGAAAACTAACTGAAAGAAGGAAGGGTTTATTGTAGCTCACTGCTTGAGAATTGTTTCCGGGCATGTAGTTAGGTAGACTAATCATTTTAAGGAGCACATGACAGAACCGAGGTCCCCACATCATGGCAATTAGAAAACAGAGAGAACAGAACGGTCTTAGAACAAGATATATCTTCTTAGGTTATACCCATACACACCACTGTATTTCCTACAACTATATTATTAATCTACCAGAACAATAATCCATTGATAAGTCTGAGCTTTGGTGACCTACTCATTTCTCAGGGATGAGACTGGTCAATTATCACATTAAACCCCTGACATTGAAGTAATATATTTGACTTCAAATACAGAAGGAGTTGAGAAGTCAGATTTTGAAAGTGACAAATTGGCTGAGCATTGTGGTTCAGCCCTGCACATACCTAGTCCTGTTCACATCCAGCACTCTGGATGTGGAGGAAAGAGGATCAGGAGTTCAAGTCGAGTCTGCCAAGGCTACGGCTACATTAGACCTTCTCTAAAGCAAATGATAATGAAAACTGTGGAACTAGTTGTCATTGATTGATCTTTTACTCTACGTGAGACAGCAATAAGCTCTTTACATAGTTACTGTAATTTTCTTAACAGTCTTTGGAAATTGGTTTTATTATTAGGGAACTGAGATGCTAGAAAGTTTAAACATTTACTTAAAGATACATACTAGATTTGGGCCTCTATCTGATTTCAAAGCCCATGCTGTTATGTATTGTATTGTTTCCTTTATTTTAAATGTAGAACAGGGCCAATTAAAAGCCGGGTTTATTTTTCTGGGATAAATAATTGCTTAATAGTTAGAGATATTTTGTTATAGAGGAGATCATAAAATATTAACTCCTCTGTCATTGAAGACAGGGCAAGTAGAAAACAGCATTCTGCTAATTGGCTGGTAGAGGGATTCTTCTGTAAAGATCAACAATGTGTAAGGACTTGAAGGGTGACTAAAGGCAGAATTTGAATAGGACTAGAAGTGGTCGGGGCACCTGAGCTGCAGAGCCAGCGTGATGCAAGTAGAGCTGTGGTGAGAAGCACAGTGGAGCGGGTTGCTTAAACTAAGGAACCAATCGCTGAACTAAAAACTAGCAAGGAACATGGGGCCCCAGATGTTCTGTATTTATTGAGTCTGGTAATTAGAAGCTAAACAGGCCCAACAACTATGGGCAAGGTATTTAAATTTTTAGTCTTATCTAGAAATATTACTAGCCTTCAAGGGACCATGTTCCTGTTAGGAAAGAGGTCTAGAAATATCCTGATTATTTTTCTAGCATTGCCCGGAGACTGGAGAATGAGGAGCTCAGCGAGCGAGAAAGTGATGTCGGAAGGGCTGGAGAGAGGGTTAGAGGTTAAGAGCGCTTGTTGCTCTTACAGACGACCAGGGTTTGGCTCTAAGTATCAACGTGGGGGCTTACAACTGTCTCTAACTCTCGTTCCAGGGGATCCAACACCCTCTTGACTGCCACAGGTACAACCCAGGGAAAACACATAAAATAAGCAAATCTTTTTTTATTTTTTGAAAAGTAATGTAACAGCACGTGGGAGGCAGAAGCAGGAGGATCTCTGTGAATTTGAGGCCAGCCTGGTCTAAAGAGTGAGATCCTGTCTCAAAAAATAATGTTGATATAATACAAGCACATTTCTGAATATCTTTGTCAACACTCCTCCTTTTTTCACATTCTGTTGAGTTGCTTTGTCAAAGAGGAAAGGAAGAAAATGTTCTCTTAGAGGAATCCTAGAGGAATGTTACCACAACAAAAATCTCATCAGCACAAACTGTTCTAAAATAACACAAACGCTGTCAGCCACTTTCTCACCCCAGTGGTGAGATGATGTTCTTTTTCAGCACAGCGTCTGCCTTGCCTGGGCTGCCCTCTTCTCACTGTAGCCTCAGGTCTCTGTGGTTAGAGGTTAGAGGTCCACTATTGTGCAGTTTCATGGTCACTTGTCATCTTGAGACCTAGAGTGACAAACTAGTAAAACTGTGTGTGCTTCATTTGTCTAAACATGTGTGAGACAGTGGCGTTCAGGATCTAGCTAGAAAGTTAGGTAGCTATAGCAGAGCTGAGGTAATGGATGGTAAATGGTGTAGAAAAATTCCTGTTGCACTGGTTGCCAGCGACCTCAGACTTTTGTGACCTAGCTAAGCATACTGCAGATTACCCAGGAAGTCTGGAAGGATCTACTATCAAAACCTCATTTAAGCCAGGTGTGGTGTCACAAGCCTGGGATCCCAGATACTTGGAAAGCTGAGGAAGGAAGCAAGTTCAAGGCCTGCCTGGGCTTACAGAGTTTAGAGCTAGTCTGGGTAACAAGTGAGTGAAAATTAGTAAAAGAGCTTGGGATCTCTATCACAGTGGTAGTTTGCTAGCATGCATGAAGTACTAGGCTTAATCTCTAGTCCACCTTCTCCCAAAGCCCACTTTGTTCTGCCTCACACTGGTAAGTTTTTCAGATAACCAAAAGGACTGGAAGGTTTACCTCAGTGCTAAGTTTTAAAATTTTTTGATGTTTTGGCCTTATGAATGCTAGGTAATTGCTCTGCCTCTGAGCCACATTCCGCAACTCATTTTGTGTGTTTTGTTGAGATACGAACAGGCTTCTGCTCTGAAGCTTGGGTATGCCTGGTACTGATTATGTAGCCTAGGCTGACCTCAAACTCAAAAGTCCTCCTGCCCTGGCTCCACAGTCCTTGAATTACAGGCGTGAACCACCATTGCCAGGCAGGAATGGTTTCTTAGTAAGTCAAGGGTTTTTCTAAGCTAGCAGTATGGGAACTCCTGAGCTGGTAATGAAACTATCTATAGGCAAAGGATTTGCTTAATGTTAGATTATCCTGATAGTCTGAGGTGAACTCTAAAAATACTATCTTACTTTAGTTAGACTAGACTCTTTAAAAAAAAAATGTTCTGGTTATACGTGTGTGTGTGTGTGTGTGTGTGTGTGTGCACATGTATGTCTACTTAGGATATGTATGTGGAAGTCAGAGGACAGTTTTCAGGACTTGGTTCTCCCTTTTCTTCCTATATGAGTCTAAGCTGTTGAACTCAGGCTAGCAGATGTGACCTCTGAGCCATCTTATTGGGACCTCTGTGGTTTCCCCCTCCCCACCCAGATGGAGTTTTATGTATCCTAGGAGATTTACTGAGAAAGACACCAGTGGGTGACTGCTTATGCTTGGGAGAGAAGCAGCAAAGAACTAAGCGGGAAGCAGATTTTTTTTTTTTTTTTTTTTTTTTTTTTTTTGGTTTTTTCGAGACAGGGTTTCTCTGTATAGCCCCGGCTGTCCTGGAGCTCACTTTGTACACCAGGCTGGCCTCGAACTCAGAAATCCACCTGCCTCTGCCTCCCCAGTGCTGGGATTAAAGGCATGTGTTACCACGCCCGGCTGGGAAGCAGATTTTTAAAAAATGATTTATTCATTTTTATTTTATGTACTTTGGTATTCTGCCTGCTTGTATGTGTGAATGAGGATATCCGATCCCCTGAAACTGGAGTTGCAGACTATTGTGAACTGTTATGTGGGTGCTGGGAATTGAACTCAGGTCCTTTTTGAAGAACAGACAATACTCTTAACCACTGAGTGATTTCTTTGGCCCCAAGGCAGGCTTTATATAAGGTTTCTAGGTGGGTAGATGGGTGGGTGGGTGGGAGCTTTCCAGGGTGGCTAGGGAATTGGTGGATTTTGTGGTCCTGTTCTTGGACTTTTTGTTCTCTCTGTTGGGAGGAGCTTAGCCTCCTGTGTCTCAAGGGGTGGGAAAGGCATTACAGGGGTTAGCATGGGTGGTGCTGGCCACTTTTAATTCAAACTCACTGACATGGAAGTCACTAACCCAAGCTGGCCTCAAACTTGTGATCCTCTTGCCTCAGCCTCCTAAGTACTTGGATGTCTCCCATTAAAAAATGAAGTCTGTTGTACACAACAGATAAATCTTAGCAACATTGTGCTGAGTGGAAGAAACCAGTGTAAAAAATTATATGTGAGAACTTTGGCTTGATGGTGCATGTCTAAGATCCCAATACTTCTTAGGTCAGGTAGAAGCAAAGATTGCTTCAAGTTCGAGACCAGTCTCATGAACATGGGGAGTTTGTAAGCAATAAAAATGGTTTCCCCGCATGCTTGCAGCCTCATCCAGAGAAGCTTCTTTTTGAAATAGTGGGTGCTGAGATGCATGGGTGCTCAGGTACTGAGCCTAGGTGATGGCTGAGTGCTCAGTCAGTCCTAAACAGGACATTTACTCCACTTCCTCTAAGGCCTGAGGATTGTTGTGGAAGTGGTCAAGGGGGAGATGTAAGAGCCAGGAGATAGAAGAAGGGCTACAAAATACTGTGTTCTGGGCAGGCTACTGCCACTGTAGTCATGACCCCACTGAAGCTATGACTGCCTGAGAGATGACTCCATAGGTAAAGGCTGTGGAAGCCTGGCAACCTAATTCTACTCTTGGAACCCACATAATGGTGGAAGAGGCTGGCTTGATAAAGTTGTCCTCTGACCTCCAAACACAAGCTGTGTGTATTTACAGTGTGGCACTTCACTCCCATCATGCACACACAGAGAATCAAAGAAGGCCTCATGAGCCCTATGAACGACTAGCCACTGGTGGATTCTTGGGGATGGACTCACTGAGGAGTCCATCAGGCACAAATGGATAGTTCCAAACCTATGGTCACACAGATGATCTTGGATAAACTTGGTGGGTCTTAAACAACACCACCACCCAAAGAAAATAAAAAACTTGAATGTAGGAAAGGAACTTAGGGCAGGGAGGTGCAAGGGAGATTATAATAATGGTTTTCAGTAATCAGAATTCATTTCATACACGTATGAAACTGTTTTTGCCAGAGTGGTTGATAACAAGGAAGTAGGCATTACAGAGCAAGGGCATGAACTTTTAGGGGCTACTACTTCTCTAGAAGCCTATATATTTTGTTTAAAGGTCTGGCTTCAATAAAGGATCTGAATGAGATCTATTTTTTTCTGTATAAATCCATAAGGTTAGAGGAACTTAAAACACAAAGATAGATTATAGCACTGCTAGAGACATACTTGGACTTGGCAGAATAGAAATGGACCTCTTGGGACTTGAGAGATGGTTCACTGGTTAAGAGTACTGGGTTTGATTCTTAGTACCCACATGGCAGTTTGAAACCCTCTGCATGCTAAGTCATGGCAGGCTGTGAGTATTGATAGCTGCTACCAAGTACTTGGGCTGTGGAACTAAACCCGGAAGGGAACTATCAGCAAGAGCATTTGCGATAATCCAAAGGGTCGGCAGGAATTCAGACGTGTTGGGAAGTAGTATGTAGGAAGAGAAGAAGGGGCTCAGTGCAGTTAGTATGGGCTAATTTGGGCGAAGGAAAGTAGCAGTTATATGTAAAAATTATGACCATGGTTACTAATAATTGATATTCCTCTTCAGGTGTTGTGTCTCATTTCCTTATAGCCAGGTAACTGTACACAAGCTTGCCTTGCCACTACACTAGTCTCTTCCTTCCTACCGCCTCCTGTATCCACTGCCAGTAATCTCCAAAGCTAGATTGTAGTTCTGTGTCTCCTGTGTGGTCTCTTCCTAACATTCCATCCCTTCAGATCTGACCTAACAGATCAGCTGCTGTTAGATTCTCTAAACACATGTCCTACCACTTTGGTCTGGCTCTGCACTTATTTGTGTCATAGACATTTCAGACTACTTCCTGGCCCTTTCTCTTCTCAGCAACTGTTCCTCTCGTCCCTTTGTCTGTGTCATATTAGCTCTCCTTTGGAATGAGCCAACCACTCAAGCAAAGATGGATAACTTCCTGCAGTGTGCCAGGCTCAAGTTAGCCACATTGCTGAGGTGTTTTGTCATGGTATGAGATGGCTAATTTGAAGTCCGTTTTGTTGATGGTGGTGATTTTTCTATTGTTCTTTTGTGTGTTTTGGTGCTGGGGATTATTAGGTCAATCCATGCCTGGCTATGCCAGGCAGTTGCTTTATCACTAACTGAAACCCCCAGAACATAATTTGGAATTCTTGCTATACAGGCCAGCTCTCACTAACTGTAACTGTAACATCATATTAGGAAAGGGAGAAAAAAAAAAAAAAAAGATTTAGCACCTATCGTGTGCCAGACATCGTGCTTGTGGCTTTGTATACATTAAATTCTGATAATAATCTTGAAAATAGTTGTTCTCTTTAAATAGTTGGGGAAATTCCTTCTAAGTGAAAGTTTTGTTTTTGTTTTTTTTCCTGAAGATCACATAGCCAGTAAATAGCAAAGACAAGTTTTGAAAACAGGCCTATTTGAATCTATTCTTTCTGATGATGATAATAATTGAGTCTCTTCTGTGTTCCTGGTATTATACAAGGTGCTTTTTATGCATTAGTCATTAAATACTTGCATAAATTTCATAAGTTACCTACCAATTGCTAATGAAGAAAGAGGCTGTAATTTTCAAAGTTTTTAAAGGGGCAAAGCCAGATCTAATTTTGGCTCCAGATGTGGAAAAGTTTAACAACTAATACCACCACTACCACCACTTTCTCCTCTTCTTCTTCTTCCTCCTCCTCTTCTTTTTCCTCTTCCTCCCCTTCTTCCTCTTCCTCCTCCTCCTCCTCATCATCATCATCATCTCTTTCTTTCAGACACTGGCTGTGTTGTGTAGCTTTATGTTAACCTGACACAAACTAATGTCATCTGAGAGAAGAAACCTCAATTAGGAAAATACCTCTATAATATCCAGCTGTACAGCATTTTCTTAATTTGTGTTGAAGGGGGGCAGGCCCATCACCATTGTAAGTGGTGCTATCCCTGGGTTGGTTGTCCTCAATTCTATGAGAAAGCAGGTTGAGCAAACTGTAAGAAGCAAGCCAGTAAGCCGCACCTCTCCATGACTTCTGCATTAGATCCTACTTCCAGGATCCTGCCCTGTTTGAGTCCCCATCTTGAATTTTTTAAATGATGGACTATGATGTGGAAGAGTAAGCCAAATAAACTCTCTTACCCCCCGCCCCCAAACTTGCTCTTGCTCATGGTGTTTCATCACAGCAATGGAAACTCTAACTAGGACACCAACCAAAACCTTAGCATGCTTTCTGTAGCACTTTGGGCTTTCTCATTGTTTTTCTAACATTACTCCTGTGGCTGCTTGCTGATAGTCATTGCTGAACATGCTGGCCTAACTCAAAAGGTATGGCTTTCTTTTGTTCTTTTCCATAGTCTTTCTCCCTGAGATTTAGATCTTGACTACTCTATTTTCTCTCAAACTCTAATGATATTGTCCTTGAGCTTTTTTTTTTTTTTTTTGAGAGAGAAGGGGGTTAAGGTGGGGGGAGTTAAAAAAAAAACCACAAAATCAAAATGATTAGTGAGCAAGCAAGACAAATTTTCTCCCTTCTTCCTTCCTTCATTCCTTCTGTCTTAGTCAGGGTTTTATTGCCTCTTCACGAGGCACCATGACCATGGCAACTCTTATATAGGAAAACATTGAATTGGGGCTCGCTTATAGTTCAGAGGGTTGGTGTGTTATCCTTGTGGAAGAAAGCATGGTGGCACACAGACAGACATGGTCCTGGAGAGGTAGCTTGAGTTCTACATCTGGATCAGCAGAAAGAGAGAGTGACACTGGGCCAGGCTTGAGCATCTGAAAACTCACATCACAGCCCACCCCCAGTGACACACTTCCTCCAACAAGGCCACACCTCCTAATAGTGCCACTCTCTATGAGCCTATGGGGAACATTTTCATTCAAACCACCACACCTGCCACACCTTCCCTCCTCCCTTTCTTCCTTAAAAAAAAAAAAAAAGACTTTTCCTTGATTTTTTTTTTATCCCAATTCCACTCATCTCCCCAGCCATTCATATCAGCCCTCCGCCCTTGCAACCTCTTCCCTAAAAGAAAACAAAAAATAAAATCAACCAACAAAAAAAACCTCTTCGTGGAAACTGTAGTATATCACATTGTGTCCATAGTATACCCCTTTGTCCACACATCTTTACTTGCAGATACTCATTGCAGTGAGTCCTTGGTCTGATTTGAGAACTCTGGCTTTTGTTACACTATCAGTAATGGATTCTAACTGGAACACCTCTTGGGTATCTGCTGTTGCCTATGTCATGGAGATCCTGCAGCCTCGGATCTGCAAGACTGGCTCCTTCACATGCTCCAGCAGTTCATAGATGGGGAAGATGTTGGGGTAGGCCAACTCAAAGCCCTGGATCTGGGCCTGGGTGGAACTGAGTTGGTCAGCCTGCCAACTTCCCTGCACTCACACCATCAAGGTGAGCTCTCCAGCACTGGCCCAGCTAGCTCACCCAATGCCCCAGCCAACAAGGGGCTGGGCCAGCTCTCTTGCTGTCATGACCTCATAACCCCATGACCTCAGGGCCAGCTCTTCTGCCTGTCATAGGCGATGAGGAGGAAGGTGGCAGGAGATCATCTCTCCCTGTCCATGCCACCTCATGATAGATGAGTGTTGGGGCCAACTCTCTCTGGCTCATGCCCTTGGGGCCAGCTCATCATTTCCTCAACCCCCATCAGGGCCAATTCTACTGTGTTACCCAGGTGTGGTGCAGGGTCCACTCTCTCAAGTGCTGCAGCCAGCAAGGGTTGGGGCCAGCTCTGCACAGGCCTTGGAAATTAACATGTTCCTAGGTGGCAGCCCAGACCAGGGACATGTACATGTCCTTTGGTGGTAATATAATCCATGAACATTAACACAGGCACCCCACTGCTGCATGCCAAGGACTCAGATATGGACCTCAGCTGCAGCCTGGGATGGGACCTTGACCATGGTCTCAGGTGGCAGGGAAGGCTATTTACATCAGGCTATTCCTCTCCACCCTTGAGTCTCCAGTTCTGCCTCTCCTCATTGTGCTCAACCCACTCCGCTTCTCTTTCTCTCCCATCTGTCTACTGCAACTTGTATATGTAGTGGCACCCATTGCAGGTGGACAGCTAGCCTCTGGCTCTGGGTGTCTTTTGCCTACCTGCTCCTTATGGCAGCAGGCACTCCTTATAATATGTCTCATCGTATAGACCTGGCTGTCCTGAAACTCACTTTGTAGACGAGGCTTGCCTTGAACTCACAGAGGTCTATCTGCTTCTGCCTCCCATGTGCTAGCATTAAAGTCATGTAGCACTACACCTGCTGCAAGACAATTTTTTTAAATTTTTTTATTAGATATTTTCTTTATTTACATTTCAAATGCTATCCCGAAAGTTCTCTATACCCTCCCTCCGCCCTGTTCCCCTACCTACCCACTCCCACTTCTTGGCCCTGGCATTCCCCTGTACTGGGGCATATAAAGTTTGCAATACCAAGGGGCCTCTCTTCCCAGTGATGGCTGACTAGGCCATCTTCTGCTACATATGCAGCTAGAGACATGAGCTCTGGGGGTACTGGTTAGTTCATATTGTTGTTCCACCTATAGGGTTGCAGACCCCTTCAGTTCCTTGGGTTCTTTCTCTATCTCCTCCATTGGGGGCCCTGTGTTCCATCATATAGATGACTGTGAGCATCCACTTCTGTATTTGCCAGGCACTGGCATAGCCTCACTTGAGACAGCTATATCAGGGTCCTTTCAGCAAAATCTTGCTGGCATATACAATAGTGTCTGGTTTGGTGGCTGATTATGGGACCCAGAGTGGGGCAGTCTCTGGATGGTCCATCCTTTCATCTTAGCTCCAAACTTTGTCTCTGTAACTACTTCCATGGGTATTTTGTTCCCTATTCTAAGGAGGAATGAAGTATCCACACTTTGGTCTTCATTCTTCTTGATTTTCTTGTGTTTTGCAAATTGTATCTTTGGTATTCTAAGTTTCTGGGTTAATATCAACTTATCAGTGAGTGCATATCATGTCAGTTCTTTTGTGATTGGGTTACCTCACTCAGGACGATATTTTCCAGATGCATCCATTTGCCGAAGAATTTCATTGTTTTTAATAGCGGAATAGTACTCCATTGTGTAAATAAACCACATTTTCTGTATCCATTCCTCTGATGAGGGACATCTGGGTTCTTTCCAGCTTCTGGCTATTATAAATAAGGCTGCTATGAACATAGTGGAGCATGTGTCCTTATTACCAGTTGGAACATCTGGGTATATGCCCAGGAGAGGTATTGCTGGATCTTCCTGTAGTACTATGTCCAATTTTCTGAGGAATTGCCAGACTGATTTCCAGAGTGGTTGTACAAGCTTGCAATCCCACCAGCAATGGAGGAGTGTTCCTCTTTCTCCACATCCTTGCCAGCATCTGCTGTCACCTGAATTTTTGATTTTAGCCATTCTGACTGGAGTGAGGTGGAATCTCAAGGTTGTTTTGATTTGCATTTCCCTGATGATTTAGGATGTTGAACATTTTTTAAGGTGCTTCTCAGCCCTTTGGTATTCCTCACTTGAGAATTCTTTGTTTAGCTCTGTACCCCATTTTTAATGGGGTTATTTGAATTTCTGGAGTCCAGCTTCTTGAGCTCTTTGTATATATTGGATATTAGTCCCCTATCAGATTTAGGATTGGTAAAGATCCTTTCCCAGTCTGTTGGTTGCCTTTTTGTCTTATTGACAGTGTCTTTTGCCTTACAGAAGCTTTGCAATTTCATGAGGTTCCATTTGTCAATTCTTGATCTTACAGCACAAGCCATTACTGTTCTGTTTAAGAATTTTTCCCCAGTGCCCATATCTTCGAGGCTTTTCCCCACTTTCTCCTCTATAACTTTCAGTGCCTCTGGTTTTATGTGGAGTTCTTTGATCCACTTAGACTTGAGCTTTGTACAAGGAGATAAGAATGGATCAATTCGCATTCTTCTACATGATAACCACCAGTTGTGCCAGCACCATTTGTTGAAAATGCTGTCTTTTTTTTTTTTTTTTTTTTTAACTGGATGATTTTAGCTCCCTTGTCAAAGATCAAGTGATCATAGTTGTGTGGATTTATTTCTGGGTCTTCAATTTTATTTCATTGATCTACCTGTCTGTCGCTGTACCAGTACCATGCAGTTTTTATCACAATACAAGACAATTTCTAATGAAGTGCTAAACTGAGTGATCTTGAGTGGGTTCTGGGGTATTGAGTGTTGTGAGAGAAGGGAGACGAGTAAGGATGAGAAAGTCAGGGAGGTGCATGCAAGGTGAGGTTGCTAGCTCATTTCACAGGATACTGAGGTGACAGATAACAGGCTACATGGCGAGGCTTTCCAAGTGATTGCACCGAGGGCAGGGTTTCTGGGAAGGAAAAGCCAGACCTGTTTTTTTGAATACTGGAATTACTAAGACACATCTCTTCATCTGGTAAGGGGAGTGCATTAGCCTGGGAGTATCACTACCGCATGCCGAAACACTTGCTAGCCAATCATGTGTGTGGTTTCATTCATTCCTCAGTTTTTCTGTGAGTTGGAAGTTACTAACTGCATTTTAAAACGATTAAACTGTGAGTAGCGTACCTTTGTTTATTTCAAGTCTTATAGCTCACAGTCTGGCTTTGGATCATCTGATGGTTCACGTTTTGCTGTATTGGTTCCCTTACTCTATGCTACCGATGTCCCACGCATGCTCTTCATAAACCACCATTGTGTTCTTCTTATAAACGAACTGTAATCCTGCTCTTCCTCTGCCTATAAAGTTTTCTCATACCAAGGCCTAAATTAGGTTTCTGAACCTCACTGTAATTGGTATTTTAGGGCAGATGATTCTTTGTTATGGGGAGCTACCTGTGCATGTTAGGATAGTGAGTTGCATCCTAGCTCTACAACGTAGGCCAGGAGCAAATCTTCCTATGTTCCACTTGACAACCCAAAATATTGGCAGTTATGAGTGGTAGTTTACCTGAGGAGTAGTTATTACTTTCTTGAATACTGCTGGTTTGAAGGAATTTTTTTTTCCCCTAAGAAATCTCCCCTACTTCGGGAAGTAACATTCCTCTTTTATTTGGCATATACTGTGTGTGTGTTGTTATTATTTGGCGTCATCCTCATTTGTCTCACTGGACACTATAATTTCCATTAGGAGATAAGAACCATGCATGGGTTTCTTTCTTTTTTTTTTAAATCATTTTTTAATTAGGTATTTTCTTCATTTACATTTCAAATGCTATCCCAAAAGTCCCCCATACCCTCCTCCCCCCACTCCCCTACCCACCCACTCCCACTTCTGGGCCCTGGCATTCCCCTGTACTGAGGCATATAAAGTTTGCAAGACCAAGGGGCCTCTCTTCCCAGTGATGGCTGACTAGGCCATCTTTTGATACATATGCAGCTAGAGTCAAGAGCTCCAGGGCATACTGGTTAGTTCATATTGTTGTTCCACCTATAGGGTTGCAGACCCCTTTAGCTCCTTGGGTACTTTCTCTAGCTCCTCCATTGGGTCCCTACGTTCCATCCAATAGCTGACTGTGAGCATCCACTTCTGTGTTTGCCAGGCACTGGCATAGCCTCACAAGAGACAGCTATATCAGGTCCTTTCAGCAAAATCTTGCTGGCGTATGCAATGGTGTCAGCGTTTGGAGGCTGATTATGGGATAGATCCCCGGGTGTGGCCGTCTTTAGATGGTCCATCCTTTCGTCTCAGCTCCAAACTTTGTCTCTGTAACTCCTTCCATGGGTGTTTTGTTCCCGATTCTAAGAAGGGGCAAAATGTCCACACTTTTTTGGTCTTCATACTTCTTGAGTTTCATGTGTTTTGCAAATTGTATCTTGTATCTTGGGTGTTCTAAGTTTCTGGGCTAATATCCACGTATCAGTGAGTACATATCATGTGAGTTCTTTTGTGATTGGGTTACCTCACTCAGGATGATACCCTCCAGGTCCATCCATTTGCATGTATGGGTTTCTAAAAGTCAATTATTTTTATTTTATGTGTAAGATTGTTTTGCTCGCATGTATGTATGTGTACTGCCTGTGTTCCTGGTGCCAGAAATTGTCACTGGGTCCACTGGAACTGGCAATGTCGATCATTGTGAGCTTCCAATGTGGTTGCTTAGAACAGAGCTCAGTCCTTTGTCAGAGCAGCAAGTGCTCTTATCCACTGAGTCATTTCTCCAGTCCCAGTGTGGTTTTTGTTTTTTGAGACAGGGTCTTGCTCTGTAGCCCACTGATAGACTGATGAGAAACTATAGCTGAAGTGAACCCTTTCCTCCCCCAGTTGCTTTGATCATGGTGTTTTATCAAAGCAATAAAAAACCCTAAGACAATAGTTAACACCTTTTATACCAGTAATTTGGAGGCAAAGGCTTGGGGAAATTCTATGAGGCCAGCATAGTTTACATATCATGTTCCAGGCCAGCTAGGTATACACATTGGGACCCTTCCTCAAAACAACAAAACAAAGCAAAAATCAAGTCTGAATATGACATTTAGAGTCTGGCCTGAGTCCAATATTTCTATAGTCAAGTATTTTAGAATTTCACTTTCCTCATTTATGAAATTGAGATGAAGATTAGTTTAGATACACTTTGTCTTTGGCAAGGGTTAGTTAAGATAAAAATGGTTTATAGCAGAAACACTAGGTATTTTTTTGTTTTGAGACTAAATGTAGCCCTGGCTGCTCTGGAACTAAGTAGACAAAACTGGGGCTGGCGAAATGGCTCAGTGGGTAAGAGTACTGGCTGCTCTTTCGAAGGTCCTGAGCTCACACCCACCCATAATGAGATCTGATGCCCTCTTTTGGTGTGTCTGTAGACAGCTACAGTGCACTTATTTATAATAATAAATCTTTGGGCCAGAGCAAGCAGGGACTGAGCAAGTGGAGTTGACCGGAGCAGGGCCGACCAGAGTGAGTGCTATGAGAGAGCAGAAGTTCTAAAATTCAATTCCCAACAACCACGTGAAGGCTCATAACCATCTATCTGTACAGCTAGAGTGTACTCATATACAATAAATAAGTAAATAAGTAAGTAAGTAAATAAATAAATAATCTTTATACCAAACTGGCCTGGAACCTGTGGTGATTCCTTGATTCTGCCTCCTGCTGACAGGAGTAGAGTTTAAGGGACAGATTGCTGATATTCAGAGAGCTGTAGGAGTTTCAAGAAGAATCTGTTGTGACGACCTAGTATGTGCTGTAGAGGGGAAGATACATTCTCATCTGGCACTCAAGCAAGGGTCCCAGTTGGCAGACACATGGAGCTACACATTTCAGAGAGTAGGCGGACTCTGCAATCTGTCTCAGTGACTTGCCAGATACAGGCTGAGGCAGCAGCTCCCCCAGATGGCCTCCGTCATGCTTCCAGGAAGACCAGAAGGTGGCTTGCTTTGACAGACAGGGAAATTCTTTCTCACTAAGCAGGCTGTTGTTTTCCCTCCTCCTTTCTTTGTTGTGGCGCTTGCTTTGTCTCTCCTTGATGACAGTCCTGCTGCTGACTATGTGTATTAGCACCCTCATGTTTTTATCTGTATGTGTATCATTTTGTGCTTGTAGGGTATATGTCTTTCTGCATTTAGATACATCAGTGTCTGTAACAAAAAGAAGAACAAATTCTGAGTTAAGGAAACTGAGTCAGAATAAAAAAGGTTAGGGGCAAAGGGTTAGGCCTACAGTATGTGCAGCCTGGAGGTAAAATGGAAGCCTCAAAGTTGCTGATAATGTAAGCAACACGTATATTTACCCACATGTCTCTGTCTACGTGTATGCCATGTCCAGTATATTTACCCACATGTCTCTGTCTACGTGTATGCCATGTCCAGTGTGAATCAAAAAGCTTAGGAAATATTGACTTCCATCTTCTGCTTCAACTGAGGATTAATGACCCCGTGTTTGTTTTTGTTTGGTTTTCTCTTTCCCTCCTCAATCTCTTCTTTTCCTTCTCCAAATATTTAGTTTTTGCTCCAGTATTTAGTGCTGACTACTGGGTCTGTGAAAGCCAGTACAGCAGACATGTCTTCTTCCTATGACGATTTCATGTTATTGGTGGGCATGGTGGCACAGTCTCGTGATTCATCATTCCGAAGGTTGACTGCAGTATCAGCAGTTCAAGGCTACTTTCAGCTACATAGTGAGCTCCAGGCCAGGTTTTGTGATGAGACATAGAGGCCAGTGAGATGGATCAGATGTAAAGGCATTTTGCCAAGCCTGATGACCTGAGTTTGGTCCCTGGCACCCACGTGGTAGAGAGAACAAACTTCCACAAGTTATTTGTTCGACCTCCACAAGCATGTTGTGGTACACACTGTGTAAATAAATGTAATAAAATTTTATTTATACCAGCAAGTGAATGCAACATGTTTTGGGAATAGAGAAGGAAATTAACCATCTGAGAATGACAAAGGAAGACCACTAAAAAGAGATGGTGCTTCAGATAAACCTGGAAGGAGGAGGAGCAGTTATCCTGGGGAGATGGCTGAGAAGTATATATACCAGGTAGAGAACCAAGTGTGATGTCATTGACAACTAGTGAGTCAGTAGTCTCCTAATTTGAACGTTGAATAGGACAGGTAGATAAAGTGGGAGATGAGGTCAGAAAGGCAGGCCTTAGGCAGACCACACAATACTGAAGAACTTAGAATTTTGTCCTTAAAATGCTGAACACTCAATAGAGCTAGCTCTACTTTGACTGAGGTATGTTAGGAGCAGGCTCTGGAGAGGAGATAAAACTGGAACTTAATTTTTAAAGATGAGCTGGAGCTTACCAGGTAAAAGAAGAGCATTTGAGAAAAGGGAAATTTGATGAGTCTTGAAGGTAGGAAGCCAAAAACATAGCCCATTTGGGAGACATGAGTAGGGAGGTGTCTACAGAAGCTCCTTCACCACTCAGGGACATCAGTAGTAGATTTCCTCAATGAGTGGTAGGAGGCTCAAAAAACCAAAAACCAAACCAAAAAAACAAACCAAAACCACATGGATATAAAGGATCCTTTGTAAATAAGAGTCATGCACACAGTGCAGTGCAACACTAGTGTGTTGCCTAGTTTCTGTTCATTTCCTTTCAGTGCTCAATAGCCATAGGCCTTCTATATGTAGGTCCACATAGACATACACCTCAGATTTGCTATGTGAACAACGACAACTTCTGATTCTACCACTTCTACCTCCCAAGGAGTGGGGTTATAGGTATATGCCTTTACTTGATACAACATTGTCTCATGTGTTCCTGTACTTGAACCATGGTATTATGATTTGCATATAAAGTATTATTCCAAAAGGCTCGTGTATAGAAGGCTTAATTTTTAGTTAGTGGTACTACTGAGAAGGAGTTAGATCATAAGGGGAGCTTACTTCATCAGTAGGCTTAACTTCAATTATTTGCTAAATGGAAAAGAGAGGTTCAGTTAGAGGAAGGCAGTCACTAAAGGCTTGCCTTTGTAGGTTATTAGGAACCTTATTCCTAAGACCTGCCTTCTCTTGCTCTATTTCCTGACCACCCCGTGGAGAGTAGCTTTCCTTCTTCATGCCCTTCTGCCACGCTGTTTCTACCTTACCCAAGGCATAAAAGCAATGGATCCAAACCATTGACCATAGATCAAAACCTCTGAAACCAGGAGCCAAAATAAATATTTCCCCTTAGGTTTTCTCAAGAAATTGTCATCGTAATGGGAAGGTGATCAGCATACATGATTTCCTCTAGTATTTTAACATATTTATAATGGTTGTTCTGGTATTATTTCTATTAAACTTGACATGTAGTCACTCTTAAAGGGAGTTCTGTTGCTTGCCTTCTTTCTGTTGTGTGGTTCTACTTTTCTATTCGTACATCTTGCATGCCTTTTTGAAAGGACATAAGATAGCAACTTCAGGTACTATACCAACTTCTGTGGGACTTATTATTTGCTTCTTTTTTCTTGTTTAATGACCAGCTAGATTGTTTTAATAGTCCTCCTCGACATTCTCTTTGATTTCACTCCATAGAAAGTACAGTCTTACACATGTACACAGTCATTTTGCAGTGATAATGGTTCTGGCAGAGCTGTATTTGACATCTCTTTTCCTGCTCCATACAGTTTTGAAGCTCCATCAGTTGTAATATTATTACTCTCTTATTTTTCAGCAGTGTCTTGGGGCATAAATTACTTAACATGACCGTGTCATATTAGATCTCCTTTTGAAGGGATTGTTTCTTGAGATTTGCACTTACACTGGGGAATTCTTTCCAGATACTTTTTATCCAGTTCTCTCTAGCAAACTATCTGGTCTATAATTTGCCATGTTCAAATAGCCTTTATTTTCCCTAGTTTCATCTATTTGAGTTCAACTGTGATATAAAAATATCAAATGAAAAATTCCATAAAAAGCAATTCATAAACTTTTATTATGTATATGCTGGTGTTGGGGATTGAACTCAGGACCTTGTACATGAAGGAAGGTATCCTACCACTTAGCCATGCCCCGGCCCCTGTAAATTTTAAATTATGAACTATTCTGTGTAGAATATTGAAATCAAATGCTTTGACCAACCCTGGATGTGAATCGTCTCTTTGTTCAGAGTATCCTTGCTATATATGATAGCCACCTGTTAGTCACTGTCTGAATTGTCAGGTACATCGAGTGGTATTGCAATGCTGTGTTCAAGCAACCCTTGTTTACTTAATAGAGATGGAACAAGGAACAATGCTGGCAAATTGGACATTCCAAAGAAAAACAATAAAGTGTTTTAAGAGAAATGGTGAAAGTTTCAGTTAACGAGAAAAGAAAAAAAAAAAAGATATGCTGAAGTTGTTAAGCAGTAAAAATCAACCTATCTATGAAATGTAAAATGAATTTTGTTGTTATATCTCAAATTGCAAAAGTTATGGTCACAATATCATCATCCTAATATGGAGTTAACATATCATTGGTATATTTGTATGAGAAAAATCCATACTCCATAGAGTTTGGTACTGTCCGCCATTTAACATAGTGTGTGTGCATGTAGGGGTGGGATGGAAATAGAATGTGTTCTCTGTAGATAAGAGGGGACTACTTCAGTAAAACCATAATTATCTCTCCAGATGCCTTTTACCACAACTAATACTGTCTACATGGCATCTTTAGTCTTGAACTTAGAGGGATTTGAAGCCTGATTTACCTCCAAGCAATGCCTTTGAGCTAAGGTTCTAGAACTGTCCTTAAATAATACTCTCCCTTTAGGAGTTGAGTACTTGGCAGTTGGACATCAGTAGCTTCAGGTCTCCATCGACTGTTACCTTATTAGTTATGGAACTGGTAGTTGTCCATATCTGTCCAGTATCTGTCGTGCTGCTGCATCCTGTCTATGAGGGCTGAGCAGCAGATGACAGGCCTACCTGGTGACCACATTCATAGATAGTCTTTGCAACAGACTGGATTTGGGGGTTTCCATGGGACCACTTTGGCCAAAAACTCAATTAGATGTAATCCAATTCCCATGCAGGAAGTTTCATTTTGTGACAAGAGATGTCCAGTTGGAGCTCTGTCCCTCCCATTATTTAGTGATTTTATTTAGATCACCTTCATATATGTGTATAATTTAGGAAGCTTTACTGTATTAGGTTTCTATACTACCCTTCAAACAGCCCTTAATTTTAGCTGTCTCCCCCATATACATATCTTCCTTTGTCCTCTCCCTCCCCCTCCATACTTGATCCTCCTGCTCCAGCTCATCCATCCCATCCATCCATCCATCCATCCATCCATCCATCCATCCATCTATAACTACTTATTCCATTTCTCTTTCCTAGTGAGATTTCTCTGCTCTCCCCTAATCCCTTATTCTGTACCTAGTCTCTGTGGTTCTATGGATTGTAGTTTGGTTATCATTGACTTAACAGCTAATATCAATGTATAAGTAAGTGCATACCATATTTGTCTTTCTGAGTCTGGGAGACCTCACTCAGAATGATTTTTTTTCTAGTCCCATCCATTTACTTTCTAATTTTATAATTTCATTTTAATGTTTGAGTAATACTCCACTGTGTAAATGTACCATATTTTAAAAATATCTTTTTCTGTTGAGGGATGTGTAAGTTGTTTCTAATTTCTGACACTATCAGTAGAGTCACAAGAACATGTTTGAACAAGTGTCTCTGTGATAGAATGAATCATCCTGGGTATATGCCCAGGAGTGGTATAGCTGGGTCTTGAGGTAGATTGGCTCCTATCTTCCTAAGGACCCAGCACACTTGTTTCTACTGTAGCTGAACAGTTCATCCTGTGTAATTTATCCATGAGCAGTGAATGAGGATCCCCTTCACCTCCTTGCTAGCATGAGCTACCACTTGTTTTGTTAATCTCAACTGTTTTGAGAGATGTAAGATGAAATCTCAACGTAATTTTGATTTGTGTTTCTTTGATATCTAAGGAGGTTGAATTTTTCTTTAAATGTTTATTAGCCAGTTGAGTTTCCCCTTTTTTAGAATTCTCTCTTTATATCCGTGCCCCGTATTTTAATTGGGTTCTTTGTTTTCTTGATATCTAGTTTCTTTAGTTCTTTACATATTTTGGATGTGTAATTGGTAAAAATTTTTTCCCGTTATGTTGGCTGCCACTTTGTCTGAATGACAGTGAAGCTTCTCAGTATCAGAAAGTTCCACTTATTAATTGTGGATCTCAGTGCCAGCGCTAGCAATGTTCTGTCCAGAAAATCTTTTCCTGGGCCAGTGAGTTCAAGGCTCTTCCCCACTTTCTCTTCTATCAAGTTCAGTGTATCTGGTTTTATGTTGAGGTCTTTGACTGATATGGAGTTAAGTTTTGTGCAAGATGATAAATATGAATCTATTTGCATTCTACATGTAGATGTCCGGTTAGATAAAGATGGAATGTTTTTCCTAGTGTGCATTTCTGGCTTTATCAAAATCAGGTGTCTATCAGTGTGTGTATTTATGTCTGGGTCTTCAATTCCATTCTGTTGATCAGTTTGGAAAAAACTGTGTCACTTTTTGTGTTAGTACCAAGTGGTTTTTATTGCTATAGCTCTGTAGTCCAACTTGAAATTGGGTGTCATGATACTTCCAGGATTGTTTTAGCTATCCTTGGTGTTTCCTGTTTCCATATGAAGCTGAAGATTGTCCTATCAAGATCTGTGAGGAATTGTCCTGGAATACTGCTAGATATTGCCTTGAATCTGAAGATTACTTTTGGTAGGATGGCCATTTTTACTATATTAATTCTATTAATCCATGAGCATGGGAGATCTTTCCATCTTGTAATATTTTCTTCAGTTTCTTTCTTCCTTCAGTGTCTTAATGTTTTTTATATACAAATATTTCACTTTCTTGGTTAGAGTTTCCCCAAAATGTTTTATATTAAGGCCATTTTCTGATTTCTTTAATTAATTCTTTAAATAATTCTTTAATTAATTAATTAATTATGAGTACAGTATAGCTGTCTTCAGACATACCAGAAGAGGGCATCAGATCCCATTACAGATGGTTGTGAGTCACCATGTGCTTGCTGGGAATTGAACTCAGGACTTCTGGGAGAACAGTCAGTGCTCTTAACCACTGAGCCAACTCTCCAGCCCTCCTGATTTCTTTCTGTTTGTTTGTCACTTGTATATAGGAGGCTACTGAATTATGTGAGTTAATTTTTTGTATTCAGCTTTTTTGCTAAAAGAGTTTATCAGCTATAGGAGTTTTTGGTGGAATTTTTAAGTGCTGTCATCTGCAAATAAAGATACTGCTTCCTTTCCAGTTTGTATGCCCTTGATCTCCTTCAGCTATCTTACTACTCTAGCTAAGACTTCAAGTACTATACTGAATAGGAATGAAGGGTATATATTGTTCCTGATATTAGTGTAATTGTTTGGAGTTTCGCTCCATTTAATTTGATGTTGGCAATGAGCTTGCTGTAAACTGCATTTATTAGGTTTAGGTATGTCCTAATGTTTCCTTAGTATCTCTTGGACTTTTATCATGAAGGGGAATTGGATTTTATCAAAAGCCTTTTCTAAATGTAATGAGAATATCATGTGGTTTCTGTCCCTCAGTTTGTTTTTGTGATGGATTACATTTATTGATTTATGTATGTTGAACGATCCCTGCATCTCTGGGATAAACCTTACTTAATCATGGTGGATGATCTTTTTGATGTGTTCTTGGATTTGGTTTGCAAGTATTTTTTTTTTTAGTGTGCACATTTGCTTTAGTCTTTAATAAGTGGTAGGTCTATATGCACACCACAGAATTGTCTTACATTTATCATCAGCAGATGCTTGATCTGTGACCTGTTTGTACATCTCTCGCTCAGCTTCCCTTTGTGGAGACGGGGAAGTCATACAACACAACTAAGCCACAAGACTTTCCTTTCAGGACTTACAATTCTGCTATTCTACAGTGTGCAAACAAATTCACTTTATTTACTTATTCGTGCCCATGTGAGGTCAGAAAACAATTCTCATTGGCTCTCACTCTCCACCTCTCTGAAGCCAGTTCTCTTAGGTCTCCCACCCTGTGTACTCCAGGCTTAGCTGCTCCCGAGGCTTCCAGATGATTCTTCTGTCTCTGCTTCTCATCTTGAGGTAGGAGTACTAGGATGAATTCAAATCGCCAAACCTGGATATTTTTTCTTTTGTAATTTGGGTGTTTGCCTGCATGTATGTCTGTGCACCACTCGCAGAGGCCAGAAGAAGGCACTCAATACCCTGGGACTGGAATGCAAGTGAGCTGCCATGTGGGTGCTGGAAACCAAACCCAGGTCAAGAGCAGCCAACACTCTTGTCCGCTGAGCCATCTCTCCTGTTCCCCTACCTTTTTTCTAGACACAGACTGCTGATCCACCCAGGCTGCTAAGCTTGCACAGCTAGCACCTTTACCAGCTGAGCCAACTCCCCAGTCTTTACTTGTTTTCAATACAAAAATAACACATGCAATTTTTAAAAATTCAGAATATAAAAAAATACAAAGTAGTTTAAAATCCTTTTCTTCAAAGTGAAGCAGAGTCAGTGGTAGGGGCTGGGTCCTTTGGAGGCTTCCAGAACTTGCTCTAAAGGAAGGTACACACAGGCCCTCTTTTTTATTCACTGTCTCTTGAAACACATACTCGTTCACCACTTCTTCATAACCTGCATCCACAAAGAGCTGGGCCAGGAATTCATCAGTAAAAAAAAATACAATCTGGTTCCATCTTGCCTGACATAAAATTTTTTCTCCAAGTTTGCTTCTGGCTTTAAATCTAAGCATGGCGTGGTCATTCAGCCCATAGTCACGGAACAAGACACTTCTGCCTGGTTTTAATACCGTGTACACGTTTAGTAAGACAAGGCTTCTCAGGGTGCGCGGCTGAGAGCACAAAGATCAATGTAATGGCATCCACAGACTCTGGTGGGAAGTGGTCAAGGTCATCTCTGGTGAGGTCACATTGGAATACTTTGCATTTCTCTGCAGTGTACAAAGGATGTTGCCTCACATAGTCAACTGCCCTTGGAGAAAAATCACAGGCATAGGCAAAGAGATTCAATTCTTCTTCTAAAAGTGGGAATAAACAGTTCCCAACCCCACAGCCAGCCTCCAACAAAGTCAATTTCTGACCTTCATACTCCCTACATGATCTCAGCTCCTCAAACTCTCTGGTGGTCCAGTGTCTGTTCTTGAAAAAAATGGTACTGTTTCTTTTATAAAAAAGGTCCCAGTTCTTCTGAGCCTCTTTTTCCAGTTTTTGCTGTTTAAAAGCAGACACCAAAGCTTGGTCTCTTTTCAGTTTCTCCTTTTCTTCAGTGCTAAGAATCCTTGTTTGCAGTCCGTTCCTTTGTAAGAAGCCATTGCAGTTGCTGGAAACACATTCAATGCTACTACAGGTCCTCTGTGCTTCAGCCATCCCAACAATCGACGCTGAGATTGTAGACACTGGGGCCTCTCGGCTACAGTTTCCCCAGGTGACTTTCCGGCTCCAACAGGATCCAATGCTCTCAGTCAAGTCCAGGCTTTGGGAGTAGAATCTTCTAGCTGAGCTGGGATCCTCCTTAGACTAGACCAGAAATCGCCCAGAACTGTGGGCTACAGCAGTTCTGGGGAACTCTCTCTTCATGGCACTGCCCCCACTATTTCCCTGCAAGTATTTCATTAAGAATTTTTATACCTATGTTCATAAGGGAAATTGGTCTGTAATTCTCTTTCTTTGTTGGGTCTTCATGTGGTTTAAATATCAAGGTAACTATGGTCTCATAAAATGGATTCAGCAGTGCCTCTTCTGTTTCTCTTTTGTGGAGTAATTTGGGGAGTATTGGTATTAGCTCTTTTTTGAAAATCTAGTAGAATTCTGTAGTAAAACCATCTGGCCCTGGCTTTTTCTTTTTGTTTGTTTGAGAGATTTTTAGTGACTGCTCCCATTTTATAGGGGTTATACATCTGCTTTAATTGCTTATCTGGTCTTGATTTAACTTTGGAAGAGGAATGTATCCAGGAAATTATCCATTTCTTTTAGATTTTCCAACTTGGTAAAGTACCTATAGACCAGGCTGGCCTTGAACTCAGAAATCCACCTGCCTCTGCCTCCCAAGTGCTGGGATTAAAGGCGTGCGCCACCACTGCCTGGCAAAGTACAGTTTTTTAAATCAAGTCCTTATTATTCTCTGAGTTTCCTCAATGTCTGTTGTTAAATCCCCCTTTCTGATTTTAGTTAATTTAATGTTCTTCTTTGTCTTTTAGTTAATTTGGATAAGGATTTGTCATCCTTACTGATTTTCTCAAAGAACCAATTCTTTGTTTCACTGATGCTTTGTATTTTTTGTTTGTTTCTACTTTATTGATCTCAGCTCTGAGTTTGATTATTTCTTGCTGTCTACTTTTGGGTGTGACTTTTATTTTTGTTCTAGAGCTTTCAGGTGTGCTATTAAGTTTCTAGTATGAGATCTCTCCCTTTTTTATTTTATTTTTTAATGTGGCTCTATCAGTGCTATGAACTTGTTCCTCTGAGCGAGGTGAGAACCTGCAATTAGCCTAACTGCTCTCCTGGCTTGGGTGGCCTGTGGGTTCTTGAAGAATCTCCTCAGTTTTACTGGAGACTTCATCCATGTAGCTTCTCATGGTGTCAAGCTATAAGTGCCTTCTATCCCATCAGTTTTTATAAATATCCTTTCTTCCATCCAGGCATTAGCCTGATTGACCCAGTTTAGCTTGGAGATTGGGTGTTCATGGTGGTATGGCATAGACTGCAGATATCATCCTCCCTGCTGCATTCTGTCCAGTGCTGTGTATTCATTCTGTGTAGATATGGCATCATTGACCCCAATTAAGAAGATGTTCTTTTCTCTCTGAGGAAATTCTTTCTAATTAGTGATCTATTTCTGTCCTTCTATCATAAAACAAAGGTCACCAACTGGCAGTCCTTGACTGTTTTTGGATACTTTGGTCCTAATAGTTTGCAAGACTGTAGATGTTAGAGTAACCCAGCCTTCGCTGTTCTGTTCTGATGCATGGAAAGCTTCAACCTTAGATGTTGCCTTTAGGATTTGACCGGAGTCATGTATCTAATATTATGGTGCAGCATCGAGGATGATTCCATGATGATAAGACTACCCTTCATCCGCCACATATTCTCTGCTTTCACTTGTGCTGGTGTTGGACATAAAGGAAAAAAGAAAAGATGTTGCTGCTTTGGAAGAAGCTTCCTCGTGGCAGAGAGCTGGGAAGCAGTTGAGGGTTCTGTATTATTTTAAGTGAACAATGTAAGTCACAGGCGAGGAGGGGGGGGAGCAGGGGAGAGAGAGGAAGAAGATGACCTAATTTCCATGTTCAGAACCACTGATAAGTAACCTGGATCTAAATAGGTGCCTATGTATGGTCAGGAGAAGAAGGGGAGTGTTTTAGATGAGAGAGTAGCATGTACAACTCATTGGACGGGTGAAAAGGCTGGTACTTTTAGAGATTAGGAATTTATTACCATCGGGAATATGAGAAGCAGTTGATGCTCCAATAAAGTCAGGTAGGGTTTAGACCATAGAAGGTTTTGGAAAAGGCTAATTTCAATTTAAGGTGGAGTTAGGGATTGCAAAGAATCCTAGTGCCAGAACAGAAAGAACCTTTGAAGTTAGGGGACTGTTGCCTTAATTTTCTCCATTTTGGATATTCTAGCACACTGGCTTTGGTTAGCAGGCACTGAGGAATACATCTCTCTTCTACATGCTCTATAGGACTCTCTTAGATCTGAGGGATCTGCATCATTATAATATTGGTTCCCAGGATTGTGCATATACTTAGTTATATTATCCTTAAAAGAGCCCTCTCCCTCTCCTCCCCATGCACACACTTTGTTTCAGGTACTATTCTAAGTTGTTACCATAAATTGACTCATTTATAAGTAAGTGGTATATATGAGGGCTTTATTGTTACCTCTATTTATAGATGATGTACATGATGCATTGTAAGTAAGTGATAAACCCACAATTCAAAATGAAGCAAATAGCTTTAGAAGCAAGGTCTAACTTGAATTCTCACCAGTTTAACCCTTTTTTTTGTTTGTTTGGTTTTTTGTTTTGTTTTTCGAGACAGGATTTCTCTGTGCAGCCCTGGCTGTCCTGGAACTCACTCTGTAGACCAGGCTGGCCTAGAACTCAGAAATCCTCCTTCCTCTGCCTCCCAAGTACTGGGATTAAAGGCGTGAGCCACCACACCCGGCCAGTTTAACCCTCTTAACAGTTGAGACATGTGTCCAGCATTCTGTGTGTTATAGGGTAAACTCAAATAAGAGACAATTTTCAGCTACTTAATAATACTTAATTGATACTCTGCTCTATGCCAGGGCCTTTACTTGGAGATAGGTTAGGGAGCTAAATTAGGTATTCTAGGGAGTTTGCACTGTAAGTGAATAAAGAGATAAACATAGTCTCTATTTTTGAGTTGCTTAGAGAAAGTAGGAAGGGGCTAATTAAATAGTAATTACAGTGAAGTAGGAGTACTGTCATAAATATGTACCTTGAATACTAAGGGAACAATAAGTAAGGGCATTCAATTAACTTACCTAGAATCGTAGAAAACTACACAGAGGCAGTAACTGTAACAGGCATAACGTTTTAATAGGCATAAAACATTTCCTGTGGACCATGTTGTGGAAAGGCTTGGACTATAAAAGTGCACGCTTTGCTTAAGAACTAGAAATGGCTGGATATTTCTAGAGAGGGGTTAGCAGCTTTCTCTGGAAATAACCAGAGATTAATTTTTTTAGGTTTCTTTTTTTGTTGTTGTTGTAGCAACTACTCAGAGTTTTTGTTTGTTTTCTTTTTTTGAGATAGTGTCTCACTGTGTAGTCCTAGCTGTTCTGAAACTTGCTATGTAGACCAGTCTGGTCTTGAACTCATAGATCTACCTGCCTCTGCCTCCTGGGTTCTGAGATTAAAGTTATGATCCACTAATCTGATTTCAGTTCTACTTTTATGGTATAAAATAAGCTATAGATAATGTGTCAATTACTGGGGCTGTATTCAGGTAAAGTTTTACATATTGGGGCTGGGAATGTGGCTCAGCCATTAATGGCATGCTTGCTTAGCATGCAGAAAGCCCTGGGTTTGATCCCCAGAACCACATGTACTGGGCATGGTGGTGGTAAATTCTGGTAATCCTGGCACTCTGGAGGTGGAATCAGAAGGATCAGAAATTCAGGATTGTGTTTGGCTATATAATACAGTTGAGACCAGCCTAGGATACATACGAAAACAATCAAACTTCAAATCAAAAAGAAATATGTAAATAAAAAGACTGTAAACTGCATTTGGCTTATATAACATCCTGACCTCTGGTCTGGCCAGGAGGGAGCATATGAAGGATTGTCACTGGAAAACAAGGGTATAGACCACATTTTCAAAGGCCTCAATGCGTGGCTATGAGGATATAAAACTAGGGCTTTGCCTTGTAGGTTATGAGAAGCCATGGAATTTTAAATAGAGGAGTTGGTCAAGTTAGACTTGAATTTCATATAGGTCATTCTAGTGGTTTGGCTTGGTTTTGAGACAGGTTTTTACATAGCCTAGGATGACCTCAAACTCCTGATCCTGATATCTCAAGTGCTGACATTACATTTGTCTCCACTGTACCGCACTTCATTCCATTGTTTAGACTGGCAGAAGACCTAAATGCATGGAGATGAGTGAGAAATGACTCTTCTCTCCTAACCTTTTAGCAGTAGTTGGTGAATGCTACTCAGGACAGTTATTTCACCTCGGAAACATGTGTCCTAGTACTCAGTATAGACAGCACCTGGAGCTATGGCAGCCAAAATGACAGTTCTTACATGTGGTGGCACACTTTTGTAATTCTAGTACTGAGGATGCTGAAACAGCTGGGTCACATGTTTGTGGCTAGCCTTCACTACATAGGAAATCCCTGCATTGAAAAACAAACAGACAAACAAACAAACAACAAACTAGGCATGGCGGTGAATCCTGTAACCTCAACGCTTGGGAGGTGGAAGCAAGAAGATCAGGAGTTCAAGGCTAGCCTCAAAATACAAATAACACAAACAAAAATCTAGTCAATGCTAGATGTTTTAAGGTACAAAGAAGAGCTGAGAAACATGGGTTTTAATATTTGGGAGGAGGAGACTTTAGAGGTGCTGTTTGGTTTGGAAGGCATAAAAGACGTAGTGAGGATCAAGGTTGGATAGTGGAGGAAGGAGGCAGTGGTACCAAGGGGTAGCCCTGGAGAGGTGCTCAGGTCCCTGCACCTGAAGATGTACCAGTCTTCTTGCTTTAAGTCACTGAGTTCTGTCCTCTGCGGAGGCTCTCTGGGACGGTGCTGAGGGCATCTAGAGCTGGCTCTTCCTTCTCTGCTCCCACCCACAGGACTCCACACTGCTTGGGATGGTCTTTGTGCTACCTCATGGAAGATCGCTTTTCTGAGCTCATAGAGCTAAATATACCTAGCAACAGCTGGTGCTTTGGCACTTCGGCGAGCTACTGAGCTGCCGCTCTAGCCAATGCTACATTCCTCATGGTAAGACAAAACTTTTAGGGCACCTCCTTGGACCTTCTTGAGAGAGGAGCTCCTCGTTCTGAGCTAGAAACAGTAAATCCTTGTTTGGGGAGCCAAAGAGCAATCTGATTTTTTGTTGTTGCTATTTATTGCTTTTAAATATTTTTCTAGTTAAGACTTTAGTTATTTGTTGGCTATAGGACAATATTAAGAGTAAAATAAGGTTCATGCTTATCTAAAATATAGTAGAAATGGGAGTTCTAGTTTAATACAGCATTCTTTTTAAATTTTATGTGTATTGGTGTTTCACCTGCACGTATGTCTGTGTGAGTGCATCAGATCTCCTGCACCCGGAGTTACAGGCAGCTGTGAGCTTCCATCTAGGTGCTGGGAATAGAATCTGGGTCCTCTGAAAGAGCAGCCAGTACTCTTAACTGCTGAGCCATCTTTCCAGCTAATGTAACATTCTTATCTCAGTATTGTACTTTATGCTTATAATCCTACCATGTAAGAGGCTGAGGCAGGAGGACTGCTGTAAGTTTGAGAACAGTCTAGTCTACATATTGAGTTCCAGCTCTAGGCTAGCTGGGGGTATATAATGAGACTCTTGTTTTGAAACAAAACAAAAAGAAGAAAGAAAAGGTAAGAAAAATTATTTGTTTAAAAAGGCAGACTTGCATGTAGTGCAGGATGACCTCAGCCTTACTGTTGTCAAGGCTGACCTTGAATAGCTGTTTCTCCTACTTCTGCTTCCCAAGTGCTGGGCTTACTGATGTGCATTACTACGCCGGGCTAAAGAAACATTTCTTGTATATTTTGTTTATAACTGGAAAACTGGACTCTTGAGCCATGGAGCATATGGCTTTGAAGGGAAGATAGATACATAACAACGCTAGGGATACACACTGGAGCTGTGGAGCATAAAAGGCCATCTTTGCTCAAGATGTTTCTGTACTTACCTGCTTTTATATTTTTTAAGATTTGTTTATTTATTTTACGTATATGAGTACACACCAGAAGAGGGCATCGAGTCTCACTACAGATGGTTGTGAGCCACTGTGTGGTTGCTGGGAATTGAACTCAGGATCTCTGGAAGAGCAGCCAGTGCTCTTAACCGCTGAGCCATCTCTCTAGCCCACTTACCTACTTTTGAGTTATGCTTTAAAGTTTAGAAATACTTTTGTGAATACCAGGAACCATTAGACTCTGTGCATCTGTGGGGCTGAGGGTCTCGTGCCTGAGCAGTGTGAGCTGTATAAATACTGCACAGAATGTGAGTGCCAGGGGCAGTGGCAGGGCGGACAGCACATGCACTTGGGGAGGGGCAACTGCTGTTTGGCTCAGCCATCTTGTTGTGCCTGTGTGTGAACCCAGGAGTGGAGCAAAGAGGACAAGGCTTGAGCCCTTCATTAGCTCCTTAAGCACCAACTCTTGGGCCTGCAGGTTCCTTTTCCACACTGATATTGGCAATTGATATTATCCTCAGTTTCAAGTAGAACATGATTCCCTCCACATTTCAGGGCTGGAAAAATGGTAGTTAAAGGAATACATTGCTCTTCTAGAGGTCTCCTGAGTTGTTAATTCCAGCTCAGGGGGATCTGATGTCTCTGCTCTCTCATGTACTCAAGTACACACAGAGATATAAATTTAAATTACATTTGAAATAGAACAGTTTACATAAAACTTCATTAGTTCTCATTCTCCCTTCCTTCCTTCCTTCCTTCCTTCCTTCCTTCCTTCCTTCCTTCCTTCCTTCCTTCCTTTCTCTCTCTTTCTCTCTCTCTCTCTTTCTCTCTCTTTCTTTCTCTTGAGTCATTGTTTTTCTTTCTTCTTCCTTTCTTTCACTCTTTCCTCTCCCTATTTTTACTCCCCTCCCCACAAAAAAGAGTCCAGAGTCATCCTCAGGTACATACGACATTCCAGGTTAGCCTGGGCTTTATAAGACTTTGACTATATTAAACAACCAAACAAAAAACACCAACCAGACAAACTAGAGTTGGAGCTACTGGGAACCTAGCTCAGTTGGTACAGTGCCTGTCACACAGTTGTGAGGACCCGAGTGTTAATCCCCAGCATCCATATAAAAAGTCGAGCACTGCAGCACATATCTGTAACTTCAGGGCTGCTGTGGGTGGACAGGTGGATTTTGGGGGCTTGCTGGCCAGTCAGCCTAGCCAGATTAGTATTTTCCAGGTTCAGTGAGACCCTGTCTCAAAAGGTAAGGTGAATGTTGCCTGTGACATTTGCAAATGTACATGTGTGCACAGGCATGCACAGACAGACTGCACATTTTTTTAAACATTAACTCTTCTTTGTTTCCCTTGTGGCTTGTTGAGTCCACTGTCACTCTTTCAATACATAATAATAATAATAATAATAGTGAGGGAAGAATTCAAACATACTTGTCTTTTTTATATGAAACATGTAACTAAGTGAAAAATTGTTTTTACCAGCAACTGAGGCATTCACATAGAAAGATACAGGAGTGGGGTTTATAAGTAGTGCATTGGAACTGTGTTATATATAGCTGGAGACAAGTGACTTGTGGAGATCTTGGTGGGCTGGTTCACAAGTATCTCCTGTGACTTGTGTGCTTTTCTCTTACAGTTCCTAAGGGAAGACCTCAATTACCATGACCCAACAGTGAAACATAGCACCTTCCATGGTGAGGATAAGCTTATCAGCGTGGAGGACCTGTGGAAGGCGTGGAAGTCATCAGAAGGTAACAGGCAGCCGGGTTGTTGGTTGTGGTTGTTAAAGGTTTAGAGAGAGAGAGAGGATGAATAGATACTGTCCTTAGAAGGACATGGACAACAAAAAATGCTTAACAAGAAGTAAGTTACTGAAATCATTCTATAGAGTCATGGAATAAGACCAAATTACAGTCATGCTGGGAAAGGGATTTGAAGTTGTCCTTCATTAGGATGTCTTGAATTCCAGCCTATCGACTTCTGTCCTCACACTAATCCTCCATAGAAATCTACCAGCTTGCCATGTCCTCCCCAGGGATGAGGAGCTTGCCGTTCTCTGTTCTCTGTTCTGTACTCTCTGCCTACTCCACCTCTTCTGAGTCCCAATGATCCACAGGTTGAGTGGCAGTAAAGGTGGATCCGGTCCTGAATCTTCTGCCTTCACCACTCCTCTCTGCCAAGTTACATATTCCTTCATCTTTGAATAAAAATATTTCAGGCTCTTTCTGATTTAGATGTCCTTTTTGTAAATATTTTTATAATATTTTTCTTAGCTCCTTGAGCTGGGCTCAGAGTCCTAAATGTGGTTTGATTTACATAGAGCTGAACTGTGTTGCCAACTTCTGGGCTCTGGGCCCTGGGAATAGATACTGTCACTTCCTGATTAAGTGCTAGTGCCCTCAGTGGTCTCATTACTGACTCATGTTGAATTTATCAGTGAAAATTTTAGACCCTTCGAGTAATAAAGCTCCTACATCCTACAAACTTGTTTCCCTCCACTGGAACATTTTATTTAGAATCCTGAGTAAAAGACCAGGTTTAGTTTATGACACTTGACAGGAAAGAAAGTGATAGATCTTTAGCGTCCTTTTTTACCTCTATGGCCAGAGCTTCCTTAGATCTCAGTAGGATTGGAAGCTTATAGTTCAGTTGGTGAGTGGTTTGCGTCTCATGAACAAAGCCCTGAATTTGCTTTCCAACACTGGAAGCCAGCTGTGGTAGTGCACATCTGTGATCCCAGCTCTTGGGAAGTGGAGGCAGGAGGACCAGAAGTTTAAGATCATCCTCACTAAGTTCAAGGGCAGTCTAGGGTCTGTGAAACCCAGTCTCTAAGACAGGTAAGTGGCTAGGTAGACAGACAGACAGACAGACAGACAGACAGACAGACAGATATTGGAAACAGCGTTTTCCCAAGGTCTTATAGAGGAGATGTGTCCTAGTTTACTTTCTCTTGTTGTGACCAAAATCAACTTGGGGAGGAAAGGGTTAATTTGGCTTCTAGTCCATCATCAGGAGAAGCCAAGGCAGGACCTGAAGCAGAGTCTGTAAAGGAATGCTGCTTACTGGCTTGCCCTTCATGGCTTGTTCAGTTTGCTTTCACGGACCATTCAGGACCTCCTGCCTTGGGGGCATCACTCCGGTGGCCTGTGCCCTCCCACATCAATCACTAATTTAAAAATGATCCAGAAGCCCACCTGCAGGCTGATGTTATGGAGACAGTTTTCTCAATTGAGGTTCCCTCTCCTAAGACAATTCTAGCTGTATCAAGTTGACCAAAAAACAAAACAAAAACAAACAAACAAACAAACCAAAAAAACAAAAACAAAAACCCAAACAAACAAACAAAAACAAAAAACTCAAAAAAACCCTGACCAGTATAAGGTGTTAAGAAAGGTTAAACTTGAGTTATCCAGGACTTCAGAATTTTGAGTGTCTCCTTATTTTGCCCATGTTGGCCTCAGACTCTTGGATCTTAGCTTTGTAAGCATCTGGGATTATAGGCACCTGCCACTGTTTCTAATTTTCCTTGTTTTTAGATGAGGAAACTTAGGACTTGGCTTATAAAATTATGTGTTCATTGTCATGCACTTAGGAGAGCCAGGACTAGATGTAGATCTTCTGATCCTTGTCGATCAGTGCACTTCCTTGTCAGCTGATGGCAGACAACACTACTTGTAATAGAATGAGGCTGTTTCTATTTTTATTCAGAGTCTTACCTGCAACGATAGAATTTCAATCAGAGAGGAAACATGCCTATGTAGGTAGAGAGCATTAGATTCAGTAGATTCGCAGCAGGAAATGGAGCAGCTGCTGCCACTTAAGTGTCTCATCAGTTTAAGAGCAGGTAAAGGAGCATGTCGGAGAAAGCTTTCTGGGACACACACACACACACACACACACACCACACACACATACACACACATATACACACACATACACATACACACACACACACACACCACACACACACACATACACACACATATACACACCACACAAACACACACACATGCACACACATATACACACACCACACACACACACACACACCACACAAAACACACACACATATACACACACACACACCACTATACACACACACACACTACATACACATATACACACTACACACACACATACACACACATATACACACACACCACACACACACACACACACACACACACACACACACACACACACCCTCCCGCAGTTAAATGTATCTTTACAGCAATGCAGGCTGTCTACTGAAGAGAGATGAAGCAATGACATGAACTTTAATATTGATGTTATATTAGAATTGCCAGGGAAAAATCTTCTAGCAGTCTGTTTATTTTTATTTTTATTTTCTAATAGCATGGTGATAAGGTGCTTAGTTTTTAAGAGTAGATTTTATAAGTATGAACTTAGAATGCAAGAGGTGAGGAGCATGTTCATGGCCTTCCTACAAGCTCAAACAAATGTGACTGAGAAAGGAGAGTAGCGGAGGGAAGGCAGCGATGGAGGACTGAATCCTAGTGCGAGCGAACAGCCCAGGCCATTTTCTGATCAGAACTTTATTTCTGGACTTAGCAACTATTTGGAACACTTCCAGTGTATTTCAAATTACAGGAACATGGAAGACAATGGAGTACGTTTTTAAGAAGGGGCTGAGACTCATTTGCCCTTATCAGTAGAACATAGAACCTCACTGCCATGGAGTCATAGACGGTACCTTTTCAGGACTGGTTGACTGGAGGTTTGCTAGACTAAAAGTAAGAATCTTCTGTGCCCAATAATTTGCCTCATTATTTAGGGCAAGGCTCCTATTCTCTCTAGAGTGAGTTCCCAGAGCTATGAAAGGCGTGTGCTATTCTGGCATTAATTCAAACTGGCTGGCCTGAACATAGCTAACTGGTGTAGATATCAGCTTTAGTCATTTATGTTCAGAACATTGGCAGGCTAATGAGAGTCACGCCTTTTTGTGTGATTAATGTTGTTAACATTCTCGGACTAATGTTGGAAATCAGTGTTTGTTTTTCCTTGTGTTTTTTCTCTCTGTCTCTGTGTCTCTGTCTGTCTCTGTCTCTCTGCTTTTCTCTCTGTCTCCCTCTCTCCTTCTTTCTCTCCCCCACTTTTCCTGTGTTATTTAGATCTTAGCAGAAAAGTCTTCATCAACCAGCTCTGGGTTTTAATAATAAAGTCAGCAGCAAGTCAGAACCGACTCTGACACATGTATAGTACGTCACACATGCTAAGCGCTGTGCTAAGTGTTTTCTTTATGTTCTTTCATTTCTCATGATAACTTTATATGTATTGCTACTGTGGTTTTGAGTTATCTCTGTTTTCAGATGTGGAAAACGAGGCAAGGAGATTGAGTGGAACAATGGAATATAATCCTGTCACTAACTATGTGTAGTTACTTGAGATAGCACAGAGTAAGATCATGGCTCCTCACAGCTCTGCTCTCAATTCTGTCTGAAGTTGGTTATAAAGCGGGGCCTTCCCAGGCCATTTGCACTTTACCACGGACCCCACCTTCTCCTCCTCCCTCTCCCCTTTCTATTAGTTGTTGCTACATTTTTTAAAGAAAAAGAAAATTTGTTTATTCCCTCCCTCTTTCCCTCTCTTGGGGCAGCACCTCAAGTAACTAAGGCTAGTTGATCCTCCTGGTTCTCTGTCTCCCAAATGCTGGGGTTACAAGCCTGTGGCACCTGATGCACGCACTCACTCCCCCTTCATACCACCGAGTTGTCCCCCTCCCCACCCCCCAGCCCACCCCCATGCTAGAGCTCAAATTCAGGCCCTCACATGTGCCAAGCTTGCTACCTGCATGGAGCCAGCCGCAAAGCCCCTAGTAAGTTTTCTTCCTGATGACTGAATCAAAATTGTCATCTATGTTGTGACCTAATACTTAACAGAGTCATTTTATGTCTTATTTTAAATATATACTAGAAGAAGGAAGGTCTTACTTGGGAAATTACACCCTCTCTGATCCTCCTTCCGCTGTGCTCTTATGTAAATCTGTGCTGCTGCCATAACTTGATTTCAGCAGCTTTTCATGGGAGCTAATGAGATGATATTGATATAAATTACAAACATTTATAGTTTATTGTAGTCTCTGTTTTACCATATGTATACATTTGTGAAGCCACTGCACAGTAAAGGCAGCCTGTATTCATTACCTCATATCTTCTGTCATCTCTCCTCCCCCTCAATGACTACTGAACTACCTTCTGACCAGTTCAGTTCACACTTGCTAGCATTTTATTTAAATAGAGTTATATGATATATACCCTTTAAAATTTAGTCTCTTTCATTTAACATAATCATTTTGAGATTCATATTTTACATGTATGAGTAGCTCATCTTTTTTTATTACTGAGTATTAATACAATGAAGAGATATACTTCAATTGTTTTGTCCATTTACTTCTTGTTAGACATTTGAGCTACATAAGTTTCTATTACAAATAAAGCTGAAGTGACCGTATGAGTCACATGCATATTCTGTGTCTTAGGAAAACATGTAGGAGTGGAATGACTAGATCGGATGGCAGGTATCAAGAAACTATCAGTGTTAGATATTCCCATCAGTAGTGTATGAGACCCTCCGCTCCCAGTCTCCTTGTAAATATTAGTTGTCACCAGTCTGTTAAATTTTAGCATGGTGTAGTAGTACTAGTGATACTGGGCATCTTTTCATGTACATAAGTTGTCAGTCATATATCTTCTTTTGTGGAGTATCTTTTAAATCTTAGGCATTTGTTTGCTTTAAGATAACATCTTATAGTTCAGGCTTGCCTCAAACTGCCATGTAGCCATGACTGGTTTTCAACTCCTGATCATTCTGCTTTCACTTCCTGAGTAAGAGCTGGGATTGCAGGCATAAATCACCGTGTCCCATGACTGTGAAATAGTTCATCCCCCCTTTTTTCCCTAGCTTTTAAATATGAGGGCTGAAATCACTGATTTGAATCCTTTCTTCATCATCTTCTTTTTCATATGTCTGTGCATGATAGGAATCTATATGCATGTTTGTATATATATGTATGTGGGTATATGCATTAAGTGTGTAGAGGCCCAAGGCTGACATTTTAAGTCTTCCTCGGTCATTCTTCACCTTGTTCATTGAGTCAGTGTCTCAGTGCTCACTTAAAACTCACTATGTATTACAGGCTTGCCCCAGAAATTTGTAGTCTCTGCCTTTTGAATGCTAGGATTACCTGTTATCTGGCCTGAAACTTTCTATATAGCCAGGGCCCTCAAACTCCATGATTTTCCTGCCTCAGTTTCTCTAGTGCTTACATTATGGTTGCACACTATCACATTCAGTTGAAACCTTTACTGGTTTATAAATATTTTTTCCTTTTTATGTCTTAACTTATAGTCTGTTCATGTGCACATGCTCATCTGTACAAATATTCTATTGGCTAGTGTAAAAATGCCAATCAAGGCATTGGCTGATGATATTAAGTCTACTTAACCTTGGTTATGTTTCTAGCTGCTTGGTTTATCATTTACCGAGAAAGGAACACATTTTTTCTTTTTCTTTCTCTTTTTTAATTAATCATTCCATTCGTTTACATCTCAAATGATCTTCCACTTCCCAGTTACTCCTTCACAAATCCCCATCCCACAGCCCTCTCCCCCTTCCCCTTGCCTCTATGAGGGTGCCCCCCCACCTACCCACCAGCCCTACTGCTACAGCATCCCCCTACTCTGGGACATCAAACCTCCACAGGACCAAGGGCTTCCCCTCCCATTGATGTCAGGCAAGGCCAACCTCTGATACATATGTATCTGGAGCCATGGATCCATCCCTGTACATAGTGGTCTAGTCCTTGGGAGAACTGGGCAGTCTGGCCAGCCGACATTGTTCTTTCTGTGGGGTTGCAAGCCCCTCAGCTCCTCCTGACCGGGATCCCCAAGCTCAGTCTGATGGTGGCTCCAAGCATCCATATCTGCACTGGTCAGTTGCTGGCAGAACCTCCCAAGGTACAGCCACACTAGGTTCCTGTTAGCAAGCACCTCTTGCCAACAGCAACAGTGTCTGTTGCTTGCAGACAGGATGGATCCCCAGGTGGGGCAGTCCCTGGATGGGAGCAGAGACGGAAAGGAATACATTTTGTTTGGAAGATTTTGTTTGGCTCTTGATTTCAGAAGCCTTGTTGCCTTTGGTCTGTAAGGTGTTCTATTCAGGCAGAGATCACTTGGCAGGGAAACTGTTTACTTTGCGGTGACTGGAAAGCAAAGAGGGAGTGCATGATAAAGTGATCTGGGCTTCTAATATCCATAAATGACCAAACTTCCCTCTGCTAAGTCACACCTACAGGTTCCAGGTATAGGTCCTCCACCTGTTATAGTTTAGTGTATCTTTTTCTGTCTCTTTTCATTATTGATTATTTTATTTTCAAAGTACTTCAGATTGAACTCAGAAGGTGCTCTCCCATTGAGCTATATCCCCAGGACTTGATGTGTGTTTTTAAATTTAAAATACATTACTAGGCACGTATGTTCACACCTGTAATGCCAGCTTTTGGAAGACTGAGGCAGGAAAATTGACTTGAATTGGAAGCTAGCCTGGTCTACATGATGAGGTTCTTTCTGTCTGTCTGTCTGTCTTTCTTTCCTTCTTTCTTTCCTTCCTTCCTTCCTTCCTTCCTTCCTTCCTTCCTTCCTTCCTTCCTTCCTTTTTTCCTTTCCTTTCCTTTCCTTTCCTTTCCTTTCCTTTCCTTTCCTTTCCTTTCCTTTCCTTTCCTTTCTTTTCCTTTCCTTTCCTTTCCTTTCCTCCCTCCCTCCTTTCCTTTCTTCTTTTCTTTCTTTCTTAAAAAAAAAAAAAAGGAAGCTGGGCGTGGTGGCACATGCCTTTAATCCCAGCACTCGGGAGGCAGAGGCAGATGGATTTCTGAGTTCGAGGCCAGCCTGGTCTACAAAGTGAGTTCTAGGACAGCCAGGGCTATACAGAGAAACCCTGTCTCAAAAAGCCAATCCATAATCAGCCTCCAAACGCTGACACCATTGCATACACTAGCAAGATTTTGCTGAAAGGACCCTGATATAACTGTCTCTTGTGAGGCTATGCCGGGGCCTAGCAAACACAGAAGTGGATGCTCACAGTCAGCTATTGGATGGATCACAGGGCCCCCAATGGAGGAGCTAGAGAAAGTACCCAAGGAGCTAAAGGGATCTGCAACCCTATAGGTGGAACAACAATATGAACTAACCAGTACCCCCCGGAGCTCGTGTCTCTAGCTGCATATGTAGCAGAAGATGGCCTAGTTGGCCATCAGTGGAAAGAGAGGCTCATTGGTCGTGCAAACGTTATATACCTCAGTACAGGGGAACGCCAGGGCCAAGAAGTGGGAGTGGGGGGGGATATGGGGGACTTGAAATGTAAATGAAGAAAATACCTAATTAAAAAAAAAAGACTGCTGGGTGTGTTAATACATGCCTTCATTCCCAGCACTTAGGAGGTAGAGGCTGGCAGATCTCTGAGTTCAAGGTTGATCTACAGAGTGAGTTCCAGGACAGCTGGGGCTACATAGAGAAACCCCGTCTTGAAAAAAATAAGTCATAACACTCAGGAGGCAGGAGATCCAGTCTTGTTTGTCTACATAGTGAACTCCAGGAGGACGGCCAAGACTACATAGAGATACCCTCTCTCAAAAAGGGAAGTGGCCTCAAGTGGTAGTATGCTAGCCCAATATACATGAAACTCTAGGTAATATTCTCAGTAGAACAGTGTGAATCATGTATAATGACACACTCCTGTAAGCTAAGCACTTAGGAAATAGGGGCAAGAGAGTTAGGAGTTCAAAATCATTCTTGGTTACATAGAGACTTAGAGGCCACTTTTAGCTACCTCAGATCCTGCTTCAAACAAACATTCTCTTTAGATAGCTCCTTTTGAAATCTTTCCTGAAAAACCACAGTCTAGATACTGTGTGTTGTGTCCCCCTGACTTCTTATGTTTATATCATCATTGCACTTAACACATTAATTACAGCCTGTTACCCTGCCAGTTTCCCTATCAGTTTGCTTGAAGTCAGCATTTTATATGATCCCACTTTCTAACACTTAGTACTGAAATCAGCTCAGATTAGGAAAGAAGTCAAAAGTTTGTCCTTGTCTCTACCATTGTCCCATCTTACTTTTTCACATCCCAAAGCTTCAAGGTTGTCCTGCTGCTGTGCAGCCACCCCGCCAATATTTCTCTAGCCTGATTTTCTCTGTGCTTTGTTGTAGCTCTGTATGGGGCCTTTAATAGTATGTCCTTATGGTGTTTAATAGACCAGAGGCTTGCATAGTAACCTAGTGGAGTGGGCCTCTCGTCGGAGGCCTAGGCCCAAGACCCAGATATTTTCACAATGATGTTTTGGGGTTTGATATTGACATCATACTAGGAACTAAGATTCCCAGATGGCAGTAGGAAGGGAACCTCTTAGACAACTCAGTTCCAGGTTACATCCCATCCTTAGGAGGAGCCATTTTGGGAGGATTGTATAGCTGGTTTGTTCATAGAATAGATTAGAAAACTCAGTTGTTCAACTAAATTTAAAATCTTTTATTTTGTGTATATGGGTGCTTTGCTTGCATGTATGGCTGTGCACCATGTGTATGCCTGGAGCCCATAGAGGCCAGAAGAGAGTGTCAAATCTCCAGAGAAGGAACTGGAGTTACAGAGGGCTGTGAGCTACCACGTGAGTGCTGGGAATGAACCTAATTCCTGCGGAAGAGCAGACAGTGTTCTTAACCACTGAACCATCTCTACTGCCCCTTTTTAATTTTTTAGGTTAGCCTACAAGTAAGCTTTGTGATGCCTTTTCTGTCAACTAGTTCCATGTCTCTCTCAGCCTCCTTATCACCTTATTTCTCAAAGAGAGCACTTACCACACTGTCTTATTCATTCATTTACTCTTGCAAGTTCATTCAGAGAGAGCTCTTAAGGATGGAGTTCATGAAGATTCATCTCTGTGCTCGTGATGCACCCTAGCAGCTTCAACAGGGAGTACTAATAAAATATTGATGAATGAGTGAATAAACAAATGGTGATGATAGCAGATGTAGCTGAGGCAGGTCTTGAATACCTGATCCTTCTGGCTCCACCTCCCAAGTGCTGGGATCCCAGGTTTGTACCACCATTGTTGGCCAGCTACTATTTCTTTAGCACTTACTATTGGAAAAGAGGTTCCTTATGTCTTTACCACACCATCTAAAAACTCTACTTATCACCATTTTATAAGTAACAAAAATGAGACTGGGATCTTACATTTAATAAGTGATGTTTGGTTCAAGACACATGATTACAAAGCCCACATTTGTAACTGTCAGGCCATATTTGACTGTCAAACCAGATGACTAACTGAGGTTGACGAGGTGACCAGCCAGTGCACTAATAGCTGTGTGAGGAGACTCAAAAAGGGGTTGGCAACTCCCCTAATAGACGTCGTTCTCTTGGGGTGAGGGTTTGAAACCACAGAAGTAGATGAGGGCTTCATCTACAGGCGCCACAAGTCCATTATAGGAAAGAGATACTGACTCAGGACTCGTTTCTTATTGCGTATTCTTTCCCTGGCAAGAGAAAAGATTGGCCAAGGCCCAGGATCTGCCTCGGCACATGCCTGGAGGATAGCTATAGCTGGAGTGCTAGGAGGGACTTATTGTTCCTTCCGCTGATGTGCCCTTACCCCACGTATCCACATGACTCACAGCTCCACCTCAGCTAATCAGATGGCACGGCAGCAGAGAGGCCTTTCCTTCCTTAAAAAGACTTTTCTGTTTACATTTATTCTCTTACTGCTTAGTTTTTCTTAATTGTACTGTATTACCACTTGATGTTTTTATTGTAGATTTTTCATTTTTATATATTTATTATATTATTTATTTGTTTTTAAGACATGGTATTACTATGTAACCCTGGCCAGCTTGGGACTTGCTATGTAGACCAGCTAACTTTGAACTCACAGAGATCCATCTACCTCTGCCTGGGTTAAAAGCATGGGACTATAATGCCAGCTTCTTTTACTGTGTAAGAGGTCAGAGGATGGTTTGCAGGAGTTGCTCTTTTCCTTTCACTTTGTAAGACCCAGGAACTGAAACTCAGTTTGTCAGGCTTGATAGCAAGTGGTTTTTAGGTACTTTTACCTACGGAGCATCTCATGGACTCAGTTCGGACCGTCTTTTTTGCCTTTCCTCTCAGAATCATAAACACCAGAGGATCTGTGACTTTTGTATTCTCCTATATTTCTAGGTCCTGGAGTAGGTTCTAGTAAGTAGGGGGTGTTTAATAATTACCTCCATGAATTATCCTTGAGTTGGAGATGGCCTACTTTCAAGAACTTATCATTTAGCTTCAGCAGCTTCTTATTTTCCTTGTCCTTATTTATGACCTTGGACTCCAGACAAACTGGAATCTGTGTTCTCTGTGCATGACCCACACTTTGTAGTTCTGGATATTGCTCTTATTTCTTTCTTTGGTGGTTCTGAATCTCTGTTTACCCAAATTCTGATCATGCTATTTTTAAATGTATTTTTATTTCATATGCATTGTTTTCCCTGCACGTGTCTGTGTGACGGTGTCAGGTCCCCCGGAACTGGAGTTGCAGACAGTGTGAACTGGCATGTCGGCGCTGGGAATTAAATCCAGGTCCTTTGGAAGAGAACTCGATGCCCTTAACAACTGAGCTATCTTTCCAGCCCCACTCTATTTTTTAAAAGGAGTATTTATTTATTCTTTTACTTAGTATGTGTGTGTGTGTGCTTGAATGAGTTTATGTACACTATATGTGTGGAACTGGAATTCCTGTTGTGAGACCTGTGATGTGGGTGTGAACTGAATCAGGGTCCTTTGTAAGAGCAATGAGCTAGCTCCCTTAACTGTGGAGCTAGATCTCCAGGCAATGCACTCCTTTTTAAAATAAATGTATGTGCAGGCAATTACTACTGATAGATATTGCTAGATTGTAAGCTATAGTACTTGAAATAGGGAACTCCTTCTTAGCTCTGCTCTGTTTCCAGGGCCTAGCTTGGAAGAGTACTAAATAAATGTTTATTGAGTGGCAGAATGAATATTTTAAAGAAAGGGAAATTTTGGCTCATATCAGTTAAGTCATTTATCCCAAATTGTCCATGTTAGATGAGATGGAAATTAAAGTCTTTAGCTTCAAATTTATATTATATATTTTATAATACAAAGCTAGCAGGGCCAAGCCTAGACACACATGCCTGTAATCCTAGAATGTGGGAAATGGAGACTGGAGGATCAGGAGTTCAAGGCCAGCCTTAGTTACATAGTGAGATTGAAGATAGCGTAAGCTCTATGTTTCTCTTGTTTCAAAAAACAAAACTAACCAAGCAACCAGACATATCCAGAAACAAAGAGATTGGAGATGACAGTTACTTGTCTTGTAGATTCTTACTTTCTTTTAAAACTTTTATTTTTGAGAATCTTTCACATGCATGCAATGAAATATTATCTCATGTAGTCCTCCGTCCTCCTAAGCACCCCTGATTCTAACACTCAGTTTGCCAACTTCTTGCTTGTTTGTTTTAATAATACACACATACACACACACACACACACACACACACACACACACCCCACACACACCACACACACACACACCACACACACCACACATACACACACACACACATACACACACACGTTGGGGCTATCTACTGGAACATAAGAACCTACCAGTGGCACCATATATATTCAATAAATCATGTTCTCCCGATATCTACAAGTGTATCTTTCTTTTGAGTGTTGTTATAATCTCTAGAGTTTAGTCTTTTCTTATTCTGTATAGTGTTGTTCATCATTTTGCCTATAGATGATGTCTTTGATATTCTAGGGACCACACAAGACAGGATTGGTGAGGTGCATGGTTTTAGGATACTGTTTTCCTGGTCTAATGTCCTCTTGGGGTTTGGACATTCTTGTCACCTGTAATCTGTACCTGATCTCTTATAAGCTCTTCTTGCCAAGTTCTGTAGTCTCATATTGTCAGCAGCCACTCTATACTTGCTGTGTATGGCCTTTTTCCTTCCTTGGCCAGAGATTCTTTCCATTTTGGGGTGGGGGGTGTTGAGAATGTAGTCTGAGCCTGATGGTGCATGCCTGTAATCCTATCACTCTCAGAGTACAGACGTCCTTCACTTCATAGCAAGTATGAGGACCTATATTGTCTATATGAGATCCTATCCCAAACAAAACAAAAACACTAACAATACTAAAAAAGTGGAATGAGAAAGTAGAATAAGACTTAACTTTCAGGTACTTGACTCTTAGGCATCAGAGGCCCTGGTGTCTCAATTAGATTGTTGCATGAGATCATGCTGAAACTCAGAGTTGCTATCAGAGATACAGATAACATGGAGGATACAGCTCATTATGGCTTATGTTGTTCAGTTTGCCGTGACTTTAGGTGGATGACACCATGCTATCAAGCCCTGCCTAGATGGGGCTGCTGCCTGGGTAACTGAATAATACATAGAGCTAAAAACAAACAAATAAACAAAACATTGCCTTGAGGTTTGGCATGACACTGAAGCCATATCTTTCCCTATGACTTAGCTGTATAGGGATCGATTGGTCAGAAGCCATCCTTGGGGTACAATCATCCCCTTAGAGAACCTCTGCCTCAATGCAGTATTTAGAGCAGTGGTTCTCAGGTGGGGCCAGTTTTGCCTTTTGAGGGACATATTAAGCAGTACCTGAAGACAGATGTTTTTATTGTAACAGCAGCATTGCTGATGGCATGTACTGGGTACATGCTAGAGATATCTGATGGCATGTACTGGGTACATGCTAGAGATATTTGTTAAATGTCCTGCAGTGATCCAGAGCACAGCCCCTACAATAAAGATAACCCCACCCAACAAAATGTCATTGATGCAGAGGCTGAGAACCACTGGTCTAGAGTGAGTCTTGCCTGTCTCCATGTGGAGGGTGCTGATTAGAACATGCCAAGGATTTATGCCCAGGCTTGTGTTAAGGCGTCTTCTTAGTAGACAAAAGGCCCTTGAAGCACCGCTGGCCTCAGGCTTTTCTACCAACAAAAAAGGTGCCTTCCTTTCACTCTACACGCCAAGCAGAAAGGCCTCTTTGTGTTGGATGAGGCCATGCTCACTTGGCACAATTACAGGGCTGTGTTGTTTTCTGAACTTTACAGGCTGGCACTTGTCTGTCTGCCTCATGTGTATCACTCTCTTATCCCTTCATTACCAGACATTCCCAACTACAGTAAATGACTACATTGATAATGTGTTAGGATATATTTTCATTTTCAGTAATAATAGCTAATTCATTCTACTTTCCTCAGAATTTTTCTTAACACTAAATCCATTATCCTTTTCAAGCCATAGGGTTTGAATATATCTCTTGGAAATTAATTTCTTTCTTCCAATGTATTTTTGACTGGGAATTAGACATTCAACCAAGCAGTGACTAGCTAGATACCCTTTGTTTACACAAAGGGTCTGTGGTATCTTGTCTTCTAGAAACAGTCTCAGAGCACATTCAATATACCTGCCTACCTACCTCATTTTCTCTCCTGGCTCCTTCTCCTCCCACCTCCTGATAGTCTAAGCTACTCTCAGAACCACTCAGCATCAAAGCCTTTGTCCTGAGCGTGAAATCAGTTTTGCCTTCAACTTTGCTGTGCTCAAGGTGTTTTCCTGGTTTCCTTTGTTGTATTACATTTTAGTGGAAGCAGGAGCATAAAGGGACATATTCCAAATTGCCAACCTTTGTAGTTCATGTGAGAGTGATTGAAAAAAAAAAAAAAAACAGGTATGGTTATGCCTGCCTACGATCAGAGAATTATCTATCTGAGTTTTTGCTTTCTTGTTTTAAAGATAGGGCCTCTTTATAAAGCATGGGTAGCCGCTGGGCAGTGGTAGCACATGCCTTTCAGGTGGATCTTTCTGAGTTCAAGGACAGCCTGGTCTACAGAGTGAGTTCCAGGATAGCCAGGGCTACACAGAAAAACCTGCTTTGAAAAACCAAAACAGGGGCTGGAGAGATGGCTCAGTGGTTAAGAGCACTGACTGTTCTTCTGAAGGTCCTGAGTTCAAATCCCAGCAACCACATGGTTGCTCACAATCACCCGTAATGAGATCAGATGCCCTCTTCTGGAGTGTCTGAAGACAACTACAGTGTACTTACATATAATAAATAAAAAAATCTTAAAAAAAAAAAGAAAAACCAAAACAGTAACAATAATTAGCACAGGTAGCCTGTTACTCCACCTGCTTTAGACTCCCAAGGGATAGAATTATAGACCTAAGTTGCTCTGTTTTTGACAGACATTTCAGAAGTACTTAGATAAATGAACCAATTTTATTTTTTCATTTTTAAATTTTGTTTTGAGACAGAATTTCATGTAGTCCAGGGTAGATATGAATTTGCTACACAGCCAAGGATGACCTTGAGTTGCCAGCCCCCCCCTTCTGTGTGTGTGTGAGAGAGAGGTGCACGTGTGTGAGTATTTGTATGTGGCTGCTCAATGAATACTTTTAGATTCTCTGGAGTTGTAGTTTATGGGCAGTTGTGAGCCACTAGACAGGGTGCTGAGAACCAAACTCCGGTCCTTTTCAAGAGCAGCCAGTGCTCTTAACTATTGAGCATCTCTCCAGCTATAAAGCTGAACACTGGAAACGAAGCTTTATGATGCTGGTTTGGAGGCGATGATTAGAACAGTTCTGGAACTTTCACTTAGGAAACTTACTCTTTGAGTGAGTAAATTCTCATTGAAACCAGCAAAACTGATTACAATGTGGCCCATACCCTTGCTGTTCCCTGACAATTAAAGGGAATAGATAATATTCTTCTGAAAGATAGCTTTTGATTTGGATCTTCAGAGGGGATGATGATGAATCTCACCAAATTATTCTGCTGTTACACATTTTGACTTCTTGCTGACGGTAGTGGTTTTCAAAACCAAGTAATATGCAGATTTCTTTTGGGGACTGATAATTTATTTTGAACCTGCAGTACCAATCAAAATTGTTTGTTTGTATGTATGTATATATGTATGTATGTATGTATGTATCTATCTATCTATCTATCTATCTATCTATCTATCTGGGGGTTTTTTTTTCACAGGCTAGCCTTGAACTTGCTGTGTAGCTAGTGCTAACCTTGAACTCCTGATCCTTCAATCTCTGCCTTTTGAGTGTTGGGATTGCAGTTATGAGCTGTCATGCCTGACTTTATTGTGTTATTTAAGTGTTCTCTCTCTGTATTCATATAATGAGACTTAAGTTGCTATGTGAGATGTATATATAAATGTAAAAAAAACATATTTTAAAAGATAGACATACTATATAGCCTAGACTGTTTTCAAATTTATTATGTAGATCTAGTTGGCCTTAAATATGTGGTCAGCCTGCTTCAGCCTCCTACATGCCTAGATCACATACTTGTACTCCCACTCTCTGATAAGAAAAGCAGCTATCTCAGCAAAAGGGTACTTACTACCAAGCCTGACAACCTGAGTTCAACCTCTGGGACTCACGTGTAGGAAAGAGAACTTAGTTTTTCAAGTTGTTCTCTTACCTCCGGTCTCTATGTACATCACAAACAATAACAATACATTTTAAAACCTTAAAAGTCAGTGAGGCGTGGTGGCGCACGCCTTTAATACCAGCACTCAGGAGGCAGAGGCAGGCAGATTTCTGAGTTCAAGGCCAGCCAAGTTAGTTCCAGGACAGTCAGGGCTGTACAGAGAAACCCTGTCTCAAAAAAACCAAAAAAAAAAAAAAAAAAAAAAAGACTAAAACCTGAAAAGTCCAATGAAATGATATCTTGTTGCTGCAGTTCAGTTGTTCAGTCTATATTATGGGAGCCATTTGATGACACATTCCTTCCACCCTTTCTCTCTAGCTAAGCTACTGTGAACTATGATTTGTGCAGTAAATCATGATCTCATTTAACCTCAATTGGTTTGAACATACTCCTTGTGAGTAAGTCTACTTTTGCTCCTTTATATAGCAATTAACTTGCTTTTTTTTTTTTTTTCCTTGAGAAAGCATCTTACTGTGTAACCCTAGCTGGCCTGGAACTTCCTTTGTGGACCGTCTATCTCTGCCTTCTGAGTACTAGCATTAAAGGCAAGACCCATCCACCAAGCAGCAATTAACTTTTGATAATGAATAGAGGTAAACTTTAAACATGTCCGAACAGCACATGAATGTAAAATCATTTTAAAAAGACACTTTTTATGATTGCCCATTTGAAATACCCCCAACATTGAGATATGAAGAGATGAGCTGCTATGGTACTCTGACGTTGGTGATCATGTGATTTACCATGTTGTGAATAATTGCTTGGTAATATTTTTGGTTAGAATTGGCTTCTATTATAACAGAAATTCTTCTCAATTTTCAGTAAGCAAAAGAGAGAAGTTAACTTGTACAAAACTAAAATATCTATGGATGAGGGGCCTTGAGCAGGTGTTCTCTGACTCTGAGGTTTAATGATACCAGTTAAATCCATCTCCTGACTCTGTTTTGCCTCTGAGTGGGAATTGCAACAGAGACAGGGAGGAGAGATGGATAGATCAGTGGATGGATAGATGGGTGAGTGGATGGGATGGTAGGTAGATAGATAGGACAGAAAGAAGGAAGATAGACAGACAGATAACATAATGGTTTATAAAATGAGCTCTAGAATCAGTCTGAGACAAAATCTTGATCTTACCAATTCCTACAATTTCTAGCTGGATAACTTTGGGAAGATTATGTATAATCTTTTAGTGGCTCAGTTTCATCATCATTATAGTTAGAATAAAATAGGATATCTATTTCATGAGGTATTGATAAAGATTAGTGAGTTAAAATATCTGAGATGCTTAAACACTATCATCATTTGGTACTATGTAAGTGATGGTTTCTGTTAATATAATCATTACTAATATTGTAGTTCAGGATCAGTTTGTCTGGATACCAATAGACTCAACATGCAAGACAGTCCCCTGTGAGTCAAGAAACAAAAATCCTAGACCTTTGTTTCTTTACATCTTATTTCAGAAATAGCTGTATCCCGGAGTGTGAAATGTACTAGTTGGCTCATCTTGACTTACGTGTTCTACTCCTAGAGATGGATTTAGCATGGTCTGAAGCATATTATCTGAGAGCAAAGGATAGGTGGCTCTCCCAATACAAACTCAGAGTATTATTATTAAGGAAAAGGGAAGTGGATTCTTGGTGGTAAAATGATCCATGATCATTATAATGTTATAAGATCATATAGGTGGTCATGCAGTGCTATAGCAATCTCTCTGGGGTCAATTCTTGGTAGTTTATGTCTCCCACTGGACAACATTTATCTTAAATTTGAATTGTTTCCAGGCATGTGGTCCATACCTTTTTTTTTGTTTTGTTTTGTTTTTTTGAGACAGGGTTTCTCTGTATATCCCTGGCTGTCCTGGAACTCATGGAACTCACTTTGTAGACCAGGCTGGCCTTGAACTCAGAAATCCGCCTGCCTCTGCCTCCTGAGTGCTGGGATTAAGGATGTGTGCCACCACGCCCGGCAGGCCCATACCGTTAATTCCAGCAGTTAGGAAGCAAAAGTAGTTAGATCCCTGTGAATTTGTGAATTTGATTAGCCTGTTGCAGGCCAGCCAAGATTTGTGTCTCAAATATATATTTGCATAAATATGTGTGTGTATATTATATACGCATATATGTGTATATGTGTGTGTATATATATATGTACATAAAATTTTATATGTATGTATATAAAATTACATTTTGTGGGGTTGGAGAGATATGTCAGCAGTTAAGAACACTAATAGCTCTTCTAGAGGACTGGGGTTCAATTTCCTAGAACCCACACATGGTGGCTTACAACCTTTTGTAACTCTGGTTACCAAGGGGGATCTAATTCCCTCTTCTGGACACCAAGGGAACTGCTCACACAAAGCACAAACATATGTAGGCAAATTCCCATATACAAAATAATTTTACATTTTAAAAGCTGTAGTTTATATAAAAACAGTAGTTGTTAAAATACTAAATTTAATATATGTTTAAAATTATTTCATTATGTCTATATGTATGTGAGTATGGGCACGTGTATGCTACAGTGTGCATGTAGAGGTCAGATGACATCTTTTGAAAGTTGGATCTTTTCTTTTACCATGGAGTCCTCAGGTAGGTATTAGCCATCCAGTTTGGGTGCTGGGAACTGGATTCAGGTCCTCTGGAAGAAAAGCAAGTGCTCTTAATCCCTGACCCAGCTCTTCAGCCCTTCCCCCAAGATATATAGGACACTAGCTGCTGCTGCTGCTGCTGCTGCTGCTTCTTCTTCCTCTTCCTCCTCCTCCTCCTCCTCCTCCTCCTCCTCCTCCTCCTCCTCCTCCTCCTCCTTCTTCTTCTTTTCTTTTTTTTTCGAGACAAGGTGGTTTCTCTGAGTAGCCCTGGCTGTTCTGGAACTCACTCTGTAGACCAGGCTGGCCTCGAACTCAGAAATCTGCCTGCCTCTGCCTCCTGAGTGCTGGGATGAAAGACATGCGCCACCACGCCCAGCTGACACTATCTTCTAAACTCCCAGACAGTTGTCTTCTGTTATAACTATTTTTATTAATTATAAATATAAACTCAAATTTGTCACTGAAGTTGAGAGCCTGTTTTTATAGCTATATGAGCCAATATTTTTTTGCTTCTGTTTTTGCATGTATATGTGTGTGTATGCTGGTCATGTGTATTTGTGTTTGTGCATGTGTGTGGGCACACATAGTCTTAGTTGTGATAAAGCATCATAAGCAAAAGCACTTGGTTATGAAAGGGTCCAATTGAGCTTACATTTGTAGTTCATCATAAACAGAAGTCAGGGTAGCAATTCAAGGCAGGAAACTGGAGGGAAGCAGGAACTGAAGCAGAAGTCATGGGGACACTACAAACTGGCATGCTCCTTATGGCGTGCCCAGTCTGCTTTTTTATAGCATCACCAGTTCAAGGGTAGCACAGCACACAATGTGGTCCTTCCTACATCAATCACCAATCAAGTAAATGCCCCCATATTATTGCCATGGGGTTATTTTCTCAATTGAGGTTCCTTCCTCCCAAATGACTTTATCTTCTGTAAGGCTGACACAGAACTAGCCATCCCATACAGGTATGTGGGCATGCATGCACATGTATTCACATGTTTGTGGAGGTCAGAGACTGACATTGGGTGCTCTCCTTAATTGCTCTCCACTTTATGTATTCAGTTAAGATCTTCCTCTTGAATTGAGAGCTCACTGACTCAGCTAGGCTGGCTAGTGGGCTTTACTTGTCTCTGCCTTCCAAGGTGCTGGGATTATAGGCGGGCCACCATGACCACCTGTCATTTATGTGGGTGCTGGAGATTCAACCTTAAGTCCTCAAGTTTGTGTGGTAAGTGGTTTACCTGAAAACCATCTCCACACTCCTGTTTTTACTTTTACCTATTCAAAAGAAATATAAAGATATAGAATTTGAAATTTATATATAGTAAGCTATCTTGACCAGTTTTGTGGAACAGAACTTTGTACAGTACTGGAAATGTTGTATAATTTGGGATGTCTAGCATGGTGGCCACTGATGGCTTGTAGCTATTGTATATCTCAGGGCTGAGTGCTACCACTGATGAAGAGGATTTATTAACCTAATCTTAAGAGATTTCAACTTAAACAGCCACTGGTGGCTGCTGGCTGCCTCTTAGACAGTGCAGTTCTGCATAGAAGCTTCAAATAAGAGAATAACTGTAAAGTACCCATCTTGTAGCGGTGAATTTGTTAAACTGCTTTGGCTCCTGGATTTGCAAATGTGACACACACCACACACACACACACACACACACACACACACACACACACACACACATACACACACACACACACACACACACAGAGGTCTAATCCAACCACCTATTTCATCAGTTTCACAAGTGCATATGCACATTTATATACATACACATAACCTACACATGTATATATCAATACCCATATGTATATACATACATATAGACAGATATATATTTATATATACATTGGTGGATGAAGCAGAGCCCTAAAAGGCCACACTTTATTTCTTCTCTCTAGCCTTTTTATACCTTCTTAAACAAAAGTTCTTCATAAAATTACCTCATAGATAAAATGTTACACAAAAGGGAAGATGCAAAAGGATGTTGATAGTTAAGTTCAAAGCAACAGTTTCACATGGCCTTGCTTTATCATGGCTCACACCTGTGGTCACATCCTTGGACCTGACCTAGAATGAAAGACAAATCTATATCTCTTCTTAATGTAATTTATGAAAGCTCATTGTATTCCGTATTATGCAGCCTTTCCTTACTATTCTATGAGGACGGTGCACATTCTCTTCTTGATTCTAACTTTATTATCTTACTGCAAAACAACTAAAACCATCTCTTTAATTTTTCTTCCTAAAATTATCTGAATGAAATCAGGAATTCTATAGAGTCACTAATTCATCTAAATAGCATTAATTCATGCATCTTCATTTTGATCCATGGAGAAATTTGCCCAATAGGGTGGGCTGGTGCCCAGGAACCACTGGACTATGTAATAATGGCAAGAAGGGCATATCAACAGTAAGAAGCAATCCTGGGAAGAAGTCTCTAGGGCTGTGCCTCTCCAGAGTACACCCATCACAGCCATGCAAAATTGTGGGTCATCTCCAGGAAACTCACTTGCTTGCCATAGCCTTTCTTAGGTGGCTTCTGTCAATGAATTATTTTAGATAAAATCCTACTATCCTTTGTTTTATTTTCCTATATGGAAGGATTGAACCGTGGTCCTCTGTAAGAACAAGTGCTCTTAACTGCTGAGCCATCTCTCCAGTCCTTCATCCATTTCTTTAATCCACGCTTCACTGGTGCTATTAAGTTTTTGTACTGGAAACCAGCTTCTAGAAAGCTTGGCATTATGTGGGCCATGCTGAAAATTGGTTAAATTGGATGGGTGGTTCTCAGTACTGATAACATTTATAATAATTAAAAACAAACCATTATCTTGGCCTGAGATGTAGCCATGCTCTTACCTAGATTACTGAGTTTGATCCCTAACACCAAATAAGCTGAGTGTGATTGCTCCTACCAGGAATCTTAGCATTTGAGAGGTGAGGGAAGAGGATCAGAACTTCACAGTCATCCTTAGCCACATTTTGAGTGCCAGGACAACCTGGGACATGTCAGTCCTTATCTAAAAATACATACATTATTTTGTGGTTTTTGGTTGTTTGTTTTGTTTTGAGATAGATGCAGCTTCAATCTCACTATGTAGCTAAATTGTCCTTGAATTCATGATCTTTTTTTAATATCCCCAGTGCTAGGATTATGGGTGTGTTCACCATGCTCAAGTTTAAAACTATGTTAAAATAAAATGTATTGAGACATAAAGAAAATACAGATAAATTATTTTATTTTATTTATGAGGTAGGGTCTATGTATTTACTCTCGACAGGTCTCACTCTCTAGCCCAGACCAACTTGAAATGCCATCCTTTTGCCTCAGCTTTCTGTAAGATGGGATTTTATAGTCATGAGGCACTATGTTCCATAATATATTTATTTTAAGTATAAAGTTGATAGATTTTGGTAGATGTCATAATTTGTATAATCACCACATTCAAGATATAGAATATCTCTTTCCTCTCAAATTATTGCTTTTTACTCTGTCCCGGTCAGTTCTGGCTGAAACCAATCATTGTTAGTCTACCCCTTTCAGACTTAAGGATGTTTTGGACACGGAAATGTTAAGAACACAAACATGACAAGTGCGTGTTCAGCATGGCTGCAGCAGCAAGTGTAAGTTAAGGCACACTGCTTGAGAGTATCATAAATTACTTCAACACTGTGGTCTTTTAGACTCAAAAGGAATACGGGGGTAGGGGGAGGACAACTAACTCAAAGAGTAATGTCTTTCTCTGTCTTTCTACAGTGTACAACTGGACTGTGGATGAGGTGATACAGTGGCTCATTACGTATGTGGAGCTGCCACAGTATGAGGAAACCTTCCGGAAGTTGCAGCTTACTGGCCACGCCATGCCAAGGTTAGAAATTGAGTGGGATTTTTCCCTTGAGGGTGTAGAGAACAGTCTGGGAGTGGGTCTGTCTTCAGGTTGCTCTGGACAATTCAGTAAAGCTTCATCCTCAGCAGAGTCTGTAACCAGCTGCTCTTCTCATATCTATTGTGTGTTTGCTCTAAAGCATGAAGGCCACTTTGTTTTGATTTCTTATGTAATAATTTTTATCACTCCTGGGAATCATATCAATGGCTTCCATTTGTTGACTGCTGAGTATATGCCAGGCATGCTCAGTGGGTAAAGTACTTGTCTCTAAGCTTATGACTTGGAGTTCAATCTCTGGAATTCACATGATGGAAAGGGAAAACTGACTCACACAAATGGATCTGTACACGTGCACCATAGAACATGACCTCCCCACCCCATATACTACAAGTAAATAAAGTAAACCGACTTATTAAGTCTATTGTGAGGATGCAGTGATCAATGAGGGTTGTCTTAGGGACTCTATTGCTGTAGTGAAACACCATGACCAAAAAAGCAAGTTGGGGAAAAAAGGATTTATTCAGCTTACACTTCCACGTTATTGTTATCACCAAAGGAAGCCAGGACAGGAATTGAAGCAGGGATGGAGACAGGAGCAGAGGTCATGGAGAGTTGCTGCGTACTGGCTTGCTTCCCTTGGATTGCTCAGCCTACTTCTTTATAGAACCTAAGACGACTAGCCCAGGGACGGCACCACCTATAGTGGGCTTGACCATTCCAAATTGATCACTAATTGAGAAAACGCCTTATAACTAGATCTCATGGAGGCTTTACCTCAACTGAGGCTCCTTCTCTGATGACTTCAGCTGTGTCAAGTTGCCCAGAAACAAGCCAGTACACATGTGAGATAGCAGAACACTATTAGATAGTGCTAGTGAACACTGTCATCACTGGTGTCACGGAGAATTAGCTCGTAGGACGAATGGTGATAATACAGAATCCATTTTGCAGAAGTGACCTAAATAATTTAAGAATTCCCAGGCTTTCAGAAAGCACGCCACTTTATGTAAGTTACACAGAAGACCAGGTGTGGTTGTGAATGCCATTAATCCTAATACTCCAAGAGGCAGAAGACAGCGGATCTTTGTTAGTTGGAGGGCAGCCTGGTTGACCTAGTGACTTCCAAGACAGCCAGGGATACACAGAGACCTTGTGCACCTTGTGATAAAAAATAAAATTAAAAATTTACATAAAGAAGAATTGAGGTCTGGGGAGGAACCAAGCAGCTTATGATTAGACAAGTGAGACCGCTTAGGACCAGACGCCAGATCTCCTGCCCAGCTGCTCACAGTGCCTCATTACCTCCCTCGTTAGGTGCCCTTGATTGCCTTCCAAGTGCAGAGGAGGACTAGCTGCCATTCCTTTATGCTCATACAGAGGTAGAAAAGACTCACTGTGGTGTCAGAAGCTTTTCTTGTAGCTGAGGGAACAAAGCTATGTAGGAGAAAAGATAACCAACGGTACAGGGTAGTGAGTGTTAACTGTGCCCTTAGAGGACTCAGGCTTGTGGTTTCCACCTTTTTGTATCTTATATTCATCTCCTTTTATACCTCCTGTGTTTTAACAGAAAAATGAGGAAATCTAATTTTTCTTCAGTCATTTTAATTTTTAATAAGTCAAAGTCTTATTATCAGTGTGGTTAAAGGTCATAAAACCTACATTAATCTTATTGGGAGTAAACTGTATTGCACTTACTAAGATAGTTATTAATAGGACTAGCTCAGTGGTTTATAAGCACGTCTATATGTAGTAGCAATGGGTTAGAATTGGGGCTGTTTAGAAGGCCCAAGAACAAGTGGGTCATTGAGCATGGTTTCTGACCTGGACTGGACAAGAGAATACATTGTCTCATGAAGAGCAGAGGGGACAAATATATAGGAGAATTCCTAGAAGCAGAAGCACAAGAGAAATCACTGGTGAGATTCTCAGCAAGTAAAACACCTATGTTTGAGCCCAAGAACTTTAAAACAAAAGCTAGGTGTGTGGGTGCATATCTGTAATCCCAGCACTTCACAGTGATATGGGAGGTGGAGACAGAATTTCTTGGAAGCCCATGAGCTAATTAGCCTGGAATTATGTCTCCTGGGAGAAATAAGAGAAACCTCCCTTCAACAATGTGGAAGGAGAGAATCAACTCCTGAAAGTTGTTTCCAGACCTCCACATATGTACACACACATACATACATACATACATACATACATAAAACAACAAGAATAAATAAATAAATAAATAAATAAACAAGAAGCATAAAAATGTATAATTAGGTATGGGAATGCCCACAGATTGTTAGTCCTTAGAGGGTAGGGTACTTAGGAGATTGTAGATATGGAGAGAGAGGGTGATCAAATTCTTGGTAAATACTCCCTGTTAGGAGACAACTTATTGGTGGTGGAAAGATGGCTCAGCAGCTAAGAAGAGTTGCTGCTCTTCCAGAGGACCTGGGTTCAATTCCCAGCACCTGTATGGGAGCCCAGCTATCTGTAACTCCAGTTCCAGGATATCCAGTGCCTTCTTCTGGCCTCTGTGGGTGCTACCTAGATCTAGTGTAGAGACAGACACACAGGCAAACACTCATAAACATACAGTACAGTACAATACAATACAATACAATACACTCACTTGTTTAGACTGTGTTCTAGGGTACAGAGGAGAGCAATCACAAAAACTGAATGTGCTCCTGGAAGAGATAAATAATTATTCCAAAGAACTTTTTGATGTCTAAAACCTGACCCCTATTCTTTCTCTTAACAGGCTAGCAGTAACCAACACCACCATGACAGGGACTGTACTGAAGATGACAGATCGGAGCCACAGGCAGAAGCTGCAGCTGAAGGCCCTGGACACAGTGCTGTTTGGGCCTCCTCTCTGTGAGTCTTATGTAGAGGTCTACTGCTGTGCTGTGGAACCCAAAACCATTGGGAGTGGCTAGGCTGAATCCTGGGTCTCAATGGCACTCCTTCAAGACAGCAACTTCACTATCCACTGGCATTAAGATATGATATAGCCTTATTTTAGTCTAGCCGTATTTAAATATTTAATCTACTCATTCATTAAATATTTTAAGGAAAGATCCGGTTTTTGGTATTGCTGTGCTGGATCCTATAGGAAGACCTAGATGAATTAATGATAGTCTGTCCTAGAGGGATAACATGAGCATTCCAGGTGAGGGATGTAGCTCAAGTGATAAAATGCTCACCTAGCCCTCATGAGGCCCTGGGTTCAAATTCTGCACAGCCAAACTAAAACCACTATTCTCTACTCTTGCAGAGTACTAGTACTTATAGTAGTCTATGTTCCAGACTAGGGACAGAGAAAACTATTTAGGACAGGTGGCACATCATCTCTGTCTTTCAGAGGGGGCCTAACATTATTCCATGAATTTATCAAGAGAAGACATTGTGGATGGAAGAAATAACTTAGAGTAGGAAGGCTAAAACAAGTGGGTGATACATATAGGTCAAATGTTTCTTAGCTGTTCACTGCCATCACTGGGTTTGTGCAGAGGGAAGGAAATGATTACTGAAAACTGTTCATGGGTGGTTGAGAAAGACTAAATGTGCTTTTAATGTAGCAATGAACACTTATTAAATAGTTTAGTCTCTGGAGTTCTGATTGGTGAAAATGGTTAGCTTTGCCATTCTTTTCTTATTTTAATGGAGCCAAGAGAGAACAAAAGAGACCACAATTTCTAACAGTGTGTGGTGGTGTACATTTCCAATCTTGTAAGGGAAGCCGAGTCAGGAGAATTTTGAGTAGTTGCCCACCTGGGCTGCATAGTAAAATCCTATGTATGTGAGGTTGAGAGTGTGTGCGCGGAAAGAAACTGAAGGCAGATCTCCTTTGAGGGCCTGTACCTATTCTTGGGCATGTCTTATTTGCCTTAACTCTTTTTTAAGAAACCCACAAACCTGTTCTTGGGTGTGTTTTACTTTTTTTTCTGAGAGCCTCTTAACAGTTGTGCTTATGTCTATGTTAAAATATCTTAACAACCCCCAACTCTGCTTTATAAGAGGGAAAGGCAGAAACTACAGACTAAATCAAGTACTCTAGCTGGAAGAATCAACTAACATAAGGACCAGAGTCCAGGCTCCATCTGCTAGGTCCAGATGATCAGAGCAGAAGCCTTAATGGAAGAGGTTAAACTGGCACTCTAACAAGGACTTGAAGAGTTTTTTCTAGAAATATAATTTATATGCTGACTGTGATCTAGAGTAGAGGTGGTCAGAGGTTAGAAAACTACTCCTGAGACAAGCAGAGTATCATAGCTAAGAATATCTCATACCATCTAGATTAGAATAGCTATAACAACAACCATAATAGTAGTTTCAGCTAGGCATGGCAGTACACACCTTTAATCCCAGCACTCAGGAGGCAGAGGCAGGCAGATCTCTGTGAGTTTAGGCCACTGTGGTCTACTTACAGGTTCCAGGCCAGCCAGGCTACACATGAGACCCTGTCTTAAAAAAAAAGTTTGGACTTTTTGGTTTCTTTTTAGACGTTTATATTGTTTGTTGGCTTATTTTAGTTATTTATCTTGTGTGTATGTGTTTATACATGTTTACTGGTGTGCACATGCAGATGCCGGAAAAGGGTCTTGGGTCTTTCAGAGCTTACTGGCATTTGTGAGATACCTAGCTTGTTATGTGGGTGCTGCGATCCAAATTCTGGTCCTTTTGAGTGTATAGCAAGTACTTCAACTGCTGAACCATCTTTCCAGCTCCTAATAAGAGTTTCTAAATAATGAAAAATAAGATATGAAAAGTTGCAACTCTCTAGCTTTGTCGATGATAATGTAAAGTGGTACAGTTCCTGTGAAAAACTTAAACGTAAGAGTTACCACAGCCCAGCAATTACACAGATAAGTATATATCCACCAAAATTACAACAGGTACTCAAATGAGTACATTTATACATATGTTCATAATAGCATATGTCTAAGACTAAATGGAGAAATATCCTGAACATTCATAAACAGATAAGTGAATAAACAAATTGTATTATATACATGCAATGGAGTGTTTTCAGCCATAAAATAGGAGTCCTGATACACACTGTAGTATAGATACCTAAAAAACCCCATTATGCTAAATTACAGAAACTAGCATAGAAGGTCATATTCTGTGTTTCCATTTATATGAAGCACCCAGAATAGGTAAATCCATAGACACATTCTAGAATCAAAATACATGTGGTGGGCAGGAACTGGAAAGAGGAGGGGATGAGGAGAAGATGTTTATTAGGTAGGAAAAAGATTATTTTTTTTCTTTCTTTTTTTTTTTTTTTAGTTTTTTGAGACAGGGTTTCTCTGTATAGCCCTGGCTGTCCTGGAACTCACTCTGTAGACCAGGATGGCCCTGAACTCAGAAATCTGCCTGCCTCTGCCTCCCAAGTGCTGGGATTAAAGACGTGCACCACCACTGCTCAGCTTAGACTTGGATTCTTGACAGCGCTCTCCTGTTTCAGCTTCCCAGGGGGATTATAGACTTTTTCTTTCATTCTCAGTGCTAGGGTTCAAACTAGGGCCCTACACATGCTAGATAGGCACCTTACTAAGCTATTCATTTTGTAATTTTATTTTGAGACAAAGTCTCGCTAAGTTTTCTAGGCCAACCTTGAAATCATTCTTGTGTAGGGTATCTGGCTGAGAAATGGTGATGATGATGATGATATATTACTAATATTATTAGTTATATATTGGTTATTATACATTGATAAAATATATTATTAATTATATTATATTACTACTATCCTCATTATTATTTGTCACTGGGAACTGAGCCCAAGTCTTTTTCATATGATAGGCAAATGGTCTTCTGCTGAGCTACACACATTCCCAGCTTTCTTCTTTCCCCATTTCCATCTCCTACAAAGTATCTGGATTTCACCATGTATCCTTGGCTATTCTAGCGATTACTATGTTTATCAGGCTGGCCTCAAATTCACAGAGGTCCACCAGCCCCTTCCTCCTGAGTGTTGGGATTAAAGATGTATGCCACCACACCCAGCCCCCTCCTCTTTATTCATGGGCAGTAAGTTTTACTTTGGAGCGATAGGATTGCTTTGGAACTAGTAGAGTTGGTATTGACATGTTTGGAATGTACTATATGCCCCTGAATTGTTTATTTAAAAACAGTTAATTTGTATTATATGAATTTTGCCTCAAGATACTGCTTTGAAAAAGTTATTTTGTATGTCTGTTTGTGAGCCTGAATGTATGTATTTGCACCACATAATCACAGGTACCCACAGAGGCCAGAAGAGGGCAGTGGATCCCCTGGAACTGGAGTTCCAGGTGGTTGTGTGCTCTTGAATGTGACTGCTAGGAACTGAACCATAGTCTTCTGCAAAAGCAGTCAGTGCTCTTAACTACTGAGCTGTCTCTCCAGTCTCCCTCTTTTAAAAAACAAAAACAAAAACCTAAGAAACAAAAGGAAGAAAATATACATTGTACTTTTTCAAAATTTAAAACTTTTGTATATCAAAGGACATATCAAGAGGATAAAGAATAGCTGGACATTGTGACATATATTTTTACGCTTAGCACTTGGGAATGCACTGAGGCAGCACTATTCTCTTTACCATATCTTAGGGAAGGATGAGAAATAAGCCTTCAGAATTGTTCTCAGGCCTATTATCCAATCCAAAGGAGGACTTGGCAGGTAGAGAGATAGGCACAGACTTTATTATGTTAGTATGTGCATGTATGTTTAAGAGAAGCAGTTCCTTCTAAGTTGAAAGGTCTGCCTTTTACAAGAGGAATCACTGAGGAGAAGATGCAGTGAGTTGCAAACTAAGTGTGCCCGGAGTGCCCCGATTCACTGTGCCCTCCCTGTCCGGCAGTGACTCGGCATAATCACCTGAAGGACTTCATGCTGGTGGTGTCTATCGTTATTGGTGTGGGTGGCTGCTGGTTTGCCTATATCCAGAACCGTTACTCTAAGGAGCACATGAAGAAAATGATGAAGGATCTGGAAGGGTTACACCGGGCTGAGCAGAGTCTGCATGACCTTCAGGAAAGGTAAGACCTTGCTTCTTTTTTTTTTTTTTTTTTTTTTTTTTTTGGTTTTTTGATTTTTCGAGACAGGGTTTCTCTGTATAGCCCTGGCTGTCCTGGAACTCACTTTGTAGATCAGGCTGGCCTCAAACTCAGAAATCCGCCTGCCTCTGCCTCCCAAGTGCTGAGATTAAATGCGTGCGCCACCATGGCCGGCAAGACCTTGCTTCTTTACTACAGATCTGGTACTACCAGCTCTTAGAAGTCTCCTGTGGCACCCTGTTGACATGGTCATAAAGGCTATACCATCCTTTTAGAACTGTTTTGAGTTCCTAGCTTCCTGGTGTCCAATTCAGTTGCCCTGGGTAGATACTCCTCTTGAGAGGAACTTTTATTCTATTTTATTTAAAACCAACCAAAACAACCCCCCACCTTTTTCTCTCTAAGCCTGAAAGGGAGAAATGCATAGCTGCCAGAGGTGTAGAGCCTCCCTGGCAGGGGGCTCGTTAAGATCATTCTGCTTGGTCTCCTACATCTTGATCGCTTCCTTTCTCATGTAAACGGATACAGCTAACTGTTTCCCATGGCTCCCAAAGAAACCTAACAAACCTAGCTAGCCGTCATGGTGCCACATGTCTGTAATCCTAGCATTTTGGAGATGGAGGCAGAAGAATCAAGAGCACAAGGTTATTCTAGACTACTAACGTGTTTGAGACTGGGCTACATAAGACTGTTTCAAAAAGAAAACGAAAAGGGCTGAGAATATTGTTGATATTAGTTGACAGAGTACATGCCTAACATATGCCAAACTCCACTTAAAACTGGACTTAGAGGTCTGCCTGGAAGGTACTTTAGCCAGTAAAGGTGCAGCCAAACTGATAGGCTAAGTTTAGTTCCAGAACCCACATGTTGGAAGAAGAGGGCTGCTGAGCCATTTCTCCAACCCTGAGCTCTGAGTTTTGACACTCTCCAGCAGCAGCAGCAGCAGCTTCAACAGATTCATTTCTATGAGCTTTTAGAGAGCAAGAGCAGTTTGATTTCTAAGCTGATTCATGGTTACTTTGCTTTTGTGCCCTTTGCCAACTAGGGGCTAACTGCTGCTGTCTAAACAATTCCCATACTTCATTTATCTGAAAAACATGCACTGTTTTCATTCCAAAGACAAAAGAATCTAAGCAAGAGGCATTCCAAGTTTGGGGATAAAACTTAAGCTTCCAGCCCTCCCTGCTCTCCTAATCCTCCTGAGCTTAATGACCCCTGTAGCACCAAGCAACAGACAGACCCCCCACCCCCCAGGACTTGTGCATACACACACAAGCCCTTCTCTGACAGAGTACAGAGGCCACATGCCACTTTGTCCCTCATATCTCTAGAAATGCACAGCAAGATACTGTTATCATGAAGTTTTGGTGTGAGTTAATGTAACAGTGCATATACATTACAACTAGGATTTCACTGGTTTCAAAATAATTCTTTGAGTCAAGCAAGATTTGTTTCCGGGCTGGTGAGATGGCTCAGTGGGTAAGAGCACCCGACTGCTCTTCCAAAGGTCCAGAGTTCAAATCCCAGCAACCACATGGTGGCTCACAACCATCTGTAACAAGATCTGATGTCCTCTTCTGGAGTGTCTGAAGACAGCTGCAGTGTACTTACATATAATAAATAAATAAATCTTTAAAAAAAAAAAAAAAAAAAGAAATGACTCTTAAAAAAAAAAAAAAAAAAAAAAGAATTTTGTTTCCTTCTTGCTATGAAGAAGCAGGTGAAATGTCCCTAGTCACACAAGTGTTGGAGCCACAGTCATGAGATTTCAGTCGGGCTGCTTAATTTTCTTCCTTATTGATTGGTTGCTTTGAGCAGGACAGTGCTTAATTGTACATTTATTTACTCATTTCTCCACATAATATTATATATTGATCTCTGTCTTTACTACATAGTAGGTCCACTTTTCTGTAATAGAAGGGTGTGGTAATACTGGCTTTTTCAGGAGAGACTGTATTGAAAGCAACAGCATTTCAGTGAAGAATTGACTCTCTGGTGGTACAGCTTCTTGCAGTTGGGTCATGGGACAGTAGACATCAGCAAGACTGGAGATGGGGGAAATGGCACCTCTGATGTTTTTGTTAGCTGTGCATGTATCGCCATCTGGCGTCCATTCTAAGGAAAAGCAACTCCTTCTCCAAGGGCACAGTAGGTAGAAAATTGTTTGTGTTGCAGCACTGCTGGTAGCCCACTGTTTATTCTTACCAGCGCCGTGGCCACAGACAAGTCTGATGTGCCTTTTAGTCATCCATTTTCTCTGTTGATTTTTAGCCAAGGGTGACTGAATTCATCTTCCTGCCTCTACCTTCTGAGTGTTGGGTTTATTCATCACCAGATATTCATCGCCTGATATTTTCTTTTTAACTAAATAGACAGTATCCCCAAGGGGGCTTTTAATTCTATTGTCTATATTTTCTCTTTCTTTTTACTACTTTTGGTGATGATAGTGATGTCTCACTGGCTAGCCTGGATCTTGGATATAGACCAGGTTCGTCTTGAACTTCATTGATCTTCATGTCTCTACCTCTTAAGTGACTACAAGCACATGCCACCACATCTGGCCTTTCTCTACCTCAATTCTAAACACTATCTCTCTTTTCTTTTCCTTTCTTTCTTTCTTTTAAATGGTGTTTCATTGTATAGCCCTAGCTGGTCTGGAACTCACAGAGATTTACCTACCTCTACTCCAGAATGCTGGAATTAAAGGTGTACGCCACCATGCCCAGCTTTTTTCTTTTAAAAATATTTTATTACATACATTTATCTCTCTCTCTCTCTGTGTGTGCACGTGCTGGAGGAAGTGAATATAAACCATGGTGTGGGTATACAGGTCAGAAGATAACATACCAGAGTCTGTTCTCTCATTCTACCATATGCGGCCTTGATATCATTCAGTTATGCTTGGTAGCAAATACCTTTACCACTGAGCTACCTTACTGGCCTCTTCCTTCCTTCTTCCTTTTCTTTTTCCTTTCACATCCCCCTTCCATCCTCGTCTCTGACTTTCCACCCTCTCCTTTCTCACCTTCCCCTCATTTGGACCAAACCCAGTACCTCACTCAGGCTAATCCAGCATTCTAAATCTCTTCTCCTTTCCATTATCCCCATGTCCTAGTTCCTGATAACTTGATGGTTCCTATTAACTTAAGAAGACCAGGCAAGGGCTGGTGAGATGACTCAGGGGTTAAGAGCACTGACTGCTCTTCCAAAGGTCCTGAGTTCAAATCCCAGCAACCACATGGTGGCTCACAAACATCTGTAACAAAAATCTGATGCCCTCTTCTGGTGTGTCTGAAGACAGCTACAGTGTACACACATATGATTAAAAAAAAATCTTAAAAAAAAAAAAAAAGACCAGGCAACAGCTTAGTTCTTTCCCATCTCAGGGCAATTAGTAAACTCTTTCCCTTGGGTCTTGTCTTAGATAGCATTACTATTGCTGTGATAAAACACTGTGGCTAACTGAAACTTGGGAGGAAAGGGTCTATTTGGCTTACACTTCCACTCACTGTTCATCATCAAAAGCAGTGACAGCGGGAGCTGATGCAGAGGCCATGAACAGGTACTGCTTACTGCTTGCTCTGCATGGCTTGCTCAGCCTGCTCTCTTTCCTCTTCTCTTCTCTTCTCTTCTCTTCTCTTCTCTTCTCTTCTCTTCTCTTCTCTTCTCTTCTCTTCTCTTCCTTTCCTTTTCTTAAAACATGTTTATTCATTTATTTATTTATTATATGTAAGTACACTAGAGCTGTCTTCAGACACTCCAGAAGAGGGCATCAGATTTCGTTACGGATGGTTGTGAGCCACCATGTGGTTTCCGGGATTTGAACTCAGGACCTTTGGAAGAGCAGTCAGTGCTCTTAACTGCTGAGCCATCTCACCAGCCCTTCTTTTCTTTTCTATTCTTTTCTTTTCTTTTCTTTTCTTTTCTTTCCTTTTCTCTTCTCTTCTTTCCTTTCCTTTTCTCTTCTTTCCTTTCCTTTTCTTTTCTTTTCTTTTTCCTTTCCTTTCCTTTTCTCTTCTTTCCTTTCCTTTTCTTTTCTTTTCTTTTTCCTTTCCTTTCCTTTTCTCTTCTTTCCTTTCCTTTTCTTTATTTCCTTCCTTTTTTCTTTTTCTCTTTCTTCTTTTCTTTTCTTTTCTTTTCTTTTCTTTTCTTTCCTTTTCTTTTCTTTCTTTCTTCTCTCTCTCTCTCTCTCTTTTTTTTTTGAGATAAGGTTCCTCCAGGTAGCCCTGTTTGTCCTGTACTCACTTGCAGACCAGGCTGGCCTAAAAATCATAGAGATCCGCCTGCCTCTGCCTCCCGAGTGCTGGGATTAAAGGTGTGTGCCACCACCACCCAGTAGGAGGGCAGGGTTTTTTTTTTTTTTTTTCTTGTCTTCAGGGCTCAGCAAAGGAATCGTTAGTAGGAACCTGATTAACTTGTTTAATAAATGAACAGATGGATAGATGGATGGATGAGTGAATTAAAATATACAGAAGAAAGAAGGAAGGGAGGAAGGAGGCAACAGGTAATTTTTTTGTTGTTGTTTTTTGTTTTTGTTGGTTTTTGAGACAGGGTTTCTCTGTATAGCCCTGGCTGTCCTGGAACTCACTCTGTAGACCAGGCTGGCCTTGAACTCAGAAATCTGCCTGCCTTTGCCTCCCGAGTGCTGGGATTAAAGGCGTGTGCCACCACGCCCGGCACAGGTAATGCTTCATGATCTGCTCAGCACAGCTCCTTAGACACACATTTCGGTGTAGGAGGTGCTCCTTGTGCTTGTACAGGCATTTGAGAGTCTAAGAGCTAAGCTAATAATTCTTTCCTTGTCTTCCATAAGCTTCCCATGCTACCATCACCTCACCTGGACCTGAACCATTGGGTTTTGTTTCATAAATAAAAATCTATCTTTAAGGGCTTTTTACATTTATTGGACCTTCCATATATCTCCGATTTGAGAATAATTATGGACTTTGAAGTCACAAAGATTTGAATTCTAGTCTTTTATTTCTCATCTTTGTTGTGTTTTATAAAGAGATAAGGAGTGTGTCTGGTGGATGTGCGGTCAAGTGTGGGGGAAGGGGGTGGCTCTGTGGGGCCCATGATGAGGCATCCCTTCCCCTGACTGTGTAGTATAGAATAGAGTTTATTCAGTACATGGAGAGAGAGAGAGAGAGAGAGAGAGAGAGAGAGAGAGAGAGAGAGAGAGAGGAGGGGAGTAGGGAAAGGAGGGGAGGAGGGGAGGGAAGGGGGGCAAGGGAGGGGAGGAGGGGAGGGGAGGGGAGGAAAGAGGCTGGCCACGAGTACATGGAGAGAGAGCAGGGAAAGGAATGGGGGTAGAGGGAAAGAAGGAGCAAGAGGGAGAGGAGGGGGCAAGCAGTCCCTTTTATAGAGAGTCAGGCACACCTGGCTGTTGCCAGGCAACTGTGGGAAGGAGCCTAGACTAAACTCCAACAGTCTTCATATTCACATTAGTCCCAGGCTGATATTATTATCTGCTAGGAAAAAAAAAAAAACGTGAACTGCCTTGTAAACTGGTAGTTGTTATAATTTCAATGTACAAGGTACTTTAGGGAGGGATTCAGATGTTTGTGAACCCTGGCTTCATGGTCTTGTTTACTAGCAGTAGAATAATGGCTAACATAAGATTTAAAGCTAGTGATTGGTTTCTGTTGGCCCTGACTATCTCAGAGCTACACAGCCAGCAGAGTAGACAGGCTATATGCTGAGAGCTGGTGGCTCTTATTTTCTTCCTTATTACCATAACTTATGGCATGTTGGCTGGCACCTCCTTGCCTCCTCTCCTGCTTTCTACATTGTCCCCCTTCTTCCTGCCCCACTCCCAGGCTGCACAAGGCCCAGGAGGAGCACCGAACTGTGGAAGTAGAGAAGGTCCACCTGGAGAAGAAGCTGCGAGATGAGATCAACCTTGCCAAGCAGGAAGCTCAGCGGCTGAAGGAGCTGAGGGAGGGTACTGAGAATGAGAGGAGCCGTCAAAAATATGCTGAGGAAGAGCTGGAGCAGGTAGGAGAGTGTACAGGATGCCTTGGGCGGTGCGTAAAGGGCAGAGGATCAGGGTCTGGCCGGAAAGCTTCATTTGTGAATGTTTTGAAATATGGTTCAAATCTTTCTTCTGGACTAACCAGTAAGGATAGTGGTAAAGCTATAAAAAATGGTTACCATGATTTTCAAAGAATGGCAGGTAAGGGGAGATAAGAGTGATTCTCTCCCCGCCCCACTCCCTTTTTCATTGAGGTATTTATATCAAGAGAACAAATCCTAAGTATTGAGCTGGTAAGTTTTTACATGTGGATATGCCTGTGTAAGCACTACTCAGAAAGCTCACTTTTGCTCCAAGAGTAACTATTGTCATAGCCTGTAAACTAGATTAGCTTTGCATGATTTTGAATTTTGTAAAAATGGCAGTGGGGATGGAAAGAAGGCTTAGCAGTTAAGAGAATGTATGCTTGGGCTACAGGTGACCTGGGGAAGAATTCAGTTAGATGCTCTACCTCCTGTTGACTTAGGGGTCAGTGTAAACAGAGGCAGGAATCACTAAGCAAGGGCCCCTAGGTTGTGGCTCTGGTTAACAGAGTAGCCTTGACATAGACTGAGAAGCACTCAGAGCCTGATCTGTTATTTGCCATGCCATTTATGTGCACTGCCATTTGTGTCTTTGGACTCAGGTGTGGAAACAGATCAAGTGTCTCTGGAAAGGCTCCAGTGTTGCAAGAAGCTTGGTTCCATTCAAGGAAGGCGGGATGGTGGGGGGTGGGCACCACAGGCCAGAGAGCGGAGGTGCAGACCCAGCAGTTGTGCCTCCAGCTGGGTGTAGACTCTGAATGGTTGGTGGGCATGAGCCTGGACAGCCAACTTGGTGACTATCAGCAGTGGGCCCTGTGGTAAGCAAAAGACATAATGCTGAGCTGGGCGAGGTACAGATGGGCAAATGGGGAGTCACAGCTCCCGCTCTAGCATGTGCCCACGTGATGAACCATGTCTTAGCTTGTTTTCCTTCTGGCAGCCAGGACCTTGTAAACTTCTGGTTGGGTAGAGTTCCACCTTAAACTGTTTCCCTAGCTCCTAGTGCTACCTGCAGCTACTCTTTCTCATGAGAACTCGGGATTCAGGAGTTTTAGGGAGTGCCAAGGTTCTCTCATTTTGACTACAGTTCAGTTCAGGTGTTTGAGGCTATTTTCTGAAGAACTAGGCTTAAATCCACCTCTACTCTGGGCCCACTGACCTGGACCTTTCCACCTTCAGGCTCTCACACTCTGCATCTCCCCAACCCATGTTTATAAGTGGGAAGAGATTCATAAGTCAAATAAATGATCGTGTGTGTGTGTGTGTGTGTGTGTGTGTGTGTGTGTATTAAGGAAGTGAAAACTAAAATCACAATGAAATACCATTACAGCTACCAGAATGCCTAAAATTAAAATGCCTAGAGATATAAAGATCATGCATCACTGATAGCAGCATTGATGGGTTTAACCCTCATGAGAAACTATTTAGCATTTTCCTACCCTCTTCTCTACCTCCAGTGCTATAGATCAAACTAGGGCTTTATATGTTAGCAAATACTCTACCACTGAACCATATTCCAAACCTCATTTGATGGTTTCTACTAAAGCTAATACATAAACGTTTTATTACTATATGCACAACAGATATGAGTGTTTATGCTCACCAAGAGATACGTATTCAGGAATGTCCATAATAGTCTTACTTGTCATCCTGTGTCCTGCAGCAGGCCACTTGGAGGAGGCAGGGGGGAAAGTCTGAAATGGGGAGTCCACGGCGGTTCCCATCCTCCTCTCTGGGTACCCAGGCACTGCTGGTACCACTGAGAGGGAAGTCAGGAACGGGGGGTCCTCAGGAAGGCAGTGGGAAGGCAGTGTCCTGGATGAATAGGATCTGGCCTTGTTAGGAGGGAGTGCCCAGCACCAAAGAGCACTTAATAGAGGGGAGAGAGCCTTGCTCCGGAGTCTTAGGCATGGCTTTTAGTTGAAGGTCTTCCATGCAGTGATCCTTGATGAAGCAGAGATCTGAGATGATCCTTGCTTGTTCATACTGGTTTATTTGATGGTGGATGTGAATGCATATACTTTATTCGGGGTGAACCAGAGATTATATATCTTTTATGGAGAATGAATACCCAGCTAGGGAAGCTCATTAGCTGAAGGCTCAGGGCTATCTATATACCTCATTAGCATGGAGAAGAACTCCAGTGTTATGCTATGTGACTGAGTGCCCATGGTCCTTAGTGGGGTGTCGAGGTTAAGTGCTCCAGAGCAGGTACAGATGCAGGTAGAGAATGGCTCTGCTCCTGTTGGCAAATCTTTGAGATCCCTGGGATTTGAGCTCATTCTGGTAGCATGGTCCCACACGCCCTACAGTTACTCATAAAAGCCAAATAAGCTAAAAATCCAAGTGATTATCCACACGAAAATGAAAAAAACTAGTTATAAATGACCTAGTAGATTATTCCTCAGCAATGTAAATCAGCCCTCACCTAGGGTCTTCTGTGGGAATGGTACTGTTGATTTTTACCCTATAAGAAATTAAGATGGCTCTTACATATAAAGCATATGAAAGCCAGGCACTGTAGCTCATTCCTGTAGTGGCAGCACTCAGGAAGGCGAGGTAGGAGAGCTGACATGAGTTCCAGATGAGCTAGGACTATCTGAAACGAGACACTTTCTTTAAAACCAAAACAAAATATATGAGTATCTATGTTCGGTAAGGTGGTGGCTTGTTACTCATATGATGGTCAAGTTAATAAAAATACATAATAGACTGAAAAATAAAATGAAAAAAACATTAAATATTTATTAATTAAAATCTATATTAAATCTCTTACCAATCAGCCTAAACATTTTATGAAAAAATAACTAAATTTTTAAACTAAAACCAATATTTTTCTTTTTTGTTTTTTTTTCCCAAGACAGGATTTCTCTGTGTAGCCCTGCTGTCCTGGAACTCATTCTATTCTTTTTGTTGTTTCTAATACAAGCTTTCTTTCTTTTTTTTCGTTCTTTCTTTCTTTTTTTTTTCTTTTGGTTTTTCGAGACAGGGTTTCTCTGTATAGCCCTGGATGTCCTGGAACTCATGATGTAGACCAGGCTAGCCTGGAACTCAGAAATTCGCCTGCCTCTGCCTCCCAAGTGCTGGGATCAAAGGTGTGCGCCACCACTGCCCAGCTACAAGCTTTCTTTATAGATTAGGCTGGCCTTGAACTGGTGAGCTCTTATTGCCTCTGTCTCCTGAAGATTGGGATTATCATCGGGTACCACCACAGCCATCCTACATTCCATTATTAGTGTTTATATTCAGTCTGTTGTAAAAGAAAGAGGGTAAAAAGTCAATTAATGGCAGACATAGGGGCTAATGCCTGACATCTAAGAACTCAGAGAAGGTAGAGGCAGGAGGATCAGAAGTTCAAGACCACCTACTTCTACTTAGTAGATTCAAGGCCACCCTGAGCTGCATGGAACCTTTCCTTAAAAAAACCTAAAGCTAGGATTATAGAGGTGGGTTAGTAGTTAAGAGCGCTGGTTCCTCTCCCAGAGGTCTGGGATGTGTGAAAGTGTGCGCAGGTGCCTACAGAGGCCGGAAGCATTTGCTCCCTTTGGAGCTAGAGTTATAGAAGGTGTGAACTGCTTCATAACTGAGGCATGTGCATCTGTGTGCAGGTGCCAACAGAGGCCGGAGGCATTGGCTTTCTTTGGATGTGGAGTTACAGGCAGTTCTGAGCTACCTCGTATGGTGCTAGGAATTGAACCTGGGTCTTCTGCAAGAGCACTATTCACTCTTAGCTGCTGATCACCTATGCATCCTCCAGAATTATGTTTTCAACCATGTGCTGTGGCTACCATATTGTGATTTTTTTTTAATTTAGTATGTTTTTTTTTAAATAGATATGGGTATTTGGCTTGATCTCTGCCTGTATACCCCATGTGTGCCTGGTGCTCAAGGAGATTAGAAGAAGGTGTTAGAGTCCCTGGAGTTGTTGTTAGAGATGGTTGTGAGCTGCCGTGTGGGTGCTGGGCACTGAGCTAGGTTCTCTGGAAGAGCAGCCCGTGCTCTGAACTGAGCATCCTCTAGCCCACACTGTGATGTCTTGAGGCCCATTTACAATAAGGCTATTCAGTAGCACATATATTTCTGAAGAGACCAGGAAAGCTGTCTGAGACTGGCTGTTTGACCAGGAGAATAAGCTAATGTGATAGCAGGGTTCTGGAGACTGCATTCTGCTTGGCACTATCCACAGTGTGCTCTTAAGTAGGCTGCTGTTCTTCTCTGTGCTTACTTCCCTGTATGTGAAATTCAGAGAAGAGGCTTTGTCATTTCTTCCTAGTGCAAGAATTGTAAAGCAGGTATGGACTCAGAGTTGTAAGGCATTGCACAGAGGTGTTAGGGAGGATGTTAATGCTAACAAACAGACTCACATTCTCATGCCCTCATAGGTTCGGGAGGCCTTGAGGAAAGCAGAGAAGGAGCTGGAATCACACAGCTCATGGTATGCTCCTGAGGCCCTGCAGAAGTGGCTGCAGCTGACCCATGAGGTGGAGGTGCAGTACTACAACATCAAGAAGCAAAATGCAGAGAGGCAGCTGCTGGTGGCCAAGGAGGGGGTGAGGCCTGCTCTCCTGAGGGCTTCCTTTGCCCTCTTCTCTCCTCCCTGCCCTCTTCTTTCTATGCCCCTGCCCCTCCCCCCCCCCCACTCTGTCTCTGCTTTACCCTGTCCCTCCCTTTGAGTGAAGAGATGAATGGGCCGTGGATTCTGTTTCTTTTTCTAATGTACACTGCTTAGTAATGTACTGAAGTTTTTGGAGGAGAACCTGAGGGTATAGGGGTACTCTGCCCTGTCTTCTGGGGATAATAAAGCAAGGAGGAGGGGTAGACGGAAAGCCATTTCAGCTTCCCTTCCGGAAAAGGCTGCCAAGGGAACAGAGGTCCTTCTGGGGCGTGACTAAGGCTGGAACCTTTTACTTGTGCATCTCAGCAGGTTCCTGAGGTCCGCCCACTTCCTCCCTTGCTTTACTTCTCACTCTGCTCCTTTCCTCTTTCTCTTCCTTCTCCTGTGAAGCTTAAGTTAACACAACTTATGAGGAGGACCCAGCCATGGGAAGGCCTCATTTCTTCCAACCATGAACCCATACTCTCTTTATATTGGGGGCTTCCTCTTGGCAGGCTGAGAAAATAAAAAAGAAGAGAAACACGCTTTTTGGTACCTTCCATGTGGCCCACAGCTCTTCCCTGGATGATGTGGATCATAAAATCCTAACTGCTAAGTAAGTAGCACCAGTTACCAGCTCCAGCAATGCTAATGCCATCCTTAGAGACTGAGGTTACGTGAGGCCTCTAACCCCAGTCCCATCTCCTCACAATAGCATGACAGCTCTGGTCTCCTACACAAGCTCTGATCCAGCTTCCACTTTGCTCTTAAGTTTATGATTTATTGTGGTTTTTATTCATACATGCACCTACCCCAGTTTGTTCCTCTCAAAAGAGATCTTGTTCTTATTGGGGTTTCCACACGGTCCACACCTGCAGTTCTTTCTTCTGACTTTAGGCAAGCTCTGAGTGAGGTGACAGCGGCACTGAGGGAGCGCCTGCACCGGTGGCAGCAGATCGAGATCCTCTGCGGTTTCCAGATTGTCAATAACCCCGGCATCCACTCCTTGGTGGCTGCTCTCAACATCGACCCCAGCTGGATGGGCAGCACCCGCCCTAACCCCGCCCACTTCATCATGACTGACGATGTGGATGACATGGATGAGGAGATTGTGTCGCCCTTGTCCATGCAGTGTAGGTGACCTCTTTGTAGGGGTGAGCAAGGGGCAGCCTTTGGTGGGCAAGATGAGATGCCTATCGCCTCTGCTGTGCTTAAACAGCAGTTGGGGAAGATAACTAGGAAAGATGTAGCTCCTTCATTGGTTAATAAAACAATTCTCATTAAGATATTTCTTTACAGCTGTCCTTTTGGTGGTTTCTCCTTGCTCTATGCCTTCTCTGTCCTGTATCTGTGTGTCTCTTTCTTTACTCTGTTTTTCTGTTTAGTCCTCCTTTTTTCTACCCATGCTATCTACCTTTATTAAAAAATAATCTTTAGAAACTTTTTATTTATAGTATAACAGAATATTCATTTGAACTATTTGTGTTTATTTATTTTCACTTTATGTTTCTTGTTCCTAATTACTAAAGCAGGTGAATAGAATGATGTCTCTTTCCCTTGCCTTTCTGCGTGAGAAGCCCATATAGTAGCAGCCCTTTAAAGTGTTCCATCCCTAAAGCCTCTGAGCTGGGAGGCATCCTTGCTCAGGAGAGAACTCCTTACAAGTATGTCTGTCTGTCCACTGGACTTGGGCTCCCCTACTCCCATCCATTGACCTGGTTCTTTTTTATTTTCCCCAAAGGTGATGAGAACATTATAAAACAGAGCTAAAGGGACAGCAGTCTGTGGGAATGCTTTAGCGATTCCCTTCTGGTCCACGCAGCTAAATAAATTAGGCATACCTGTGGCAAAGGTGTTACCCTGAGCCCATACCTTACCAGTGCAGGGGCTTGCAGGTCTGGTTTAGGGTCTCATTCCCCTGCCTGCCCTGAAGGCCAGGTTCTTTAATCCGGCTGAATTCATAATTCAGACAAAAGTTTATTTGTAAATGTCCTTTTTAATGAGCTGAGTCTGGAACTTGCTGTAAAGCCAGGCTAACCTTGAACTTGTGACAATTCTCCTACTTCCCACCCTACCAAGTAGTAGAATTATAGACATGCAGGACAACGTACATTTTTTCAGTAGTACTTTGCCCCTGGCTGAGCCTCTTTGTCTTGATCTGATATCTTTTTTGTTTTGTTTTTGTTTTTTTGAGACAGGATTTCACTGTTACTGGCTGGCCTAACTCTCTCTTTAGCCCTGGCTGGCCAGAACTCTATGTAAACCATGCTGGCCTCAAACTCATAGAGATCTACCTGCCCCTGCCTCCCAAATGCTGAAATTAAAGGTGTGTGCCACCATGCCTTGCTTGATCTGATAGCTTGCTAGGTCTTTAGTCAAAGGCCTACCAAGGTTTGGATCACTAGTAGGCAAATCCGGGCCCTAACTTCTTGATCCAATGCTCCCATGCTCTCCGGGTTAGGGAAAAGCTTCTTTAGCCCCGAGCTACTCATCCCCTGACCCTCAACCTTGCTGTAGCCCATTGAGGACAGGCCAAAACCCTTCATAAATCAGATTCTCTTCTCCTTTTGGCCTGGCTGGTGACCCTAGATGCTGCCTGGCTGATGGGGCGTAGGTTCAGTGACCGCTCTCTCTGCTCTGCATCCGCCGGCTCGGATGATCAGTCCCTCTGGAAATACCCGGGTTTGAGGACCCCCTTTGGGGCTTTTGTTTTTCCGACTTTTGGAACTAAACCAACACTCCTATCCAATGGGCCCCTTCTGTTGCCTGCCTCACACCCCCTCCTGCTCCCTTTGTCCCCTCAGCACTGTCCTTACTAACTGAAGGGAGGGGTTCGGGGGTGAGAAGAATCAGCCTGTTCACTGAGAGCTGGAGAGAAGACATCCGTGGTGATGGGTGGCTTAGGCCCGTCCCTTCAGCCGAGCCACATGAGTGTCCTGGTGGTAGCGGACCTTCTTCCTTCTTCCTTCTGGGCTGGGAGGGAAAGCAAGGAAAAGAGCATTCCTCTTTTTTTCTTTTTCATGTTTCTTCCCTTTTCTCCCCATTTCTTCTTTCTTGTTCTCCCCTTCCCTTCCCATTATGGGCTTCTTTGTCTTCAAGCATTTCATGCTTTGAAAGCTACCAGCTGTATAAGCCCTGCTGCCTAACTCCATCACTATGGGATTGTGTTCTCTCCATGGCTTGGCCTTATAAAGCTCTGCCACCCTAGTAACCTCTGACTTTCTCTAACTTTTAAGGAATAACTGTCTTTTTGTTTTTTAAGTTGGAGCTGGGATTGAGCCTAAAACATTCTTTGGCACATCCCTAGGTTACCTGGTGCCCAGGTTGGAGTGGTAATTATCCTAAAAGAGCCTGGGTTGCAGCACTGATCTAGCAGCAGTGATCGAGGTGACTGTCATTTATGTACAGATTAGAGGGAATCTGGAAAGGGGAAGCATGAATAGTGGCAATAAAAAGGCACTCATTGCCTCACCATAGCTGGATACTTTTTCTTGCATTTTTTTACCAACTTAAAAATTTTTATTTTTATTTGAAATTATGTGTATATGTGTATATGTTGACTTTGGGTTTGTGCACATGAATGCAGGACCCACAGTGACCAGAAGAGGGTATTTGGTTCTTGGAGCTGGAGTTAGAGGCAGTTGTGAGTTGCTCAAAGGGGTGCTGGGAACTGACCTTGCATCATCTGCAAGAACAGAACATGCCATTAACAGATGGGACCATCTCTCTAGCCTCTTCTTGTGAAATTTTTAAAAATGTGGTTAAGATATTTATTAAGTACAATGACCTGTGTGGGTATTTTGGAGACACTACTTAGAAGTCTCAGAACAACCCCTCAGGATTTTACAAAGGTAGATTAAAATGAGAATGGAAGTAGCTAAGGGTCCCAGCTGGAAGTAGAAAGACTTGGGTTTGAACTCTAGGGTTGTGTGTTCCAAAGTTCAAGGCTAGTTCATAAAGATTTTCATCTTTCTTCATCTCTTGGAACTTTTTGTTATTTTTCTAAAACAGAGTCTTACTATATAGCTTAGCCTAGCTTGCAGCTCACTTTATAGTCTGCTGGCTTCTAACACATAATCCCCCTTCCTCAGTCTACCAAGTGCTGAGTTAACAGTTATGTTCTATCACACCCAGCTCCAGAACATTTTAATAAGTGTCTTTCATGTTATTAAAATCTTTTTATAAGTATCACTTTTAATATCTTTGTCATCTGCCAGAAAATAGATGTCTTCTTATTTTTCATCATTCTGCCTTTATGTGTGCTTCCATGCAACAGTTAATAATGATCCAGTGAACATGTTTTTGTACAAGTCTTTGTCTGTGTTGTGAATTATTTTCTGAGGTTGGCTAAAAAGAAAAGGCTGGTTCTTGGTGCTCTCCCGGACCTTGCTCCTAGTCCCTATCCTCTACTGTCCTGCCTGTGTCCTCCCACTAACTGCCTTGCAACTTCCCTTTATAGTGACATTGGCCTTAGGTCTCCTACTGAAGTTGCTACTAAAATTGCCCCGGGCACCTTATCTACAATTTCCCATCCTTTCAGGTCGGTCCCTTAGGGGGAGGTTTCTGGGAGGTGATGTCCTTTTCACTGGATTGGGTATCAAAGGTCCAGAGAGGTGTCTAGCAGGCATCTTTATGGGTACATGCTTGCCTGCACACCACTTGGGTACCCAGTCCTTATATTCTCTTTACTCTCCTTGCAGCCCCCAGCCTGCAGAGCAGTGTCCGGCAGCGCCTGACGGAGCCACAGCTTGGCCTGGGATCTCAGAGGTTGGTAGAGGGCGAGGCTGGCCACTTCTTGACAAGCCGGGTATCTCTGCGGCGAATGCGTAGCCTTTCATCTGGACAGTCTTTCAGTTCTGAAGGCCACGGGACCAGCCCTCCATCTGCCTCTGCTTCTTCTTCCTGCTCCTCTTCCACTACCACCATCGCTACCACCACAACCTCCACTTCCACCACCACCATCAACACCGTCCATGTTCACCCTGTTTATTACCACCACAGCACTTCCTATTTCCTTCAGATGGATCCCTACCCTGACCCAACCCCTTCTGACAACATCGCTGTGATGTCTGGGCATTCAGAGAGCTTGGGGTATCAGCTATCTCTCTTCTCTTTCTTCCTTCCCTTCCTACTGCTTTTACCGTGGCCTCTGCCTGCTGCCTGCTGCTGCTTGCTGACCTCTGGGAGGTGTGGTGGGGAGTCATTCCCTGTCCTTTCCTTCCTCAGTTCAGAAGATTCCTTATTAAGGTCAGCTTAATTTCCTACACCCGTCTTCCCTTTGCTGTTTGGGATTTTCTCTGAAAATGAGTAACAATCCTCTTCCCTCACGATCCTATATCACTTGTTTAAATTATGCACTTTTAGATCAGTCATCTCATTTCCTTTACTCCTTAAACAAATATACTCTGTGCAGGGCACTTCTGAATCTGAGGGTTCATAGATGATAAGATGCAGTCCCAGTCACCCTGACCTATAGTCTTGCTTGGAAAAGGCACACAAATAAACTGCAACAATTTCCTAAGTGCTCTGGGGTACTGAGGAAGGAGGAATGACTAACAGTGTGTATCTAGGTGGAATGCTTTACGAAAGAGATGACATTTGTGATGAGGCCCTGTGCATAGGAGAGAGAAAAGGGGTATTCTAGCTTGAGGAAACGTTTTGTACAGAGGAATGGAGGTGTAAGAATATATTATATATTTGAAGTGGAAACACTACGCATGTGTTGGAGAAGGAGTGGCCGATGAGATCAGAAGGATGCAGAGGTCAGAAGGGCTATGGGCCTTTATCATTTTAGAAATGGAGCACCATAAAAGGGTTTCTGAATGAAAATGAACTGGCTATACTTTCACTTTAGAGGACTTGGGGGTAATTACAAGTGCTTGCTGCTAAGCTTGATGACCTGAGTTTGAATCCAAGTGCTCACATTGTAGAAGGAAAGAGCCAACTCCTGGAAGTTGCCCTCTGACCTCTGCATCTGTGCCATGTGCAAGTGTGTAAACACACAAAATAAATAAGTATAATAAAATAATAATTAAAATCTTTCCATTTTATAAATAGCATTTTAGTGGCCTGAAGGCAGGAAGAAAGGAAGACTAAGGAATTTGAGGCATTGCAATATAGCACTTGGGGAGGTACTGAGGCCTTGACTTGGGAAGATAATTCACTTATAACTGGCCACAGGTACAGAAAGGAGAATCTAGTTTGATACCTAGGTGTCTGGCTTGACTGAGTAAATGAGTGCAGCCTTCATGGAATTACAGTACAGGAGAAGGAATACAGACTTGGGAAATTGGGACAAGAAAAGCTAAGCAGGAATGAAACTTCTTATTTGTTAAAGTAGGCAGTTAAGGCCCTAAAAGGGTCATTTTTCTCAGGCTGCAGAGATACTTAGGACAGAGCACAGACTCTTGACTTTTCTTTCATTCAAGATGTTTGTTCTTCTGAAAGGTCTCAGTAAGTGACATAGAAAAGAGCTGGAAGTTTCTCCTCAGCCTGCTCTGGCAGCCCATTGACTTTCCCTGCTATATCAAAGTGTTGGGTGAAGATCAGAGGTTGATCTTGTATGGGATAAGCTTAGGCCTAAGAAGGGACTCACCTTTGGAAGTCGCTCTCATCCCTGAAATTGTGACTATGGCTCCATCCTGGTTGCCTGCTTACTCTGTTGATTTCTTTTGACTCAGCCTCATTCTCTGCCTCTGCTTCATGAACCTGGATAGTTAGTTATCCTTGAGAGCTGTTCCCTTTGCTTCCTCAAAGGGACTGTTCTTACTAGGACTGTTACTGAGCAGAGTTGCCCATGTTCACTCTCATCCTCATTTTCATCTGCAAGTGTGGGAAGAGAGACTGCTCCTCCCAGTACTTATGGAGAGGACTGGGATGGTTTGGGAAAGCTAGGGGGTGCTGGGATTCCATGCTCAGAGGCCTAAGCCCAGGGTAGTGGGGAGGAAGGGTGGGAGTACCTGCATTCACCTGGCCTGTTCACTGCTTAATTTTCTTTTGCACCATGCACCAGAGGATCATCTCTAAAGGCAAACAGGCTCTCTAGTAAGGTTAGTAGTTTGGGATGGGAGTTCAAGGCAGCTTAGCCTTGGGGAGGGATAGCTCTGGCCTAAAAGGTCTCAGAAGTTCAGGGAGGGAAAGTGAGCGAGCATACCTTAATGGGTGTTTCCCTTCTTATATCTACTAAGGCTTTCTCCTAGATCCTCATCTTTCTATGGGATTCTTAGCTTTTAATTGATGAGAGAGGCATGGAAGGATAAAAAGCAAGAACAAGTTCAGGACTGTGGGTCAGAAAAAGTGAGGCTGGGGAAGTCCAAGCTTTTTTTTTTTTTTTTTTTTTTTTTTTTTTTTTTACCTTTTCCTTGGTGTATAAAGGTAGATATTCCCAGTATCTTACCGCCTCCGTTTAAAAAGGATGCCATTATTAGTGTGGATTCTTGGAATGTCTTAGAACTTTCTTAGTGGTTTGTGTTTATGTGGAGGATTATTATGTGCTTAGAGAAACAAGGACACTTGTTAATTGTGTAAGATGTAGGCCTGGCTGGCCTCGAGCTTGCTCTGTAGCTAAGGGTAATCTTGACTTTATGTTCCCCCTGTTTCTGCTTCCCAGTTGCTGGGAGTATAGGTGTGGATCTAGCATTGTCTTCCTTCAACTACCAAGCCCTGGATGGTCAGCTGGCTGTGGAGTTGCTGCTAGTTAGTTGTTCCCTGAGAGAGAAACCTATAATAGCTATGAGCCAGCCCCATATGTTTGAATGCTTCAGGAGGCTGGTACCCTTCCTAGTCCTGACCTTTGGCTTCCTTATCTAGGCCTGTGTTTCCTTCCCTTCTAACTTAGATGTTTATGCCTTTCCTTTGGCCTTCTCCTCTGCCTCTGTTGTGGGCTCTCAGGCCTCTGGGAAAGTGAAGGAGAGTTTAAGATTGATAGGGGGACCCTAACAGTCACCTCTTCATTGTAAAGGAAGGAGCAGTAGCAACTGGTGTTGGTTTATGGACTTCCTAGGCTCAGCCAAGTCCTTAAAAGGTTTTTAGTCCCTGAACTAGACTCTGTGTGTGTCCAGTGTATGATGGCATGGTCCTATAATCCAGACCTGAGAAGAAAGCCTCTTGTGACTGGACTTCATATTGACCTTCCAGGTTGACTGGGTCAGTTGCCTTTACTCTACAATACTTTGCAGTTTTGCAAGTGCTTTGTTAAGACTTTGTTCTTTCAAACTGACTTGTAAATAACTAGTTTAATACCATCTTTGTTGGGCAAAAATTGTGGCTCAGCAAAGTTATCTGACTTATCTAAGATTACACAGAAAGGTTCCGAGTTCTTCTCAACCACTGTACCTTAAAGGCCAATGTTCTATCTTCCTATGCCTCTCTACATTTCCCCTCAGCAGAGCTCTAAAACCCCACACTTCCCTTTTTTGATTTTAATTTTGCAGAACTTGTCCATGCCCACCTATAAATTCTGTGAGAGGGTAGGAAGAGGCAACATCTTGGCCTTTGGGATGAATGAGGGGATTGTTTGTAAGGCTGTTCTAACGTCTCCTCCCCAGCCTTGGTCAGGCCTGCTGACTGCATGTTCTGTTCTTTGGATTCTGGCCCAGACTGCATGTGTCCCAGGTGTGATAGAGTAAGTTGGGGGTGGGGGAAGGCATGGAAAACATGATCTGGAGCAACATGCAGCTTCTATGGTAGCTTAGGGTTGAGTCCCAAGAAACGTTGGCAGCCGTGGAAGGCAGATTATTGAAGAGGATGCCTATGGAATTTGAGCCTATGTTTATATCAGTGTAGCTCCTTGGAATTCAGCAGGGATCAGGCCCAGCTATTGCAAAGCTATTTGCCTGATGATGACATACGCTATATAATGACGTTTGTTTTTGTTTCTTTTTGTTTGTCTCTTCTCATTATTGTTCCCTTTCTCCTATTCCTGACTCCCTTTTCTTTCTCCATAAACCTACTTTCTTGCTTTTCTTCTCCAACCTGTCCCTGTTTCCTGATCCTGTCCCCTCTCTTACACTGTCCTGATGACTTACTCAACTTTCATTACTCATTCCTCCTTCCTTTTATCCTGTTTTCCCTGCTACCTGTTTCTTTCTCTTCATTTTTCTACCTATCTTTGCCTTCTCAACATTTCCCCTTTTTCTTCTGCACCTTTTTCCATTTCCCTGTATTCTGTTTCTTTTTCTTCTTTGTCCTATATCTCCAGGGATTTGACCCATTCCGATTCGGAGTCCTCCCTCCACATGAGTGACCGCCAGCGTGTGGCCCCCAAGCCTCCTCAGATGGGCCGTGCTGCAGATGAAGCTCTCAATGCCATGCCTTCCAATGGCAGCCATCGGCTGATTGAGGGGGTCCATCCAGGATCTCTGGTGGAGAAACTGCCTGACAGCCCTGCTCTGGCCAAGAAGACATTTATGGCGTTGAACCATGGCCTAGACAAGGCCCACAGCCTGATGGAGCTGAACCCCTCAGTCCCACCTGGTGGCTCCCCACTTTTGGATTCTTCCCATTCTCTTAGCCCCAGTTCCCCAGACCCAGACACGCCATCTCCAGTTGGGGACAACCGAGCTCTGCAGGGTAGCCGAAACACACGAATTCCCCACTTGGCTGGCAAGAAGGCAATGGCTGAGGAGGATAATGGTTCCATTGGTGAGGAGACAGACTCCAGTCCAGGCAGGAAGAAGTTTCCTCTCAAAATTTTTAAGAAGCCTCTTAAGAAGTAGGCAGACTAGGGTGGTAGTGTTGAGACAGCCTGTCCTTCCCTGGGTCTTCTGCCTTCACCTCCCTTCCTTTCTTTGCAATATCTGGCTCCTAGAGTGGGGCACAGAGGGGCTGGCCCAAGGGCCTGGGCACTGTACATATCTGCCCTGCTCATCCTTGGTCCTTCATCATTATTTATTAACTGACCACCATGGCCTGCCTGTCGGGAAACCCTTCCACCCATGGGCTGCTGCTGTCACATCTTCTCCACTTCAGTGCATGTCTTAGTTGCTCTTCCCTCAGTTCCCACTCCACTTTTGGGGTCCAGCTTCTGTCTCTGCTGTCCCAGTTTTGAGGTTTGGTTTTTGTTTCTGTCTCCTGCTTTCAGGCTCCTCTCTCCCATTACTCCCCAACGATCCTAGCAGTTGTGGGGAAGATAGGAGGAGTAACTTCTGACACCTGTACCTCAGATCTGTTCATCCTACTCACAGCCATTCTGCCTACCCCAGACTGGGCCACGGTCCTGATCTCTGGGGTTTGTTCTATGGAAGTGTGGTAGACTGGAGGGAACCTCATCCTGGAGCTCCTTTGGATCTCCAGGGCTCCATTCAGGGAGTGGAACCAACTCCCAGGGAACAAGTCACCAGAGTTTTAAAGAGAGACCAGGCTTGTGATTGATGGGAGAGACTTCTCCCAGTTGGAGGATGAGTAGATGCCAAAGCTGTGGGCTGTAAGGCAGTTGCCATTTCTCTCTTGCCCTGCCCACACCTGCCTTCCTCTTACCTCTGCTCCCCTATATTGCAGGAGTGTATCTCTTAAGAGGTGCTGCCCTGAAGCTCCCCATCAGCATCAGCACTACTGGGGCTCAGGGCAACTGGCTCCCCTGGCTATGGGAGCCACAGTCATGACACAGGGCTCTTGTGGAGCCCTGGGCAAGGATGTTATATTTGAACCAAAAGACAAACAGTTTTAAAATAAAAAAATAAAAAATAAAATAAATAAATCTCCTGAATTTCCCAAGTGCCTGCACAGCATCCTCCCTTTGTCAGATTCCATTTTTGTGTTACTGCATAGCCTGGGCCACAGGCTTAAAACAGACACAATTGGTTTGGGGCAGGGGTGGAGAAGGAAGATGGTATATGTATGTGAAGGCTGCTGTGTGACCACTTCTCCCCCCACACCTCCCATCTTCCAGACAACTCTCTCCTTTACCTGTTTTTGCTATGGCTGTAAAGGTATTTTTCCCTCTGCCCCATTCTGTCATGCCTGTACCCTGAGTTCCTAATTTGGGCCTGGGTTGGGTGCAGCTGGGGCTGGTCTTAGGCGGGTGCTAGGCTGTAGACTGCCTTGATGCCCCCTGGACACCCTCACATGGGTTTTTCTGTGTTATTTTCATAAGATTCTTTGAAGTCCAATAAAGCATGTAGGAGATTTTAACCTCTGCTGGCTGTGACTCTTATTGTGTCCCTGTGGCTTAACAAATGGAATTAAGAGGTTGGTGAACCAGTGGGTTAGGGCACTTGACTTCAAACCTTACAGACTTGAGTTTCATTCCTGAGACCCACATGGTAGAAGGAGAGAACCAACTCTGAAAGTTGTCCTCTAATTTAATTTCTATACATGTGCTGTGCTGCGCATGCATAAGGAGGGGTACAGAAAATACATTTTCTCCCCCTGCCTCCCCCCAGACAAGTTTTTTCTGTGTAGTCTTGCCTGTCCTAGAACTTGCTCTGTACACTGGGCTGTTGTGGTAAATAGAATTGGGGGTTTCTACCCCGCCTGAGATCATTTAGTTCCCAGATAAAAGACACAAAACCTATAGATTTATAATAGCCTTAAAAGCACTGGAGCTGGGCAGATATCAAGCCTCTAAGCTATTTTGTCTACTTCCCTATCGATAACCCCTAGTTATAACTTGCCATTTTCTGCTTTGTCTGCACTTACTCCAATTGGCCAGCCCACATTACCAGTTTTCACAGTCCTTTATCCCATGGTGTCTTCTCTCTTCACCTCTCAGCTCTTTCTTCCTCATGGTCTCTGCCTCAGAGCCCAGAAAACCAAAGCTCCACCTGCCTCTCTTCTGCCATAGGCTATAGGCATCTTTACGTAATTAATAGTTTTAAATGAAGGAGCAGGGTTACATAGCATTACTTGGAGTATATGAGGATCTGAGGCAGAGATTCCCGAGGAGGAAAGAACAGAGAGGTGAAGAGAGAAGACAGCATGGGATAGGGGACTGGGAGAACTGGTCACGAGGGTTTGGATGGTCAGAGGAAGAGCAGCTGAAGAAGAAGATGGCAAGTTAGAACAAGGGGTTATTGACAGGGTTTCCTCATTGCTGAGGGATCAGATCTTGGGGGCCAGTATTTAGCATTAAATACACAGCTTAAATAAATTAGTGTTTTGAAAAACATAAAAGGGGCAGGCCGTAGTGGCACACACCTGTAACCCGAACACTGGGGAGACTGAGGTAGACGGATATCTGTGTTTGAGACCAGCCTGGTCTACAGAGTGAGTTCCAGGACAGTCGGGGCTACACAGAGAAATCCTGTCTTGGAAAACAAAACCAAACCAACAGAAAACAATGATAACAACAACAAAAACATAAAAGGGATAGACTACCACTGCTGGGCTTCCCACTTGACATCTTAAATGGTTCAAATGTGTACCATAACCTTTATGTGGAAGTCAAAGGGGACAACTTGTAGGATCGGGTTCTCTCCTGTGTGGATCCTGGGGCGGAGGGTGGGGGGTGGGGGGGCGGGGCGGGGGTTGGACTCTGATTGTTGGGCTTAGTGGTAAATGCTTTACTACCATCTCAACGGCCCTGCCTTTTTTTTTTTTTTTTTTTTTTTTTAAAGCATGTAGTCCTTGAATAAAATACGGAGGTTTATATTGGTATCTTCATGCATGAATAGCATGCTCTTTGATATTATTCACCCTCTCCTCTCAGCCACGTTCATTCTTAGGTCCACAAACCAATCATCTCGGTTTCTCTGCATTTCAAAAGAAATGAGGAAACACATTGGTAAAGGGAAATGGATTTATTCATAGTTTTGTCACTAGAGAGATAAATAACTCAGTCCTTTTTCCTAGCATACTTGTAGCCTTTACAGTTTTAGAAAACTATGAAGCAAAGGCAAGAAGGTATGCATGCCTTCTCTGGGTGTTGGAGGAGATCACTATCTTTAGATAGCCTGTATTGGATCAGTTCTCAGCAGTTCTCTGTTAGCATAGAGACACAAGGACCTCTCTTTAGAATTTAGAATATTTCTGAATTTTGCCAGGGTCCTAGCCCATTCTCAAGTACAGGGTCACTGCTACATTGTGGTCCTCAGCCTGACCAAAATTCAAATACAGAGTCTGTATTAAGCAGGCAGGGACTGCCTGGAGAGAAACACTTCTCACAGAGCAGCCTTGAATGCATATTACAGGGAGTTTTTAAAGACAAAGAACACACACACACAAAATCCCCACTATATACTGGTTGGCAATTGCAGGGGCAAGCAAGCAGTTTTACAAGAGTCAAGAATATGAAGTTAGCTGGAGCATTTTGACCCTGAATTTCTAGAACAGGGTTGGATGCTTTCCAATGGGACTTTTCAGTGAGAGGGTAGAACCAAAGATGGCTTCAGCTGAGACAAAATGGAGAAACTTTTACCCTATTATACTCTTCCTCTTTCCAAATAGTGTCTCCCCTTGTTTTTTGTTTATTTTATTTTATTTTTAGTTTTATTATTTACTTTTTCATACAATATATCTGGACCACAGTTTCCTGTCTTTCTGAAACTCCTTCCATTCTCCCCCTAACTCCCCTCTTCCCCCATTCACTCCTCCATTAAAAAAAAAAAAAAAAAAAGTCCATCTCCCAGGGATATCAAGTATAGCAAGATAACAAGATTCGTAAGTCTAGGCACAAACCCCCATATCAAGGTTGTGCAAGGCAGCCCAGTAGCGGGAAAAGGGTCAGAAGAGAGTCAGATTCCCTCACTCCCACTGCTAGGAGTCTCATAAAAACACCAACCTAACAAATGTAACATACATGCATAGGACCTAGCACAGACCCTTGTAGGCTCCATGATTGCTGCGTCAGTCTCTGTGAGTCCCTATGACGCCTGCTTAGTTGACTCAGTGAGCCGTGTTCTCCTGGTGTCTTCCACCCCTGTGGCTCCTACAGTTCTTTCTCTAAGCTCTGAAGGGAGAGACCTGTGAAAATCTCCAGTTTGGGCTCTCTTTCTCTGTCTAATGTTTGGCTATGGGTTTTTATATCTGCTCCCAGCTGCAGAAGGAATCCCCTCTTGATGAGGACTGGGCTAGGCACTGACCTAGAGTTTTGGCAGCTGGCCCAAGTTTGGATTTTTGGTTTGCTTTTATTTTTTAGACCTCGGTTCCACATTATAAAAAAAGATGCAATATTTGTCTCTATAAGCTTGGCTTATTATGATGATCTCCAGCTCCATTTCTAGCAAATGATATTATATTCCCCTAACATCTGAATATCAATTGTGTTTCCATATCATATTTTCCCCCTGGATAGCCCTGGTCCTCTAGCTTCATGTAGGATTTCCTATGATGTGTCAGTTGTGGGTGGAGATGGACCCCTTCTGGAGGGTGTAAGAAGCAAATGATAGGTTTTAGCGAAAGAATGCCACATACATTATTTTATGAAGATCAGTTTTATGACCGAAATTAGTTTTTATACTTGTCTTGAATAGGTTTAAAGTACGACTTTAACTATTCTTTCTTTTTTTCACCTAGCCTTTCCCCCCATTTTATTGAAAATGGATTTTTTTTTTCGCCTCACATAACATATCCTGATTATGTTTTCCCTTCTCTCCTTCCAGTTCCTCCCCATCTGGGTCCTGCCCCGTTTTGTCTCTCGTTAGAAAACAAACAGGCTTCCAAGGGAAGAAAAGAAAAAAGAAAAAAAAAAAAAGAAAGAAAACTAGCACATCAGTGTTGAACAGAACCAACAGAAGGACAGAATGCATGAGAAGGAACAAGAATCAGAGATACACTTGTTCGCACACTCAGGCGAACACTATAAAATCCCATAAAAAACACTAGTAAACTGGAAGGCAGGCAGGCCCTGGGCATGCTGCCTTAGTCTCAAGAGTTTATAAGAGCATAGAGGGCCTTGATTCTTCGGTGTCCTCCATCCCCCTAGGTTCTTACACTCTTTCTTCCTCCTTTTCTATGGGGCCCCCTGAGTCATTTGGGGAGGGATTTGATGGAGAAGTCCCTTAGGACTGAGTATTCGCAGATGTCTTGGTCTCTGCATAATGTCTGGCTGTTTTCACGTATTAATGTGGCGACGACTATCTTATTGCTGATCCTATCTCTACTACCATCCACAAAACTGTAAAAGCAAATGGACTGTGGGCCTTCATAAGAGTTTCACAGTACCCCTATTTCTGTAAGGCTGAAATTCAAACACCTTTGGTCTAGCCCCACTCTTTAACTGAGGAGTGTAGACCTACGAGCCCCGGGCTTCCTATCTGCTTCTTATTTGCGGGTTGTAGGCTTTAGTGCAAACCAGAACAAAATCTTGGTGTTTCCATAATGTCCATAATGTAAAATAGCAAAAAAAAAAAAAAAAAAGTCAGAGGGGTAGGGAAGGGGGAAGGGAGGAGGAAGAAGGAAAAAGGAAAAAGGTGTTCTGGATATCTGGTTGGTTACTTTTTTGTTATGAAATAAAAATACTCGGGAGATTTGCTTGCCCACACCCAATATGGCGGCAGGAGAACTCGTTCCCGCCAGGTCCGCTTTCACCCAATGTGGTGGAAAGGAGCGCAGTCTCCCGGGCTTTGCCCACACTCAATATGGCGGCCAAGGGACTCGTGTGCTGTCTGTCTACTGCTCAGTTTCCGCCCATTCAACTCCCGGCGTTGAAACGTCAAGAACGTCATTCGAATTCCGTCCGTCGCGTTGCTCTGCACGTCACGGGTGGCGGGAGCGGGAAGGAGTTCGTAATTCGGTTAGTCTGCTCTGGTGAGGAAAGTGCTGTCTATCGCGCAGCTTCCATCCCTCCGTCCGAGCAGCCTCTCGGAGTCCAACCCTTCACATCTGACAGTCGTCTCTGTCCCTTCTTCGCCTCGGAGCTGCTAACTGGTCTCGAACCTCTCAGCACTTCAGCTTCTAGCGGCGATGCATGTGATCAAGCGAGGTGAGGGGTCCGTGGGGATGGGGAGGAGGAGAGGGGACCCGGCTGCGGAGAGCCCAGCGGTCACTATCGCCGGCCCGCCCGACCCGCCCGACCCGCGGCGCCTCGCCGCTTCCCGCGCTTCCCGCCGCGCTTCCCGCCCTGTCTGTCAGCTGGGCCTGTGTCTGCTCAGTCTGTCCCCATTCTCTTGACCTTTGTGTGTTCCCTTTGACTTTGACTTTGTGCTCCCTTCCAGACTCCCTCCAACCCTGTCTGAGATTGTTCCCGAGCACTGTTATTCCTTGCCGCCATCCTCAGAGGTAGCTGCTTTTGGCTCCATTTTTTTAGAAGAGGTTGCAAAGACACGAAAAAGCACCCCAACACCCCCATTCCACCCCAGCTAGTAGTTGGTGAGGTTAGAATTGAAACCCATAGCTCATAATAGCCCTGTGCCTGTCTTTCCTCATTTCTTAAACAAAATAACAGACAAAAGAACCGCGGAGTCGATGATCTGGTGTAGGAGGAAATAAGGAAAAAAAGAAAAGGCAGGACACCACATTTTTTGAACATCTGTCATTTTTCTGGTCTCTTCTGAGGTGGGAGTGTAGTATCATCTCTCCTGCCTCTGCATTTTTGTGGGGAGGTTTTTTTTTTTTTTTTTTTTTTTACATTGTTTGTTCTTGGGACAGGGTTTCTCTGACTGGCCTGGAACTTACTCTGTGTAGATCAGTCTAGCCTCAAACTCACAGAGGGCTGCCTCCTCTATCATAGGTCGATAGACAAAGACTTTTAACCCAAATAGACAAAGACTTAATCCGAGTAGACATGATTAACCACTGAGCAGTCTCTGCAGACCCCAAAGACAATCTCTTAATTGTTTTAAACAGTTTTAAAAGCTGAATATACTTGATTCTTTGGTATTGCCCGCTTAATAACTGCTAATGCTAACTGTGATTTGATTATTTAGATGGCCGCCAAGAGCGAGTTATGTTTGACAAAATTACATCACGAATCCAGAAACTCTGTTATGGACTCAACATGGACTTTGTTGATCCTGTAAGTAAATACAGTGTGTATCAGGGGTTCTTTGCATGCTATGTGATTTTATGTCACTTACCTCTAGCCCTTCACTTAACTATACTTCAGTGTTAAATGTGAATTTATTGCCTGACACTTTCCTTAATTTTGATGTGTCCTTCAAGTTCTCATTTCCTGGAGAACTCAGAACATGAACTAAGAGGGGACAGTTGATGTGACTACTGGTCAGGCATCTTGTTTATCCGTATTTAGCCACACAGTGTAGAAATTAGTTCTATTTACCGTCATCTGGAATTAGGAGTGCTGTGTATCTTACTCATTTAACTTTTAAGAGTCTCTAACAGTTTTATACATACATATGTAAAATACACTTTTGTCATACTTTCTTCAGTGACCTCTTATCTCCTTCCTACAGCCATCTTCTCCATAAGTCTCTTAGTGCTTTGTGTGAGTGTGTGCATGTGTGTTTATGTGTGTGTTTGTGAGTGTGTGTCTGGGTCCCTATCTGTCCCACTTCATTTACTTAGAGTTGTTGTGTGAACATTGGTCTGGAATTAATTTACTTGATTGAGCAAGGGCAGCTTACCAGTGATTGTGCCACTGAGGGTTAAGACTCCTCCAGCAACCATTATTGGTCTGCAGAGATCTCCTCAGGGAAGGGTAGGGCCCCATGAACCCTGAATGCTGATGGGCCCAGTCTTGTCGTGCAGACAGCCACTGCAACTATTTTCATGAGGGTTTTTTTTTTCCCCCCCTTTGGACTTAGTTTATGTCTCTGTGAGTGTCTACCACATGTGTGCAGGTACCTGAAAGGGCCAGAAGAGGGTATTCTACCCATCTTGTGGAGCTAGTTCAAAGCAGCTGGGAATCTCCCGTGATGCATGTTGGAAACCAAGTCAGGTCCTTTGGAAGAGCAGTACACACTTTTAACTGCTGAGCTATCTCTCTAACCCTCATGAATACCTCTTATTCTTGGGCTAGCCTCAGTGTGTCATTTTTCTAACTAGGTACTTAATACATGCTTAGTTTACCAGAGTGAAAAAATAATTTTATACCTTAAAATATATTTATTATAATTCTACACATTTTGGATTTTGAGATAGTAATTAAAATAGTTGAATGTTGATATTGGGATGGATCTTAAGACCTCATCCTATTTCGTCTTTATTCTGTAGATAAGATAGGTCTAAAGAGAGAGAGGACACTGCTTAAATTAACGTTAGTGCAATGGGAAACAAATGGAGTACCTTGGTTTTTAGACATTCTATTGCCTCATCTAACAGCACATGTCCACATGCAGGGATGCATTAGTGGGCTTCAGCTTTCCAGGGTGGATCCTGTTGAGGACGTCTGGGTGCTAGTAGATGTAGCACATGGATGCTATACTGTTCCAAGTACTACATAACATCAGAAACTATGTGGGCTTGACTGCTTTCATACTTATCTGCTGAGTCAAGAACATGATATCAGAAGCAAACTGGCTTAGCTATGTTATAATACCAGAGGCCCCACCCACACTCAGACTACTTTTGACGGAGATAGGCTTTGGCCAACTTTCCCTGTTAAGCTGTTTTTAAGAAAAATTTAGTAAATATGTAGATAGAACTTAGAGTTTGTTTTTCTTTAGAATGTATGGTGGGCTGAGGAGATGGCTCAGTGGGGAAAGTGCTTGCTTTGTGAGTGTGAGACTCTGAGTTTGGATCCCAACACCCATGTGGAAAAGCCCGGTGTGCAGCAGTGTGTAATGGCAGCTCTGGGCAGCTGAAGAAAGGGCCAGGTCCTAGGTGTACAGCAAGATGGCAAGTTCTAAGCTCAGGAAGACACTGTCTCAAAGGACAAGGCAGCTGCCACGAGCTCAGGGGAAGCACCTCTTTCTGTGCTGATTCCTGGACCACGTGTGTTATGTGCTTGTGGGTTGCTTTTTTTTTTTTTTTTAAAGATATTTCCTTTATAAACATTTCAAATGCTATCCCGAAAGTTCCCTATACCCTCCCTCCACCCTGCTCCCCTACCCACCCACTCCTGCTTCTTGGCCCTGGCATTCCCCTGTACTGGGGCATATAAAGTTTGCAATACCAAGGGGCCTCTTTTCCCAATGATGGCCGGCTAGGCCATCTTCTGCTACATATGCAGCTAGAGACACGAGCTCCGGGGTACTGGTTAGTTCATATTGTTGTTCCACCTATAGGGTTGCAGACTCCTTCAGCTCCTTGGGTGCTTTCTCTAGCTTCTCCATTGGGGGCCCTGTGTTCCATCTTATAGATGACTGTGAGCATCCACTTCTGTATTTGCCAGGCACTGAGTCAAGAACGAGACAGCTATAACAGGGTCCCTTCAGCAAAGTCTTTCTGGCATATGCAATAGTGTCTGGGTTTGGTGGCTGATTATGGGATGGATCCCCAGGTGGGGTAGTCTCTGGATAGTCCATCCTTTCTTCTTAGCTCCAAACTTTGTCTCTGTAACTCCTTCCATGGGTATTTTGTTCCCTATTCTAAGGAGGAATGAAGTATCCACACGTTGGTCTTCCTTCTTGATTTTCTTGTGTTTTGCAAATTGTATCTTGGGTGTTCTATGTTTCTGGGCTAATATCCACTTACCAGTGAGTGAATGTGGGTTGCTTTTTGTCATTGTTGTGTTTACTTTATGTTTTTTCTTTATTCTTTGAACATTTATCCTTACTCCTGTGAAAGAAAATAATTGTAATCAGCTTCAATTAAGACATAACTTACAAAAAACGATTCTAGTTTTAGGCCAGCCAAGGGTACATAGTGAGAGAGTGTCTGGAAACAAAACCAAAAATCAACAAATACCAAAGCTGTGTTTTATGCTTTGGGTGCTAATGCTCTTTACATCTTCAGTGTCTTTTTACTGAAATAAAAATAAGGAGAGCAGTTGAATCCTGAAATCAACTCTGGCCTCCACACGCTCCTGCGAGGTTGAGTGTGCCTACACCAATGTGTACCCACACAGTGTATGGTAGTGGGAGATGCCTCCGTTGGGAGTGCTTGTCTCGGAAGCATGAGGGCATTAGTTTATATCCCCAGGACTCGTGGGAAAAGTCAGGTGTGAGAGTGGGTGCTGGTGGGAAGGCAGATACAGGGGCTCCCCGAAGTTCACTGACTGGTTATCTTGCTCAAACAGTATACTCCAGGATCAGTGAGAGACCCTGCCTCAAAAACTAAAGTAGGATGGGGGTTGGAGAGATGGCTCAGCAGTTAAGAGCACTGGCTGCTCTTCCAGTGGACTTGCGTTTAGTGCCCAGTACCCACACGGCATCTCACACCTGTCTGTAACTCCAGTTTCAGGGAATCTGATATTTCTGCTATTCTCTGGCATGAGACATATACTCTTTTAAAAAGCTAAATTTAGATTTTTAAAAAGTGACAGTAACTCTTGGGATAACGTTATAATCTTTGTTTGCTTTAGCTACGCTTCTAAGGAGCCTGTTGTTTCTCGGGAAAGCTCAAATAACTCTTGGTTTTATTTTTGTAGGCTCAGATCACCATGAAAGTAATCCAAGGCCTATATAGTGGGGTCACCACAGTGGAACTGGACACCCTGGCTGCTGAGACAGCCGCGACCTTGACCACGAAGCACCCTGACTATGCCATCCTGGCAGCAAGGATAGCCGTCTCTAACTTGCACAAAGAAACAAAGAAAGTGTTCAGTGGTACGTCTGGTATAAAAACATGAGAAAGCGTTTAATAGTGTCATAAAATTATAGGAATAACAAGTGAATTTTAAAGATTATGTCTTATTTTTAAAAGCAATATACAATTTAGTGGCAGCATGGGAACTAGAACTTGCTGTTTCTCCATGTAGCTGAGCTACTGAGTGAAAGAGCATATGCGTGTATGTGAGTGTGTGTTGTGTTGAGGCAGGGTCTTATGTAACCTGGGCTGGCTGCAGACTCAGTTTGTATCCAAAGCTGGCCTTGAACCCTTTTTTTTTTTAAAGATTTATTTATTTATCGTATATAACTACACTGTAGCTGTCTTCAGACACCCCAGAAGAAGGCATCAGATCTCATTAGGGGTGGTTGTAAGCCACCATGTGGTTGCTGGAATTTGAACTCAGGACCTTTGGAAGAACAGTCAGTGCTCTTAACTGCTGAGCCTCTCCAGCCCTGGCCTTGAACTCTTAATTCTCTTGACTCTATCCAAGTTCTTAGATTGCTGGCAGATGTCATCGTATTGTCTTTTGAGTTTCTGTTCTTTTTAAACTTTTTTATTAATTTTAAGTTATGTGTGTTTGTTTTGTGTGTTTGTATGTGTATGGACAAATGTGTACCACAGCATGTGTGTGAAGGTCAAAGGACAACTTGTGGGAGGCGGTCCCTGGGATTGAACTCAGGTCATCGGGTTTGGCGGCAAATACTTTTTCTGTTAAGCCATGTTGCTGATCTAAGGTCTATTTTTGTTTTTTGTTTTGTTTGTTTGTTTTTGTTTGTTTAAAGAACTAAAAAGGAAAAAAAAGAAAGACAAAAAAAACTAAGTGGTGAGAAGTCACTAATAGTCACTTGGGAATTGCTGATAAGCTATAAGACCTAACATTCATTTTCTTTGAAAGAATATTTCCTTTATATATAATGTATTTTTCTATTGTTAATCAACAGAGGTATGTTTGTTGAGTATTTGCTCTGCTAGGTGCTGAAGTGGGTTGGTACTAAGCAAGGATTGAGAGCCCATTGTTTTAAAACAGCCGTTCCGTGGTTTTGACTTTATTACTCTTCTCTTCCCTCAGATGTGATGGAGGATCTCTACAACTACATAAATCCGCACAACGGCAGACACTCTCCCATGGTGGCCAGCTCAACACTCGACATTGTTATGGCCAATAAGGATGTATGTACAGCATTTCTTTGCTGGTGGAAAATTTTCAATTTTAAAATTTTTTAAAAATAATACATTTAAGGCTGGGCAATGGTGGCGAATGCCTTTAATTCCAGCACTCAGGAGGCAGAGGCAGGTGGGTGGTGCCCACAGAGGCCAGAAGACAGTATTGGGTTCAGATTTCCCGGGACTATTAAAGTTGTGTGTGGTTCTGAGCTACCATGTGGGTACAGGGAATTGAACCCTGGTCCTCTGAAAGAGCAGCCATGCTCTTCCCACCCACCCCCCCCACCCCCCAAAACAGGGTTTCTCTGTATAGCCCTGGCTGTCCTGGAATTCACTTTGTAGACCAGGCTGGCCTCGAACTCAGAAATCCGCCTGCCTCTGCCTCCCAAGTGCTGGGATTAAAGGCGTGCGCCACCTCCGTCCGGCTGAGCAGGCGTGCTCTTAACCACTGAACCATCCCACCAGTCCTCTTTACAAGACCTAAATTTTTAGTCCTTGTGGACCTGGGACCTCTGGCAGTCCTCTGTGCTTCTGCCTTGTGAGTGCTGGGATTGCAGGTGTGGGCACCACACCTCACCCTGGTCATAATCTTGAAGACATGTTAAAAACAGGTAACAGTTGCAAAACCTGAGCCTAAAAAGTAAACACTGGAAAATGAGCAAATACTCATAGTCTAGTACTTCAGTTTTTTGCTCATCCTTAGCCTGTACCTGGACTTGACTGCATAAATGCCCTTCAAAGTTTGACAGACAGAAGCTTTTAGATAATATTACGGCTGATACGATCTCAACTAATTATTTTTGTTTTCTTCTAAATGGCTTTATAACTTACCAAGGCTCTTTAATAATGACCAATTCTATAGTATTTTCTGCCACAATAGTAATTCATGTTAGCTAAGGACCATGAATTTCCAAAGCCTATAAGCTACTTTCTCTTTGTTTATAATACATATGATTTTGTTCTGTTTAAAGTAGGCTTATTGTCAGAAATTTGCAGTTGAAAATGTTGATACATGCTTATGATCCTAGCAGTCAGGACTGTCTGTGCAAGTTCAAGACCAGCCTACTGGTCTCCTTAGTCCAGGCTAGTCAGGGATACATAGCAAATTTCTGTCTCAAAAATAAATAACTGTACATATGTACCATAAATTAGTGTGTGGTACCAATATTTTAATATTAACTAGTATGAAAGCATGTTGGGTATCCTATATTAGTTTTAGTTCTGGACGGAGTCAGCTGAAAACATTAGAAGTTGAGAAAGTAAGTTTTATTATTTTAATTATGAATTCTTTTTCTTCAGCGCCTGAATTCTGCCATTATCTATGACCGAGATTTCTCTTATAACTACTTTGGCTTTAAGGTAAATAAATAAAGAATGGGTTTCAAATATATGGGCATTTCTTTTTAAATCAGGAAGTACAGTGGTTTGTTTATGCTGATGATTTAGTTTGAATGCACCTGGCTATGGTAGGGTTATGGTAGTGGTGATACTTTAAGCAAAATTAACGTATTCATTAATCGCTTTTGAACTTTTCAAATATTACTTGTGGATTATTATTAAAATTACATGGGTAATGTGTCACTGTCACTCCGAATTCTACTGTTTTCTCAATAACCGTTGATTCCCTACTCTGCTAAGTGTTTATCTAAATATAGTGTGTTGCTTACATAATGCAGTGACTAAGGACAGGGATGTTTATAGGAGACTGACTATGTCCGCTCTCCCATTTCTTATTCATAAGCTATGTAATATTAAAGTTTTAGTCTTAGGATGGGAATAACGTTCAACATACTCTTCTGGAAATTAATTATGTCTCAGTTAGTGTCTAGTCTCTTACAAGCACTCAGAGATGTGGGGACATCTTGCTGCTGCTGCTGCTGCTGCTGCCGCTGCTGCCGCATACCACAGCCCATAGTGTTGTACATTGTTGCATGCAAGCAGGGCAGGCCTTTTCCAGAAATTGGCATGTAATCTTTGCTGAAGTAGAACAGCCACATGATAATGTTCTAGACTGAAGATAGAAACAGTAAATGTTATTCTTTTCATTTAAAATGATAACATTGAGAGATTTCAACTATAAATTACATATCCACTGTGTATTTAAAAACTTGAGAATTCATTGGCTGCTTTGCTCCTCTAGACACTGGAACGGTCATATTTGTTGAAGATCAATGGTAAAGGTAAGAAATGAAAATGTTTTTATTCATTATATTAAATGTAGAGCTTGGCACTATTAGCCTTAACATTCCTATTTAGACTCTGAATAACATTTTAAAACATTTATTGCACTTGTGGCTGGAGAGATGGCCCAGGTGGCTCTTGCAGAGGACCCAGGTTCAATTCTCAGCATCCATGTGGCACCCTGTGACTGTCTTTAACAGCAGTTCTAGGGGATCCAATGCCCTCTTTTTGTTGTTGGTTTTTTGTTTGTTTTTTTGAGAGGGTTTTTCTGTGTAGCTCTGGCTGTCCTGGAACTCACTCTGTAGACCAGGCTGGCCTCAAACTCGGAAATTCACCTGCCTCTGCCTCCCAAGTGCTGGGATTAAAGGCGTGCACCACCACACCTGGCCCAATGCCCTCTTCTTGTGTCTGTGGGCATCAGACATGCATATCTAAGCAAAACACCATACACATTATAGAACGTTATTACATTTATTTATTTGTGTGCATGGGTATGAGGAGGGAGGGAGGGAGGGAGGGAGTGTGCCATAATGTACATGTGGAAGTTGGAAACCAGGGATTGAGCTCAGGTTGCTAGCCTTAGCAACAAGTGCTTGTGCCCACTGAGCCATTTTGCAATCATCCAAATAACCTTTTGTTATTTGGTTATAAACAAACATGGTAAGAAGAGTGCAAATATCTCTAAATTACAATTGAAATAACTGTTATGCTTGTTTGTAAAGTTTTTACAAGTTTCTCTTGCTGTTAATTCTTTGGTTCAGATGTGTTTCAGACTAATTATTCTGATGTGTCCTATTATCTGGAAATTCCTTCTTTGTTTTCAGTGGCTGAAAGACCACAGCATATGTTGATGAGGGTTTCTGTGGGGATTCACAAAGAAGATATTGATGCTGCAATTGAAACCTACAACCTACTTTCTGAGAAGTGGTTCACTCATGCCTCTCCTACTCTCTTCAATGCTGGGACCAACCGCCCACAGCTGTCTAGGCACGTATCAGTTATAGCTGCTTTTTGTTGCTGTTGCTTTCTTTTTTATTATTTATTTGTTTGTTTGTTTGTTTATTTATTTATTTTTGGTTTTTCAAGACAGGGTTTCTCTGTGTAGCCCTGGCTGTCCTGGAACTCACTTTGTAGACCAGGCTGGCCTTGAACTCAGAAATCCGCCTGCCTCTGCCTGCCTCCTGAGTGCTGGGATCAAAGGCGTGCGTCACCATGCCCGGCTGCTTTCTTTTTTAAAAAATTATTTATGTATATTAGTGTTTTGTCTGCATGTATATATGTGCATGCCTATTGCCCATGGTCAGAAAAGGGCATTGGATCCCTGGAACTGGAGTTAGATAGTTCTGACCTAACTATGTGGGTGCTAGGAATTGAACCCATGTCTTCTGAAAGACTAGCTAGTGCTTTTAACCACCGAGTCAACTCTACAGCCCCTAAAGCTGCTTTTATAAAAGGTTTGACTAGGGAAATAAGAAAAAGCCAGGTGGTTCATCACATTAAAAACAAACAAAAACTTCAATTATTGCCTGCTCTGATTAAATAATTTGTATTTTGGGACAATCTCTGACTTATGGGAAATAAGTTGGAAGTAAATGCAGTTAAATGAGAACGTTATACAGTTGGTCGTGGTATTTGTACAGCTGACTGCTTTAGATGCTGCTGAACAGAATGTTTTTGATAGGGAATTGCATATTGGTTATATTCCAAGAAGATTGTTTAAAAAAAAAAAGAAGGCTATAGCTCAGAGGTAGATTATGTGCTTAGCATGCACAAGGCCTTTGGGTCAAGACTTTTCAGCACTGTGAAAGTGATTAGTACTTGGAGCTAGTTACAAAATGCCTGCAGTAATTTATTAATTTATTTTAAAAATCATAAAAGGATTAAGGTGAAAGTAGAGAGGCAGATTCCTAAGACACATGGGAATCAAACTGATAGAGTTTGTGATGTTCTAAATCTGCATTAAGTTTGGTTCCTGAGATTATGGGCAGAGTAACAGGACGGCTTAGCTGTGCTTAGCTGAGAAAGGGATCCCCGTTTTACATCTGGAGTAAGGGAAAAGAACGCCCTTAGCAAGTCTGTGTGTTCCAGGAAGTCAGGGATATGCCAGTGTCTGTATACATATCTCATTGTACTAACACTTATATAACTCATTGCTGTTTTATAATAAAATTCACTAGCAAAACTGGTATATGAAATAACCTCCTTAATTTGGTAAAAGATAACCACTAAAAACTTAGTCTGGGCTTAAAGAGATGACTCAGGTTAAGAGTGCTCGTGGCTTTTGTAGAGCACCTACTTTTGGTCTCCAGCACCAATATGGTGGCTCACAACCATCCATAACTCAGTTCCAAGGGATCTGACGCCTCTGACCAGGCATGCATGTGGTACACATAGATACATACAAGCAAAACACTCATAAAATAAAATAAAACTAAAAAACCAAAAAAATCAAAAAAAAAAACCCTCAATCATTAGATCTGTTACTGCTTTTAGTGTGGCAGTGGAGGTCTGAGCGGGTGTTGTAAGATAAGATGTTGAAATGATTGAAGTGTTTGAAAAATGGAAGAATAAAGATCACAGATAATATTTTTACATAAAGAATTCAGAATTATCTATGGACAAATTAGAATTAAGGAGATTTTAGCTAAGTACTTGGATATAAGTTCAATAGAAATAAATTTATGTGTTCCTGTATTGTAGCATTTAGAAAATTTAATTTTCTGCTGTTCAGAGCCAGCCATGATGGTTATGCTTGTGATCTCTCAGGGGGTAAGGACAGAAGAATTACCATTTTGGGACCAGTCTGCTCTCTGTAGCATATTGACAGCCAGCCTGAGCTGTATAGGAAGACCCTGATTCTAAACAGCAAGATTTGGGCCTCTAGCTTTGTGGTAGACTCAAGGGGCCTTGAGTTTGATTCCTAGCACCCAACTACTCAAGAATCTTGCGAACATTGGAAATGGTAGTGCTGAGGTAGAAGGATGGAGAATTCAATGCCGGCTTGGGCTAATATGCCCTCATAAACAAATAAATAGAGGGGAGGAAGAATTTTAGCAGTTTTTAAAAAAGCAAGTAAGTTGAAAATAATTTAATGACCATGAACAAGCGCACGGACATATGGGATAATTATGCAATGGAATGCTTTACAACCATGAAAATAAGTTAAGACTACATATTATTAGGTATGGATTGCTATAATATTTTTGAATTAAAGACAGGCTTCAGAAGGGTAACTAATTAAGAAATTACAATTAGGGTCTTTGTGGCATCTTATTTCTTGAGATTGGTGTTATATAGACATGTGTATATAATCTTAATGCCTGAGTATTTTATAGAAAGTCAGTGAATAGAATCTATTTGAGTCCTTTAACATTCAAGATGACAAAGAGACCCTGGTAGACTAATGCTAGGGAATGTGAGTGTGAAGAGATAGATCCAAAGTTTAAGTAGGTGGGACATCCTTTTTAAAAAGACTGCAGGTTGGACTGTGGTGGCACGGGCCTTTAATCCCAGTACTGGAAGGCAGGGAGATCTCTGTGTTCAAGGCTAGCCTAGTCTACAGATTGAGTTCCAAGACAGCCAGGGCTACACAGAGAAACCCTGTCTCAAGCCCCAGTACCCTCGAAACCCAAACAAATAAACAATAATAACAACAAAAAAGACCAAGGGAATGGTATTTTTAATGTACATGTCAAAGAATTTGCTGACTATATGGTATTTGTTTTCAAAAAAACTTCATTTTTTTAAGGCTGGGCCTGGTTCTGGAGATAGGTGTGATCTCTGAGTTTGAGACCACCCTGGTACGTAGTGAGTTTCAGGATGGTGCTATGTTCAGGACCTTGTCTCAAAAACAAAAACAAAAAACCAAGGAACTTCATTTTTCTAAATGAATCCTGGCACATAAGTGGTCTGGTAAAAACCAGGCTTGATAGTTTAGGCTTACCTATCAGACTTCCTTCTGGGTTTAATGTCTAAGGTAGTTAACAGTTAATTTAATTTAAAATAATATATTGATGTTTTATATTCAGTAAAAGGTGTTTCTCCTCATATATATAAAATAAATAAATCTTTAAAAGGGGGGGGAGGGGCTAGAGAGATGGCTCAGAGGTTGAGAGCATTGACTGCTCTTCCAGAGGTCCTGAGTTCAGTTCCCAGCAACCACATGGTGGCTTACAACCATCTGTAATGGATCTGATGCCCTCTTCTGGTGTGTCTGAAGATAGCTACATTGTGCTCATATATATATAATAAATAAATCTGTTTTAAAAAAAAAGGTGTTTTCCCATCTTCTGCAAACACTTAGGAGCTTTGTAGACTTTAAATCTCTTGTTGCCTGATGTAGACGTCTAGATAATCTAATCACTCTATGTCACTCACTGACTTCCTTGCTTTGGTTGTCTTTTTTTTTTCTCACTGTAGCTGTTTCCTCTTGAGTATGAAAGATGACAGCATTGAAGGAATTTATGATACTCTGAAGCAGTGTGCCTTGATTTCTAAGTCCGCTGGGGGAATTGGTGTTGCTGTGAGTTGTATTCGGGCCACTGGTAGCTACATCGCTGGGGTAAGTGTTAAGTTGTAAGACTTTTGATATCACTCCTATGTGTGCTCCAGAGGCCATACTGTCGTAATGCTGGTGCTTGGGAGGCTTGGGCTTCTGCTAATTAACACCTGTTGGTGTGAGTAGGAGGGAGGTATTTTGCTTCTTGCTTCCTGTGTTGTATTGGAGGGTGAGGCTGTGTGAGATGATCTATGTAGTATTTTTTTGCTCAGATTTTAAAATTATGATTTTATTTTTTTTGGTTTTTCAAGACAGGGTTTCTCTGTGTAGCCCTGGCTGTCCTAGAACTCAATCTGTAGACCAGGCTGGCCTTGAACTCAGAAATCTGCTTGCCTCTTCCTCCCAAGTGCTAGGATTAAAGGCGTGAACCACCACTGCCCAGCAGAATTATGATTTTTTAAAAAGCAATAATAATAGCTATCTTTTTGTTGTTGTGTTGAGGCAGGGCTTCATTTTGTAGACTGGGCTGGCCTGGAACTCAGGGGGATCTGAGCCTGTGTCTCTCATGTGCTGGGATTAAAGACATGTTACCACTGTGCCCAGCCAGCTATCACTTATTGATTGCTCACTATGTGCCAAGTCTGTTCCATATTTTATAGGAATTACTCATTTTACTTACTGTAGCCTAGGATACAGCCATCAATCCAGTCGCTTGCTAGCAACTTTGTTCCTTACAATAATCCAGGCACCAGTGTTTTCATTTTTCACATGAAGAAAGTGAGGCTTCAGAGTTAGTTTTTTTCTGTGTCTGTCACTTGCTGTATGGTAGAGCTGGGATTCCAGCTCTAGACACTGGAAAGCAAGGTGATGAAAAGTGCAGGGCTTGGATTTCCATACTGTATTTTTCCCTACTGGCAGTGTGGCCTGGAGGGAGTTACGTCAGCATTTTTGTGTGTAATGTGAAAAAACATAAACCCTAATAGAATCAGGTTCTCAAGGAAATTGTCCTATGATATATTGGGGCGTGTAGGTGTGCAATGTGTCTTTTTTGTTTGTAATATCTGTAATATTTTGTGTATTTATATCTATCTGTCCATTTTGTTTGTTTTTCAAGACAGTATTTCTGTTTACTATCTGTCTGTCTGTCTGTCTGTCTATCAATCATCTGAATTTGTAGAGTGAGCCACAGCCCACTTATCTTTTCAAACTCTTTCAAAGATTTACCTTGGGGTTTAGAAAATTCTTTAAAGAATTGAAAGGTATTTTTTAGTCATAACACTATTTGCTTAGCCTTATTCTATAATCCATTCATTGCTGAGTCTCCATTTTGTTATCTTGGTATGTTGACAGCATAGCATATCATTTTCATTATGTTGCCTTGAATTCTTTGGGGGGAGGTGCTATCATAGTATGTTTTGTTTTCTTTTATGGTACCCAAAGTATATCTTGGTTTGTTTGATTTTTTTTTTTTTGAGACATTTTTCTGTGTAGCCCTGGCTGTTCTGGAACTCACTCTGTAGGCCAGGCTGGCCTGGAACTCAGAAATCTGCCTGCCTCTGCCTCCTGAGTGCTGCGATTAAAGGTGTGCACCACCACGCCTGGCCGGATTTTTTTTTGGATGTATTATATCTCATAAAGTAGATAAAGTAGGGTTGTTGAGGTAGCTCAACATATAACTTACATAACAATATTTTGTTGTTTCTTATGTTGGGTATTATATTTTCATTGCTGAGGTGGGGAGTAGCTCAAACTTCATAGATGGGTTCCTAGGAAATTAGTCAGTGTTTTGAACAGAAGATTGGAAACAGTTTTTATTTTTATGCTATTCCTGGCTTTTTTTTATTACTTGAGACCTATATCTTAATCAGGTGCCTTTATTTTTGTCCTTTCTTTCAGACTAATGGCAATTCTAATGGCCTTGTGCCAATGCTGAGAGTATATAACAACACAGCTCGCTATGTGGATCAAGGTGGAAACAAGGTATACTTTGTTATGGACAAGGGCTGGAAATCAGAATTAAGTCTTTAGCTATACTACTTGGTTCAGTTATATATTGTTTTACTTTGTTTTTAAAGATTAATTAATTAATTTATTAATATGATTAGTATGTGTATATCTATGTGTGAGCATGTGCATGTGGGTGTTCATGGAGGCCAGAAGAAGGCCTCTGGAGCTGGAGTTATAAGTGATTGTGAGACACCCACCGTTGGTACTAGAAACGTAGCTAGGAACTAAGTTCTAGAGTTCTGGAGGCCAGAAGAGGATGCCAGATCTGGAAGTGGAGTTATGGGCTGTGTTGTGAGTGTGAATGTGGTGCTGGGAGCAGAACTGTGATCCTTTCTTTGTTAAAGCAGCAAGTGGTCTTAACTGCTGAGCCATCCCTCCAGCCCCAAATTTTCTCTGTCATTTATGAAAAATATTAGTAGTTTACTTTTTTGATACTGTTACTTATTTCACTTAATTTACTCACTGATCATAGTAAAGATGAAAGGAGACATTATGCAAGTGTTTTGCAAACTATGAAGCTTCTTTGTTTTGTTTTGACTTGGATGAGAATGCTGACTTATTTACCTTTAGCGCCCAGGCGCGTTTGCTATTTACCTGGAGCCTTGGCACTTAGACATCTTTGAGTTCCTTGACTTGAAGAAGAACACAGGCAAGGAAGAACAGCGAGCACGCGATCTCTTCTTTGCACTTTGGATCCCAGATCTCTTCATGAAGCGAGTGGAGACTAACCAGGTGAGAGGGCTCCTCTCAGCTTGGTTCTTACAAGCTTTGTTCTTCAGTCCTTCACCTCTGTGATGCCACAGACGGCAAGTTCTCGAGAGTCGATGACACTTGACCTGTGCAAGCAGGCAGAACTACAGTTTTAGACCCCCACTCTGACTTGGACAGCAGATTTCCATGGCAGTCCCTTGTTGCAGTGTGTGGGAAGGGCTGTGGCTGCTACGTGACATCTCTCATGCTGGCACTCCTTCTTGGCAGGACTGGTCATTGATGTGTCCCAATGAGTGTCCTGGTCTGGACGAGGTCTGGGGAGAGGAGTTTGAGAAGTTATATGAAAGGTATGAGGTAACTGCTAATGTTGCAAGCATCATCAGACCTAACACTTCTCTCGCTGGGCATCCAAATACCAGAAGTGTGTACGCTAAGGGCGAGGCGCTTGAGAACGCTGCTCGCTTTTCATGTTGCTAGGCACCAGTGAGTTTGATCCCTACCAGTGGAAAAACAGAAAAATATTTAATCACTAGCTCATTTCTAGAAATCTTTGAAAGTATCTAGAAGAAGAGTGTAATTTTTTTTAAAGATTTATTTATTTTATGTATATGAGCACACTAGCTGTACAGATGGCTGTGAGCCATCATGTGGTTGGTGGTTGCTGGGAATTGAATCCCAGCTCTCTCTCCGGCTGGTCCTACTCACTCCAGTCAACCCCGCTCTCTCTGGCCCAAGTGTGTGTAAATAGACTGTAGCTGTCTTCAGACACATCAGGAGAAGGCATCAGATCTCATTATGGATGGTTGTGAGCCACCATGTGGTTGCTGGGATTTGAACTCAGGACCTTCGGGAGAGCAATCAGTGCTCTTAACCGTTGAGCCATCTCTCCAGCCCGAGTGTAATTGTTAGTTTGATTTTTGTTAGATGTTTCTTGATTTTTTTTTTTTTTTTGGTACCAAAATTAGTATTTATCTTCTTAAAATTTATGTACTTTGCATTTTTAATTGATCCTTATTAAAACTGTGATTAAAGAGTAGCTAAGTTATTTTATAATATAGTACTTTTTATTATTATTTTTTAAATTACATTTAATTATTTTGGGCTTGGGGACATGAGTGCCACAGTGCATATATGGAGGTCAGGGGACAACTTGCAGGAGTTGGTTCTTTCCTTCCACCGTATGGGTCCCAGAGATCAAACTCAGGTTATCAGGTGTGGCAGCTGTCCCCCTGGCTCCCGAGTAGGACTTTGGTGATAGGAATCACAGTAACTAGGACACACAAGTTAAAATTAGCACAGCACTGAATTATGTTTTGTTTTGTTTTTATTTTTTTGAAGGTTAATGATAGTTTCATTAGCGTTTGAGAAAAACAAGAGGGCAGGCAAGCTATAAATATTATCAACTGCAAGGAGGGATCTAAAAGAGGAAGAGAGAAAGCCATGCCCCTTTAGGTTAGGGTCTGAGAAAGTAGGCAGCTTTAGCAGTGGTGTTCAGTGTGCAGCTGCATGTAGGAGGAGAAGCGACTTCAGAGAAAGAAAGCCAGAGCAACAGGGAAAGCAAAACAGAACAAAAAGCAAAAGTAGATGCAGGCTGCGTGGCAGAGGCTCTGTAAGCAGCTGCCAGTCTTGATGGTGGTTTTTGTTCCTTTTGGTTGTGAAAAGTAGTATTGACTGGGTGGGGTTAAGGGTCATCTGAAGGACTCTAAAGCTGCCTGGTTTTCTGTGGTCTTAGCGGATAGAAAATAGATTTCAGGGTTGGAGAAATGGTTCAGTAGTTAAGAGTTTTTGCACAGTCTTGAGGCCCTGATTTAGATGTCAGATAACTAGATGACAAGCCAGGTGTCCTGGAAATACCAGTAACTCAGCTCTGGCTTCCGTGTGCCCAGGCATGTGCCCAGGCATGTGCCCTCACAACACTCATGCACATATACTTAAACAGACACACAAATAAATAGAACCAACCTTTTTTTAAAAAAAAAAAAAGTCATTCATTTTTTTCCCTCATTAGCAAAGCTTTGAGAATTTGCCTAATTTTATATTTTTCTGTATTCTTCCTAGGGTGTGAATGTTGAGATAATACTAGCTTTGTCTTTCAGTTACGAGAAGCAGGGTCGTGTCCGAAAAGTTGTAAAAGCTCAGCAGCTTTGGTATGCCATCATTGAGTCCCAGACGGAGACCGGTACCCCATACATGCTCTACAAAGATTCCTGTAACCGGAAGAGCAACCAGCAGAACCTGGGAACCATCAAATGCAGCAACCTGTGTACAGAAATAGTAGAGTACACCAGTAAAGATGAGGTAGGCGGAGAGACTGACTGCCTAGCACACCGAGGGACTGGAGAGGTGGTTGCTGCTTGTCGCTCCCTCACTGAACCCAGTGGTTATTTGAAGTGGTTGAAGGAGATTTTGTTCCCCAGGACTGAAAAGAAATTTTGTGGTGGAGTTATGTTAACTAAGCTGCATTTTAAAAACAATAATTTAAGTACCCGGGAGCAAGGAGAACGGAATGCACCAGGGAGTACAGTTAAGAGCTGGGCAGTGGTGGCACACACCTCTAATCCCAGAACAGAGTTAGGCAGATAGATCTCTGAGTTTGAGGCCAGCCTGGTCTATAAAGTGAGTTCCAGGACAGCCAGGGCTGCACTGAGAAACCCTGTCTCGAAAAACCAAAAGACCAAAACCAAAACCAAAAACCTATTTCAGTATTCTGAATAGTGCAACTCATGTGACTGATAGCAAGAGGAGTAGAATCCATGGGGTATAGAAATTTGCTGATAAATGATGGGAAACCATGATTTTAGGGGGTGGGGATTTTGCTGAGTTATAAAGAGGTTCCCAGTAAAGACTAATACATTCCTTGAGTTTGGTCCTCTGCACCAGTGTTGGGGTGATTGTAAGTTTTCACATCTGATTGTTCCAAAGGCTCTAGTGATCTCACTGATACAGGAAGAAGAAGTCAGGAGTGTGTGTGATTCTGACACCTTTCTCTGGATTGCAGGTTGCAGTTTGTAACTTGGCTTCTCTGGCTCTGAATATGTATGTCACACCGGAACATACGTATGACTTTGAGAAACTGGCAGAAGTCACTAAAGTCATTGTCCGAAATCTGAATAAAATAATTGATATAAACTACTACCCTATTCCAGAGGTATGGATAGATTTCTCTGCTTTATTGATCATTATTGAATCCAGATGGAGGACATTTGTCTTAGTCTGGCTGTCCCCAGAGTTGGTGTGAGAGAAGGAAAATGAAAAGGTTGTGTGTAAGTGTAGAATGTGGCCTTCTGAGTTCAGTGATGTTTTCTTTTCTTTTTTTCCTAAACCTTTTGGCACAAAGGCACACTTATCAAATAAACGCCATCGGCCCATTGGAATTGGGGTACAAGGTTTAGCAGATGCTTTCATCCTGATGAGATACCCCTTTGAGAGCCCAGAAGCCCAGTTATTAAATAAGCAGATCTTTGAAACCATTTACTATGGAGCCCTGGAAGCCAGCTGTGAACTAGCCAAGGAGTATGGCCCCTATGAAACGTATGAGGGATCTCCAGTCAGCAAGGGTGTAAGTAGATGGCTGATTTTCTGTTGCCTGTGAGTATGGGGAATGAGCTGAATGGCCCCTCCTCCATGGGACCTGGGAGGGTGTGCTGGGTTGTGAGAGGGTCTGTACAGATTTAGTTAAGGACCTTGAGATGGCATTGTTTTGGATTATTAAGGCCTAGATTTATTCAAGTGCGCCCTAAATCCAGCAATCCCTGTTCTGCAAGAGACCGGGAGTTATGATATTCCCAAAACCTGTTCGTTCACACTAGTAGACTAGGAGATAGATTAATTATCCATGGTCTGGGACACCAGGGACTGGAATCTGGGGAGGCCTCTTAGAGTTGATTTCCTTGCTGCCTTTGTCTCTTCTTTATAAAGATTTAGTTTTGAAGTTTGTTCTGATACTTAGGAATTCTAATATGTGATTATTTGAAATTTGGTATTCTAGGCCAAATAAACAGATGAAGGAAGCAAAGAGCAGAGTGTGCTTTATTATAAAAGGAATGTATCTCTTAAAATGTTTAATGACTGTTAAGATTTCCTAGTTTGTCGATCCTCAGGAGTGTGGTGAGGTCCCAGGCTGCTTCTGAGCAATATGCTTAATGGAGCCATGTCTAAGACTCAGTGCAGCTAACGTCCCTTAATGTGTTGACTACAAGATGCAGTGGCTGGAATGTGGGGATATGGCAGTTAGTTATTTTAAAAAAATTTTTTTGGTCATTGTTTTAAATTGCCCCAAAGTAACATCATAACTGTGGGGTATTTATCTCTTAGATTCTTCAGTATGACATGTGGAATGTTGCTCCTACAGACCTGTGGGACTGGAAGCCTCTCAAGGAGAAGATTGCAAAGTAAGGAGTGAGGTGTAAAGGACCCTGGAGGCCGGAGGCCGGGCTCTTCTGGCTCTTCAGGAGTTGGATATGCTAGTGTGACCTCTGAAACTTATAAATTATCTTCTGAAATGGGGCTAAAGTGACCTACCACAGAAATGGCTTTGGAAAGTATAAGAAAATAGTTACATGAAAGTTGTTTGGCATAGTGAAAGCCTTTCAACACACAGTAGGCATTTCAGTGGGAGTTGATGTTATTTGAGGAGCTGAACAACCATGCTAGTCAATTTTTTGTTTTATTTTGGTTTTGGGTTTTTTTTTAGATAAGTGTCTTACTATGTAGCTCCGAATGCCCTGGAACTCATGTAGATCAGGCTGGCCTCAAACTTGGAGATCCTCCTGCTTCAGCTTCTTGAGCACTGGGACTAAAGGCATGTGCCATCACTACCTGACCCAAATAGGTCTTCGTTTTAAAAATGTTTTTATTCTTTAATTAATTGATTTAATTTTATTTTGTGTGTGTGTATGTATGTATGTATGTATATATACACACACATACATACACGCACACATGTAGTTTTTCATGTAAATGTGATTGAATATGACATATTCTGAGACTTTTTGGTGTTTGGTTTAGAGATCTTTCAGTGTAGTGTAATTACAATTACTGATGATTCCGTAATTGGGATTGAGCAAGTATGACATGAAAGTGTTTTCCTATCTATAACCATGATTGAGATTTACAGTTGAGGAAGTAGAGACGTGAGATAACTGATATCTTACATCTAGAGAGTGACTGAGCTTTGAACCTAGTTGTACAAACCCGCTCAGGACCCGAGGCTCAACTTATGGTCCGTAAGCGTGGGATGTTGGAAAGATATGCTGTCTGTTAGAGGAACTTAACTAATACAAGCAGGGCAGTCTGTGGTAGTCACTGGAGAGGCTTGATGAACAGTGTTTGTTTTCACATTTGTGTTCATTCCCACCTGCTCAGGAAAGTGCTATAGTGTTGGTCTCTACACACATTTCTACTATTTATATATTGTATGTATGTGTGCGTATATACTGGTGCACATGTGGAGGTCAGAGAACAGCTTGAAGGAGTTGGTTGTCTCCTACCATGCTGAACAATATATACCTTATATATTGACCCCAGGTTATCAGGCTTGGTGACAGATACCTTTACCCACTGAGCCATCTTGTAGACCGTGGAGTTGGTAGCTCTTAGACTAAGCTGTGGAGAGTTCTAAGAGTGTTCAATATTCTTGTTTAAACACTCTTGGCACTTAAAAGTGAAAAAAATTAATTTTTTTTTTTTTTTTTTGGTTTTTCGAGACAGGGTTTCTCTGTGAAGTCCTGGCTGTCCTGGAACTCACTTTGTAGACCAGGCTGGCCTTGAACTCAGAAATCCGCCTGCCTCTTCCTCCTGAGTGCTGGGATTAAAGGTGTGCGCTACCACGCCCGGCTAAAAATTAACTTTTTAAAAACTAGTAAGTCTGGATTTTCTCTGAGTGTAATGTGCCCTTTACACAGGATAATGAGGATTGTAGTCATACATGACTAATCCTGACCATTTTCACAGCATTGTTTTACGAAGGGGCTGGCAGTCATAGAGGCACACAGAGAAGATGAGTGGGGTTGAATGGATGTGCCTTGATTCAGATGAGCTGCTGAGGACTGAGTTCAGTTTTTCCTGGGCAAAACAGTGCATTGAGTGTTCTATGTGACTCCTAAGTGCCACAGAGCAAGTGGCAACAGTGGGGACTTTAAGACTTGCTCACAGTTACAGTTGTGCTGGTTCTGTTGGTGCTGTGGCATCCGTGCCGTGGACTGTATCCTGCTGGAGTTTAACGAAGTCAGTATGTGAGTTAAATGCCTCTGGGATGTTCTCCTAGCATCTGTCTACACTAAGTGATGCAGAGTAGTTGCCCTCTGGGTAGAGTAGCACGAATCTCTAATCTCTCTCTCTCTCTTTTTTTAAAGGTATGGTATAAGGAACAGTTTACTTATTGCCCCAATGCCTACTGCTTCAACTGCCCAGATTCTGGGGAATAATGAGTCCATTGAGCCTTATACCAGTAACATCTACACTCGAAGAGTCTTGTCAGGGGAATTTCAGGTGAGAATTTTACAGATTTATAGAAGCTCTTCTGAAAACTAATAGTAAAAACTTACTCATACTTTGCTTAAACAACTAACATTAGGAAAGTCACCCTTTTGTTTGTTTAAAACAGTCTCAGGTAGACCTGTCTGACCTTCAGCTTACCCTGTAGCTGAGGATAGCCTTGCACAGATCATTCTTTCTCCAGTGCTCAGGTGCTGGGATTACAGGTGTGCACCACCATGCCTGGCCTAGTCAGAGTCAACATGTGGCTAAAATTGGGGCAGGGTGGTTAAGATAGGGCTTCTTTGTGTAGCAGCCCTGGCTGTCCTGGAACTCACTTTGTAGACCAGGCTGGCCTTGCACTCACAGAAATCCACCTGCTTTTGCCTCCTGAATGCTGAGACTGATGGTATGTGCTGCTAACCACCCAGCTTTTTGGCTTTTTTAGAAAAGCCTCACTATGAAGATCAGGCTGGCCTCCAATTTGCCTACTAAGTGATCCTCCTGCCTCTGCCTTCTCTGTACTTGGTATGTTTCACCACTGGCTGCATGACGTTTTGTATTTGCTACCTCACATGCTTCAGTTGGGATTGTAAAGGTGTCCATAGAAGTGTCACACAGGCATGGTGGTCTGTATTTATAGTTCCAGCACTTGGAAAACTGAAGCAGGAGGCGTTCTAGTTTTAGGCTAGCCTAGGCTACATAGCATCCCTTCTCCCCCTATTTCTTTTTTTTTTTTTTTTTTTAAAGATTTATTTTATTTATTATATGTAAGTACACTGTAGCTGTCTTCAGACACTCCAGAAGAGGGCGTCAGATCTTGTTACAGATGGTTGTGAGCCACCATGTGGTTGCTGGGATTTGAACTCCGGACCTTCGGAAGAGCAGTCGGGTGCTCTTACCCACTGAGCCATCTCACCAGCCCCCCCTATTTCTTTTTAAAAAAACAAAACAAAACACAACATTAAGGAGTAGTTCTCAGGTGAAGAGTGGTGGCTATGCCCATAATTCTTGAACTTGGGAAGTGGAGGCGAGAGGATCAGAAGGTGGAGCTCAGCCTTGGCTCTGGGCAGTTTACAGTAGCTTGAGCTATAAAATGGTTACCAATGAGAATTTATGTGCTGCAAGTCAGAAATTACTAATTAAAACAAACAAACAAACAAACAAACATGTGGATTTCCAGGTGTCCTGAAATAAGTTTTGTGAGGTATAGGGAAGTTGCATTTCTAGTGATTTTACTCAAGTACTATTGTTCAGTCACTTTAGAAAACCAAAGAAGAATCAGTCTCTATAAACTTACTCAGCTTAGACACTGCCGTTTCTTTTCTTTGCAAATGTCATATTCTTTCTTTAGCTTTTTAAAACTTTTTTTGGGTGTGGGGTGAGGACAGCATGTTCATGCCATGGACAGAGGACAACTCCTGGGAGTTCTGTCCTTCTACCATGTGAGTTCCAGGGAGGAAACACATAACCTTGAATGGCTGAACTAAAGGTTTATTTTATTGTGTGTGTCAGCGGGAGTGTGCATGTGTGTGTGCAGGTGCCTTGCAGTAAGAACAGGTGCTATTCCTGCAGAAGACCCAAGTTTGGTTCTCATCTCCCACACTGAAGGCTCAGGGGAGTTGATTTGTCTGGATATGCACATACATACAGTCAAAACCTTAAAAGATAGATAATCTGATGGATATGTATGTGATGCATAGATATGTACATTGTAGAGTGATTATCACTATACACTGTTTCTTTCATAATAGATGTCAAGACCTTAAGGGTCTTGTAGCTTTGTGTGGTGAAATGTCCTCCTCAGTTGTGTAAAAATAGTGGGGTTTATTAGGGGATCTAATAAGTTATTCATCTGTCTTACTTATTTTAGGCTTCAGGCCTGGGACCCTTTTGTAGGTTGTACTGATGTTATTTTATTTCTTGACATGTTTTCTGCTTTTTTCATCAGATTGTGAATCCTCACTTACTGAAAGATCTTACTGAGCGGGGCTTGTGGAATGAAGAGATGAAAAATCAGATTATTGCATGCAATGGCTCCATTCAGGTACAGACTGGAAATAACATGTGCTTCTAGGAGCTGAGCTGAGCATTGTGGTGCCATGTCCCTTCTCCCAGCCAGGCAGTGCGTAGGAAAATGGCCTTTCACTGTGGCCGTGCAGGTTCTATTAATGTCTCTCTGCATTGTTGTGCTAGAATTGCACACATCTTTATATGGTCTGTATTGTTTCTCCGATAGAGCACAGTTCCCAGTTTTTCTGTACAACCTGGGAACTTTTAAAACCTTGAAGCTTGGGTTGAATTTATTGCTAAGTAAGTCAGGAATTCTTAAAGCTTGAAATTGGAGTTCAACTAAAAAAGTGTGGGGACTGAGACCCACAGTGTAGAAGGTAGTTAGGTAGCACTTAACAATAAAGTGACTGCATTTGACCCACAGGCATTTGGGTCTCAAGATAGACACCTTAGCCGGGCAGTGGTGGTGCACACCTTTAATCCCAGCACTTGGGAGGCAGAGGCAGGCGGATTTCTGAGTTCTGGTCTACAAAGTGAGTTCCAGGACAGCCAGGGCTACACAGAGAAACCCTGTCTTGGAAAAAGAAAAAAAAAAGATGCTTTGGCCAGCTTGGCAACTTAGCCTCTTTCAGATTCTCATGGCAGAAAGTGTAGCATCAGTCAGGTTGTGTGTTTCAATACAGTTGGCCATAGAACAATTTAAAGGAGTTTATCTCAGTACTTCGTTTGATCAGGTCCCTGTAAAGTCCTGATTATTTGTTTTTCTTTCATTTAGCTTCGCTCTTATTTTCCTTTCCTTTCCTAACTACCTCTAGAACAGTAACTGTTTTGTCCATAAGCCAGTTCAAGATGGATGTCTAAGTCACTGCATCACATTTATATTTGGTTGGTAAAATGAGATTTTATTGATGTTCTAAGCAAGAGATAAGTAGTTTGGGCTAACTTGCTATAAGCATTCAGATACTAACTCATAGCGGTATCAGGTCTGCAGGAAGATCCAACCCAGCATCCTTGCAAGGATAATTAGTCTGCTAGTTATATTGCTTTCTTTAACTGGAATTAAAGCAACAACAACAGCACATAGTTTTCCTTTTTCAGAGCATACCAGAAATTCCTGATGACCTGAAGCAACTCTATAAGACCGTGTGGGAAATCTCTCAGAAGACTGTTCTCAAGATGGCAGCCGAGAGAGGTGCTTTCATCGATCAGAGCCAGTCTTTAAACATCCATATTGCTGAGCCCAACTACGGCAAACTCACTAGTATGCACTTCTACGGTTGGAAGCAGGTTGGTTGAGCACTCTGAGGAGGACTTAATTGCCAGCTCGAAATATTTCAGAGTGGAATAGTTGCTGCTAGCTGCCTGCTATAAAGTTTTTTCACTTCAAGTGTTAAAACTCATGAGTGGTTTTTATGCCAGCTCAGACTTTGTCTGGGTTTTCTTGTTTCAGTTCAGCAGTTGTACACTGCCTGGTGTGGGTGCTGGGGATTGAGCACTCAGGTCCTCTAGAAGGCTAGGACGGTTCTTAATTACTGAGCCATCATCCAGTCTTGGTTTAGAATTTTTACTCTCTCAGATTTCATACAGTGTGTTTTGATCACAATCACCCTTAATGACTCCCAGACCCCTTACCTCTCAACTCCTACATCTGTCTGTCTGTCTGTCAGTTTTTACTGTCCATATACTTCTGGTTATGGGACCATCCCCTGGAAGGAACTTTCTCTTCCTAAGAAACCCTTCTTACCCCCTCAGGGTGTGGCTCATGAACTCCATGCTAGAACAGTGACTCGCTTGCAGCCAGAGACACCTTCACTCTAAATGTCAGGGTCTCTGGCTCTCACAGTCTTCCTGCCCCTATGTACTGTTTCATAAGTCTTTCTTCCTCTTCAACTGACCTCTCGGGTCCAAACCCCTTTGCCATTTCCAAAGTAGCTTCACACTGTCAGTCCACTATTCAAAACGTCCATTGTTCCCAACTTTATCCCAGTGTATGAGCCACGTTACACTGTTGCCAACTGCAAAGTGCTGTGATTCTGTTTTCCCTTACATTCTTATGTCCTGACGAGTGTGAGGCCTTCTGTGGAATTACAGAGTGACTTTCTTACTTGCATGCTTTTGTCTGTCTGTCCTGGGAATCGTGGCCAAGAAGATTACCCTCGTGAAGGATTTAGTGCGCTGCAGAAGCAGCCTCATCCCCTAAATGGTTACAGGCTAAGGCAGGCGTGTGCTCTGTACAGACCTGCAAGCAGTACACGTAAAAGTAAATACAAAGAAACAAAAAGATTTGCTATTCCAAAGAGGCAACATTCCTATTTCAGGGATGAAAAACTCAAGCATTTTTCAGGGTGCTTTGTAGAGGAGATAAAATTACAAGTTTTTTTAAAAAGATTGGTTCATAGGAATACATTTAAAGATTTTAATAACTAGTTTTGTAACTGATCACTTGGGAATTTTAAACAAAGACTGTCTAGTGTTCTGGAGTTCTTCCTAATAGCTACGTTTTCTTCCCTTGCAGGGTTTAAAGACTGGAATGTATTACTTAAGGACGAGGCCTGCCGCTAATCCAATCCAGTTCACTCTGAACAAGGAAAAACTGAAAGATAAGGAAAAGGCACTGAAGGAGGAGGAGGAGAAGGAGAGGAACACAGCAGCCATGGTGTGCTCTTTGGAGAACAGAGAGGAGTGCCTGATGTGTGGATCCTGAGAAAATCAGGGCCTGGGAGACGCAGCGGGCTCTCCTGCCCGCCGAGGCAGACGATTTGAGCATAGATAGGATAGTGGGTTTGCTTGGTTATCAGCAGCTCTGCTTGGACGTGCCTGCCAGGACAGGGAGCCACGACTTACAGTACTGTTTCTACACAGTGTAAATATCATTTTTAACAAACAGAAAACCAAAGCCAGCTTTGATATTAGGAATCAAAGTAGAGGCTTTGGGAATACTAAAGAGCCTTCCTGCAAATTAGTGAGGAGACTTAGGAAGTCTCGTCTCTCCAGCTTTCCCTGCCTGGCCATTCTCAGTTTGGGCAAAGAGATTTAGTTTGATTTGACTGATTGCCTAGAAGTAAAATCAAGCAATTACTCATCAGCTAAAGACCTTTGTCTAGACAAACTTCTATAGGTCATTTTGAAATAAACATTTCTAAGTGATTGTGTGGTACTAAACTTGTCATCTATTATCATACAAGACAGTTTAGGGGAAAAAACCCAAAAACCCAACATTTTCTGTTGAGTTCAGAGAGACAAACTTTAAAGACATTTAGATTGTATAGATATCTAGTGTTAACATATGCCCTTTCCTGCCCCAGGATGAAATCTTGTTAACATAAAATTGACAGTTTCTTTCATTTATAATTTGATTCTGTGGCATTTAGTTCATTCACACTGTTGTATAAACTGTCATCCACACCATTTCCAAAACATTCCATCATTCCAAATAGAGACTCTACTCATAACCACACTTCTTACACCTTTTTGAATATGTATTCCTCATACACATAATGCAGTATTTGCACTTGTATGGCTTGCATGATATCTAGATACATCACAGTGTGATACGCTGTCCCTCCATATGTGCACACCATCTTGTATCCATCCTGTCATCTGTTCATGAAACTTGGTTGTTTCCTCCCTTTAGATAGGGAGAATAATGGCTGCCATGAACATTGGTCTACAAATATCTATTGGATTCCTGCTTTTAGGTTTGGTGGTTCTATACAGCAAAGAATTGCTGGACTATATAATTCTGTTTGACTTTGAGGAGCTATATTTGCAGCACCATTATATTTCTATAAAAGTACTAAAAGGCCTTATTCTGTCTTCATACCTTATAACACTCGATTTTCATATTTTTGATAAAGCCCTTCTATGAGTGGGGAATTTCCTGGTCTTGTAGATTGACTTGTTTCGTTAAACCCGAGTTTTGGGGCATTTTCTCCCTTTAGTCATCACATCCTTTTTTTCCCTTATGAAACTCATAATAAATCTGCTTTACGTAATGGTGGCTATGAACGGCCTTTTGGCTTGTCCCCTTCCATCTTCTGCTCCCTAGACTCGGTAATTGATTTTTCAACCCTTGAGTTTGTTGATTCTTGCACAGGCCTGCTGTTTAGTACCTCTAGTGAATATTTCAGTTCAGTTTTTAGCTCCTAAATTTGATGTTTTAAAAAATCATTTTTATCTATGTTGGTAGTATGATGTTTGTAATTGATTTCATTTACTTAATTCGCCCATATTTTGTATTAGCTTTTAGTTTAAGACAGCTGGCTTGTTTTGCTCTGTGACTGTAGTCTCATGAAACTTTGCTGGCCTCAAACTTCCTAAGTAGCTGAGGGTAACCTTGAGCCTCTGACCTTCCTGCCAATGGCTCCTGAGGATTCCTGCACTCTACCTACTGAGCTATTTCTCTAGCCTGAGGCAGTGTTAATGTGTTGGGCCAGTAGGGCTGAGACTTGGTTGTTTGAGGAAGTTTCTGCTTGTTTTCTGTCACTGGCATGCCCTGTGGGTTTGGTACTGAGAATTGAGACTGATTTGTAAAGAGTCCGTTCTGCAGATGAGATTCTCAGGCCTTAACTGTGTGGTCCTGAAGCCTCAGTTTCCTCAGCACATATTTGGATTATGCATGGGTAAATGTTTCCTTGAAGTTCTAGAGCTGTCCCAGTCACCCCCCCCCCACCCCACCCCCACCCCCACCCCCGGCTTGGTTACAATAAAGGCCTGCAGAGCCAAGGCCACTGTCTTATTTGTCTATAGAGAATCTGTGGTTGGGCCAGTTATTTAGGGAGTTCCAAGAAACTAAAGAGATGGGAGGACTGTTTAATTTGACCTGAATGAGCAGAAGAGCTTGGGGCCAAGGAAACAGTCTAATTCAAATTCTATACAAGGTTATATTACTCCACCCAGTTTCCAGGGTTAGTCAGGTTTATAGGTCCAGAGTCTGTGAACGAAGGGGAGGCCACATTCCCTTGAGTTAAATCTTTATTCCTTGCCTTTTACAGGGTGATGTGTTGTGTCCTGCATGGCCTCTGTAGGGCCAGCAGGCATGGGCCTCCCTGAGTGTTGATGGCTGTTGTGAGCATGGGGCTTATTTGATTAGTAATGCACAAAATTTTCATTTTCCTCCAAGGAATGTCCTCCCTGTTAATGTTACTGACTCCATGATAATCACAGACAGCATGAGTCGGGAGGAAAAGGTGTGGCTAATGTCTCAGCGAGCCATTAAGGCTTTGGAAAAGAACTCTAAAAACATGAATTTGAAAATATGTTTCTCAATATGCAAAAAAATACAAGGATGCAATATGAATTGTATAAGGGACTTCACATATCTAAAGGAGCAGAGGTAGCCGCACTAGGAGCCAGCTATCAGAAAGAAACTAAGGAAGGAGATAAGAGATTTAGGGAGTGATCACAAGGCAAGATCCCACCCAGCTAAGGTTTTGTTTGTTTATGCTTACAAATGTAGGCAGATTCCTGAGCTCAGGGCCAGCCTGGGACAGAGTAGTGGAAATGGTAATCTCAGACACATGCAGAGAGCAGCCTGGAAAGCCATCTCAGCAGAACAGAAGCCACCAACTTGGACCCACGATTTGACTTCAAGTTGCCTGTTTTGCTCTCAAACACCCGTTTTCTCCGGAACTAGACCAAGCTGAGTGACATATACTGGGAAAGGAAACATATCAGAGATCACCATCAGTTTGGTGATGTCTACATCTTTATTCAACTCAACCTACATGGCTGTGTAAAAACTAAGAGAATGACAACAGTCTTATAACTGGGTGGTGACTCCAATCAGATGTTTATTTTTTATTTTTTGCTTGCTTGAAGGAATTATTCCCTGGTAAACGGTTACTGGTGTGAAGACAAAAGTCTCTCCTCCTTAGTCTTAGTAAAGGCCACCAGAAGCATGTTTGCTTACAGTGACAAGAGCAGCAACACATTCTCACTCTTTTAGAATATTTTACTGGTTATTATATATTATTTTAGCCAGGGTCTCTATGTTGTCCTGGCTGTCCCAGAACTTGCTATGATCAGGCTGGCTTAAACTTCAGAGAACCTCCTGCTTTTGCCTCTCACCATGCCCAGCCTTAAGATTTAAGAAAAATGATGTGTAGGCATGTGTGTTGGTGTCAGAGTGTGTGCGCATTGTTCGGCTTCCCACAGAGGCCAGATGAAGCCATCAGGTCTCAAGCTGATCTCGAGCTGGGATAATGGTTGTTAGCCACCTGATGAGTGCTGAGAAGTAAACTTGGGTCTTCTACAAGGGTTCTTAACCACTGAGCCATCTCTCCAGCCTGTAGTAATAAATATTTTAAAAATTCCCACACAGGGTTTCTTCCCGCCTTTTACCATTTATGTTCCCGGATGAAAGACACACACACACACACACACACACACACACACAGCCTTATAATTTTAATATGCCTTAAGCAGTATAATACCTGGGCAGATGCCTACCCTCCATGTTGTTAGAATCTACCTCCTTTCAAGTTATTACTATGTTTCATCTGGGCTGCTCTTAGCTCCAATTAGGCAACCCTCTGGGCCACGTTCTCTGAGCCCCTAGCCCATGGTGGCTCTCCTCCCTCCTGCATGTTCTTACTCTCCCATGGCAGCTTCTTCTCTCTCCTGCCTTGTGGTCTCTTCCCTTAGGTCAGGGAAACCTAAACCGCACCTATGTTTGTGCTTCGCAGCTATTGACTCCTGGCATCTTTACTTGCCAACCAGAATTAACTAGGGGCAGGGTTCCTCAGGCTATGTGCAGATTCCAAATCTTGGAGGCCAGCACTTAGCGTTACAATAAACAGTAAAAGAAAACCTCAACACTAGCCCTTCATCTTATTCATCAGCTCTGTGTCATAATTTAGTTCCCACAAGACTTCAGTCAGCTTTTCCTTCTATAGACAGAGCTGATACATTGATGATATTGCAGATCAGAGTGGTGTTTGTAATTTAGCAAGAAGTAGACAATTTCAGACTTATTGGCATGTCTATGTGCTGAGGGCCATGCAGGAGGGAGGACAAACGGCTTTAGAACTCAGGGAATGCAGCCCACGGGTTACCACAGTCACATGAGTGAGCCTCGGTGTGGCATGTCCCTGAGGACTCTATGTCCTGAGGACTTTATGCTGTTCTGGAGTTCTGCTCTGCTTGCTGCCCTCACATCCCTCTTAACCTAAGAATTGTGTGAAAACTCTAAGGGGGTTTTCAGTCCCTCACTGGGCAGCGTCACTGGCACTCATAATAATGCTTGATCCCTTCCAGGCGTTGCTGCTGGAGCAGGTTAATAATTCTATCACCACCCTACAGAGGAACCTGGAGAAGCAGATCGTCAACGGTGACTACCACCCTTGGAAAGCATTTGGAAAAGTAAAGTTGTTAGTGAGGCTAGGTTGTGATGTTTTTCCTACTGGCTCTAATGTTAAAAAAATATTAGGGAACAATATGAAGTTCAGAAAGCCACACTCTTATTAGTTAAGCAAGGGACCTTTTATGGTCAGGGAACAAGAACAGTGGCAGCACTGGCTGACGTGAGTCTCACTGAGACTGGGCAGGTGATGTGGGAAGCCGAACAATGCGCACACACTCTGACACCAACACACATGCCTACACATCATTTTTCTTAAATCTTAAGATTGGGCATGGTGAGAAGCGAAGGCTGGAGGATCTCTGAAGTTTAAGCCAGCCTGATCATAGCAAGTTCTGGGACAGCTTTCTTATACCCGTTTTGCTCTCAGCTTCCTGATATGATTTGTTAAGAATTGCTGATGAGTAGATATACATTTTGAGGATTTAGAATAGATATGACTGATTTTTATGTAAAAGTTTAGATTTGTGATTCTCTTAAGATTTTACAAGATTACTTTTAAAGATAAATAATAAAAAATTACTCCTTTCTTTGTAACCACAATTTGCTGCCTGCCAGTAAGAGAAACTGGCTGAGAAAACTCCCTTGCTTGCTTACACTTTGTTCTTCTATAACAAGTTGTTTAGTTACGATTGTACATGGGTTTTAGGGAATAATTTATTTTCTTTACCTGTACTACGTAATGTTATTTCTTGTAAAGGCATTGGGAAACACACTGATTTTCTACAGTCATTTACTAGAAGAAAGCTTAAATGTAACCACATTGTAATTTTATACTGCTTGAAAAATTTTGCTGGGATATACAAGCTATGGAAGAAAGAAAAAGTATGGTGGCTGGAACACTGTTTCTCCCATCCATCAACTCTATGTGTATGTGTGAAGTTTGTGTGAATGAGGGCTGGAGCATTGTTCCTTCCATTCATCAACAGTGTGTATGTATGCACATATGTATGTATGTATATGTTTGAAGTTTGTGCGAATGAGGGTTGGATCATGCATCAACTATGTGTGTGTGTAAGGTTTGTGTGTGTGGTAGGTTGGAGTATTTCTTCCTTCCATTCATCAACCATGTATATGTATGTATAAATGTAAAGCTTATCAGGGTGTGTGTTAGAGTTTGTTCCATCCACCAATTGTGTGTCAGTCTCTCTGTATGTATGTATGTATGTATGTATGTGTGTGTGTGTGTGTATGTATGTATGTATGTGTGTGTGTGTATGTATGTATGTATATGTGTGTGGGTGAAATGTTTGGAACCTGCTTGCTGGAGCTTTGCTGTAACCATTCTATGTGTAAATGTGTATATGTCTGTAAGTCCATATGCATGAATGTATGTGTATGTATGTACATACACAAGTATGTTTTTGTGTATGAAGTTATTAGACTCTGTCTTTTGTTTTTTCCACTTAGCGTGTGTGTGTATGTGTTTTCTCTTTCCTTCTCTCTTTCTTGAGAAAAAGAAGCTAACTTCTTTAATCACTGGCTGCCTCAGTTTATCCTCTGGTGCTAAAGCTGGTCTTTGGAATCTATGGGCAGGAAATGAATCGGGTAAAAATTCAGAGGCCTTCAACATCAGTGAAATTTCCCAGGATCCTGTGATATGAGGTAAAGGAAAAAGTGTACCAGACCTCTTTCATAATCAAGAAAAGGGTTCTATCTAAATAGGCTTCTGGATTTGGGAGGCAAAGTACTCATTTGGGTGTGCTAGTCTAACCTGATTACAGAGTAACTGAAAAAGCTGTTTGTTTTATATGTGTCCAGGAACAAGGGAAGGCTCTCCACAGATCCAGGATGCGGTACAAATTGCTGTACTCCTTGGTCCCTGTGATCCAGCAAATTCAAAGATGATCCTGAAGTCACAGACAGACAGAAGATAACTGCAGCCTTTGGCAGGAGGCTGGAGGTGACCCACAGCAGAGGACCTGGATTGGGGGTAAAATCCTGTCATCCTTTGGGTGAATATTCTTTTGAGAAACAACCTTTGCCGTGGTGGTGAGCCTAAGTAGAGGCTGGACATTTAACTGTGGGTCACGAAGTTACCATTTAGCATGGATTGCATATCACGAGTGGGCTATTGTCTGACTCAACAAGCCATAATCCTGAGCATGCACAGCATTTTGTCATCAAATGGAAGGAGCATGTATAAAATTGGACTTGAGCAAGCACTGAAGGCACAAGCTGTATGAAATGGCTCTCTGGTCACGGTCCCTGCCCCTGCCACACTGACTTCTTCCCAATCTATATCTAGAGCTTCCTAAGGAGTTTCCTATGATCTACTAACAGAGGAAGAGAAAAAAAGGCCAGTTCGGTTTGCAGGTGGTTAGTATTCAGGCACAATAGCCTATTTCTTGGACATACCTAAAGGGTATTTATAGATGACAGGAGGCTGTGGAAGCAACAGAGTTTCTTTATTATTTTATATAGAGAGGCTTATTGTGTTGCTTAGGCTGGCCTTCAGCTCTTTGGATCAGGTGGTCCTGAGACATTACCACTACACCTGGCAAGGAAATAATGTTTCCATAGATCATACTGCCATTGAAAGAATGACCTGATGTGGGTTTGGGTCACACCCAGGTGCCCAGGTCAGGGACTAATCAGTTCTTTGATTTGGACTCTGTAGCAACACCTTGTCTATGTGTCTAAGGAGACCTCAGGGTTCTGGCCTGGGTATGAGGTAATTGAGGCTCCATAGGGTTGGCTATACTCTGGTCTTCAGATCTGTGTTGGTTAGTTTTTGGTCAACTTGACACAAGCCAGGGTCATCTGGAAAGAGGTAAGCTCAATTGAGAGAATACTTCCATCAGATTGGCCTGTAGGCAAGCAAGTCTTTGGGCATTTTCTTAATTAATGATTGATAGGGGAGGGGCACAGCCCAACTGCAAACTGAGCAAGCCAGGGAAAGCAAGCCCGTATGTTCCTCCATGGTCCCTAGGTTTCTGCTTTTGTTCCTACCCTGACTTCCCTCTGTGATGGGCTGTAACCTGAAGCCCAATGAACCTTTTCCTGCTCAGGTTGCATTTGATTGTGATGTTTATCACAGCAATAGAAATTAAATGACGACTGTCAGATCAGAACCCAGAGAAGATCTGGCCTGACCATCCTTTACACTGAGGCTCCTGGGTATGACTTGACCTATTTGTGTGGTGTAAATGACATCCGGGGTTGTCGGGGTCTGTATGCTTGTGTTAAATTAGGAATCTCAGGCAAGGACTTTCCCTCATGTTCAGGACTAATAGGACTCTAGGATTAGCCCCAGGGTCACATGAAAATTCATGTCAAGTCTTAGGCTATATATGAGAGAGAGAGAGAGAGAGAGAGAGAAAGAGAGAGAGAGAGAGAGAGCTCTAAGGGAGGACCTGGACTTCATTTGCTTCAAACAGGGGAACAGGGGTTCAGGGCACATAATGAACTGTTTGACTTGCTCTGTATCTCCTAGTGAAGCTGTAGCTATCTTCAAATAGAATGAGCTTTTTTTTTTTTTTTAAGAGTTGGAAAGAAGACAAAATGACTTAGAAGGATAAATAAAAGCAGTTCTATTGTTGGGAGTGGTGGTGGTGTAAGTAGCAGAATGTTCTAAGAATTCAACAAGTCATAGCAGCAACAAGAGGATGCCATTGAACCGTACCGTGCTCAGGACCCACCCAGCCTGTTAGTACAGACCGTCCACTTCTTGTTCTCAGAGGGCGCAGCCCCAGCTTCTCAAGTTAAAAACCCCCTCTTACCCTGGCAAGTCCCTCTCCCCTCTCACATTCTGTGACTTCTCTCTGCTGTCTTGGGGTGACTGCATTCCACAGAGCATTTTCTCTATGTGTTGCCGGATCTCCTTAGTTCTCACCCCATAAATGAGAGGATTCAAGGCTCCTGGGAGCAGCAGGTATATGGCACTGAGTAGGTTCTGGACATCTTGAGACACAGTCTTGGCCACTCGAAAGACAATGGAAGTGGAAAGACCAGAAAGGTAGATGGTGAGGATGACCAGTAAGTGGGAGCCACAAGTGTGCAAGGCCTTGGCTCGGGCTCCTCCAGAAGAGATCCGGAAGGCTGCATAGATGATACGGGTATAGGAGGTTCCCAATAAGGCCAGATCAAAAGTCACAGTGACCAAACGCATAGCCAATCCCAAGCGGTTGTTGAAGGTCAGGTCTCCACAAGCGATGCTCAACAGTGCGATGTACTCGCAGGTGAAGTGTCTTATGACGGATGTCTTGCAGAATTGAGCTTTTGCAGTTAGTACCACTAGGGGCACTGCCACTCCTAGGCTCCGCGTTATCGCAAAAGTGGCCATCAGGCCCAGTAAGTGTGAGGTCATCAGGTCAGTATAGCGGAGTGGGTGGCAAATGGCCACATAGCGATCTAGAGCCATGGCCAGCAGGAGATTGTAGTCCAGAAGGAGCGTAAAGTAGATAAAGAACATTTGTGTGAGGCAGCCGCGGAGTGAGATGGGATTTGCATAATGCACAAAGCCTTCAAGCATTTTAGGCCTCACGGCTGTGGAGGCACAGATGTTGACAGCCAAGAGCAGAGCAATGAGCACGTACATGGGCTGGTGCAGACTCCTCTGGGCCACCACTGTATGAATGACTAAGGCATTGGCAGAAACGATGGACACATAGAGAAAGGTAAGAGGCAGGACCAGAAGGGGTCGCCCTTCCTGCAATCCAGGGAAGCCCACCAAGAGGAAGCTGCTGTAGGAAAGGTTGAAGATACTGGTATTTCCATCCTCACCCATTGACTTTGGTCCTGGGCTGGCACCAGGAGAGAAGATCAGGGGCTGTTAGAACAAAATGGTTATTTTAGGAGCCTGAGGCTCACATGATGGGAATCTACCTGGGGTGTGTGTGTTTGGGGAGCTCACAGATGAATAAGACATTTCTTGTTCTCAGGGAGCTCCTGTACAAGATATTTATTTTGGTATGTTATATGTGCATTCTTGTTGAGTTAAACAAGAGGTGTTTTCTTATTAATAAAACACAAAATTAAATGTAGTATATGAGAGGGGGAAAATGATGTTCGGAGATAAAACAAGGAAAGAAAAAAACAACTTTGGTTAGAAAGTATATAAAGAATCTTTGTCCCAAGGAGACTGGGAAGGACCCAAGTCAAAGTGGGGAGAAAGAAGCCAGCCAAGATCGGTGTGGTCTCACCTCTGTGCTCAATGTACACTGGCTAGGACAGAGGAAAGCAGCTGAGAAAACTGGGTTTCTTGGTTCAAAAGCACTAGGCTGCAGAGTCTGGTCCCTTTCTTAGCCCCTGTAGTCTGGCTGCAGCACCTGCCTGGCCTTGTCCTTGAGGCTTACTTTCCTTTACCAGTGTGAGTCCAGGGAGAGTCGGGAGTTCACCAGAGCTCCAAGCACAGAGCCACACAGACAGATAGATACACAAGCTTCCCTGAGGCTCTGCTTTGCTTGGGGGTAGATGGATGAGAAGCAGGAGGAGGCTGTACATGTAGGTTGGGCTTATTTGATAGTGATTGTATATCAGGAAATGTTCCAGATGTGTTCAAAAGTTAGCTGAGACTGGACTGGAGGCGTGGCTCAGTGGCTAAGAGCACTTAGTGTTCTTGCAGAGGATCCAGGTTCAATTCCCAGTACCCACATGATGGCTCACAACTGCTTGTAACGCCAACTCCGAGGGGTACAGGGCTCTCTTCTGAGCTCTGCAGGCCCCAAGTACACACAAAATACACAGGCATGCATGCGAGCAAGACACTCATACACATAACTAAATCTAGAATTAAAAAAAAAAAAGTCTTTTTTTTTTTTCTTCGAGGCAGGGTTTCACTGAATAGCTCTGGCTGTCCTGGAACTCACTCTGTAGACCAGGCTGGCCTTGAACTTAGAAATCTGCCTTGAACTCTGTCTTCCAAGTGCTGGGATTAAAGGCATGCGCCACCACTGCCCAGCCTCCCCCCCCCCCCATCTTCATTTTTATTAATGTTGTGTTATATGCCTTTAGATCCAGATCTCTGTGTGTTTAGACTAGCCTGTAGATAGTGAGTTACAGGTCAGCCAAGGCTACATAATGAGGCCCTGTCTAAAAATAAAATGAAATAAAAAAAAAGTAATTTTACTAAGAAGGAAACCAAGACATGGAGGGGCTAAAGTCTAGTTCAAAGTCACACAGCTCATAAATAACTGAGCTGGGCTCGCATCTGGGTAGTCACTACAGAGTGCTCTTTTCTCACGAGTTTAGGGTTTGCACCTTGTTGTGGTTTGCCTGGGTCTTGCTGGGTTTTAGAATCTGAGCTATGGCCAGGCATCCTCAGCAACTAGCCACCTCACTGCAGAAATGCTATCAACCCTGAAGATCAGAGAAGCCTCGGGAACTGTGGAGCAATTCAGGGATGCTCTCCTCCCTCTCAGCCAGGGCTTGCCTGGGCATGACCACACTCCCTCTGGATACCAGAAGAGGCATGCCTTTTAACAAACCCTCACAGCAGAGAGAATTCAGGAGGGGGTGGGTTTGGAATTTCCCTCACCCTGGGATGGCTTTCTGAATATTCCAGAGCATTGCTCTGGACAGCAGCTTTTGGAAGATCTGTCATTGTTTGAGTTGGGTGAGGACCAGACAGCCTTTGCGAAGTGATAAAAATGTTCATCATAGTTGAGCCCGTGAAAGGCGGTGGAGGGTGGTGGCAATGAGACAGGGACATGGCAAGAAGTGGTACAGGAAAGACGGAAAAGGAACCCTGGGGAGCAGTAGCCAGGAAGACACTGGGCAATCAGTGTTCCTTCCCAGATATGCCAGAGAGTATAAGGGAGAAAGTCTTGGCAGGCTGCCCATAGATCCTGTGACTTGGACAAGGTTGTCCTGTCCTTATCATATGATCTACAAGTTTTCTGTCTTGTATCTTGGCATTCAGTCCTTGGGTAGATTCCATAAGGAACTTCCTTGACATGGGATCCTGAGGCTGTCAGTAAAGACTATGCAGAATAATTAATGATTCTGTGGAGAAAGGACAGGATGGGGGTGGGATGCTGCCCTTTAACTGGCAAGGAAAGAACTTAGAAAAAAAAAACAAGGAAGAACTTCCTAGAGTCAAAACAACCACAGAGCAGTCCATTAGGGAGAAAGAAAGAGATGATCAGTAATTTCAAGGTTTTAAAGCTGTAATGATTATATTGGAGTTGCCAAACTCTGAAAAGGGAGGAATTAGGTGGAGACTCTAAAGGGTGCAGCTAATGAACAGCACTGGGGTTCTTGAAGCAACTCACAAGTGGAGAGTTTTTTTAGTCAATGACTATACATACAAGTGGAGCGTTCAGATGAGGGGTTGAGGCCAAGGATGGAAGTGTGGGGCATGAGGTAGCACTCCAAGGCACAGATAGAAGTAGCAGGAGTCAGTGAAAGACATAAGGGGGTGAGCACAGAGAACTTGAGCCAGGAGCAAACAGGCAGAGACTGGAGGAGACTTGGTTGCTGGGGAGGCTTCAGGGAGTATGAACTTACAGACTAATCGGGTAAGATCAATGATGCTAAATTGTCCTTTAAGATCAATGTGCAGAGTAGGCACCACGTGAACAGACAGGAGGGCTGAAATGAGACCTGCTGACTTCACATGATTCCCAAAGAAAGGCATAACCTCCATAGCAAAACCCTCCTTCCTATCCTCACAAGGGATGTGGTTGCTGTGGCCACGTTCCAGGGGAGAGGTGGTTGTCTCCCCCTTGTCTTCCGGGCGTCTTCCTCTTCTCCCTCTGTCCCCGTCCCCCAGCTTATGAAACTCAACTGACCGTCACTGGAGAAAACAAGCTTTTCCTTAATTTCATATAGCCTCCTAGATCCCAATCTTCCTTCTTCCTTCCCTAGCTGAGCCCTTGGCATGCTCAGTCAGGCATTTCTCACACACAGTGTGTTTATCTATCTCCTCACCAGACTGAAGGCCACGGCTTATTCATTTCTCTCCCACTGTCCTGCACAGAGCCTACTGCAGAACAGGGTGTTTATGAAGTGTGTTGGCAGACTTGATAAGTGTACGATAAGAGATCATATTAAACCTTGAAGCAGCTCTTTGAGGCTGAGCCAGTGAATGAAAATTGAACCCTCTTAGGCTCAAAGATTTCAAATGACTTTCTTCCTCTCATCTAGCCAGAGGACCAAGCTTCAAACTCTAAGTCTTACCTCGGCATCCTTTGTGCCCTACGTGAGGCAGCGCTGGAAACCTTTGAGCTGTTTTATTCTCAGCAGTAAGGGAAGAAGGGTCTATTACCTGGCAACGCTGTGCCAGGTGTTTATCATGTAGTGTGTGCTTCAAGAGACTAGCACTCACTTATATTAGCCTGTAGGTGAAGATACTTAAGAGGAGAGAATGGAACTAGCACCCTTAACGCACTGTAGGCATTATATTATGGGGCTGAAAGGCAAACCTAAGTTTGCCAGAAGTAAAAGGTAAAGTAGATTCCAACCTCAGGTTTACCTGCCTCCAAATTCCCCAGAACTCTTTGTCCTCGCCGAGGCAGCCTGCAGTAGTCTCTAAGCAGTCAACCCGCTGGGCCTTGATTTCACCTCTGAAGAGGTTAGGTCTGTGATCAGTGCCCAGTTCCAAGGCACTGATCTGTGAGTCTGAGGAGGGAGAGTTAATTATACTTGGGGCTCATGTGAGGACCAGAGGAGAGTCCCAGAGGAGAGTCATTTCCAGGGACTTGAAGGAGGGAACAAAGAGAACCCTAGAAGAATTTGTTCCTCTTCCTCCTGTTATTATTAAATGGTTACTGTGGGATTTGTTGATTTATTGATGTTTTATAGGCTTATTTTAAAAACACACACCAACTACTTTGTACTGTTATGAACCATCTTCATTTTGGACTTGACGTATTTAAGGTGTTTTTTTTTTTTGTTTTGTTTTTTTGTTTTTAGAAAAAGGAAGCTTCAGTTAAATGTGTGTTATAAGAAGGAATAGCTTGGGGCTGGAAAGGTGGCTCTGTGGTTGAGAGCACTGGTTGCTCTTGAAGAGGACTGGGGTTCAGTTCTCAGCACCCATATCAGGCGGCTTACAACCATCTGCAACTCCAGTCCTCCAGACTAAATCTTGATGCTCCCAAATACTGTTCCTAATTAATGGCTTTCTTTTTTAAAAATAATTTTAAAAATTTTGCATGTTGGAGTGTTTGCCTGTATGTATGTCTGTGCACCACGTGTGTACAGGGCCCACAGAGGCATTAGGTCCTTTGGAATTGGAGTTACCGATGATTGTGAGCTGGGAATTGAGTCCTCTACAAGATCAGGCAGTGCTTGTGCTTGTTCTTTACTGCCGAGCTAGCTCTGCTGTTCCACAGTGGCTTTCTAATGTTTATAAAATGACTGCTTTCCAAAACTTGTGGTTTCTTCTTTCTTCATCATTGTCATCCGGTAGCTCAAAGCCCTTTCTGTTTTCATAAAGAAAGGACGTACCAGCTTGGCCATTCTCCTGAATTACAGCAGTCAGCATCCCCAATCTACAGATGCTGCATCCATGATTCAACCAACTATAGATCAAAATATTTAAAGGAATTGCATCTGTATTGAACATGAATAGGCTTTTTCTGTTTATGATTTCTTAAATGCATAGTACAACAATTATTTATATAGTGTTTACATTGTATTAAGTCTCATACATATATTAAAGCATATGGGAGAACGGGTGGAGGTTATATATGCCTACTTACCATTTTACACAAAGGATTTGATTGTCTGCAAGTTTTGGTGTTGGGAGGGATCCTGAAGCCAATCCAGCATGGATAGGAGGGACTAGAGAGCTGCTCACCCTTTCAATGATCTATTTAGCATCCTTGTTTAATGGTCATTTACCCCCATACAGGTCACAAACAAGGTCCTGCCTTGGGTCATCACTCCCATCCCTTCTTTTGAACATCAAACGGATCTCTAGGACTTGAAGCTTTCCTCACTCCTCCCGAACACTACAGTCTCATCTATCCTTGTAACCAGAAGCCAGACTCCCTCTCCAGGGCTCTGGCTCCCCTGTGCTGCCTGCTAGAGTTGAGTGCAAGCTGTGTGTGGACCAAGGGTCTCTGGGAATGTAGCATAGCTGTGCAGTCTGCAGCCCTCAGCCCCCCTTTCAACAATGGAAGGGTCCTTCTTTCTTTCAAGATTTGGCTTTTCTGCTCTACTTTTTTAGGTCCATGTAGCACCTCATTGAATGCATCAGGCCATGGCTCTCCTTCAACCAGCTCAGTCTCTATCAGGCAGGAAATGTTGCCTCCATTTTGCAGAATAGAAGGCAAAGACTCTGGGTCGGGGTGGGGAATTCTAGGGTTGCTCTGTGCTCTTACCATCTGTGAGTGACTGAACCACGATCTCCTTTCCTGAGCCCCGTGTTCTTTCTACGCTGCAAACTTTATCCACATCTTCTCTTTCTTTCCTTATCTGGGGTAAACCACCTTCTCTGTGAGACATTCCTACCTTTAGTGAGTGTCTCCTCCTCCTCCTTGCCACAGAGTTTTGCACATAAACTACTATTGAATATCACATTGTCACAAAGTGGTAGATTTGGGACCTCCTTCTAGAGATATATACTTTTTTCTTTCTTTGCAATCATTGAGTTCCAATGTTGTATGCAGAATAAACATTTTATGGCTGAATAAATAAACACATGACTAAAACATATGCAGAGGAATTGGGGAGAACTTCAAGCCAGGGTCAGACCTTGCTTTCAGTTGCTAGTTCAGAGTGAGTAAGTGCTTTTTGGAAAGCAGACATGAGGCTCTCCAGTATGAGTGCAGATAAGCCAGGCACTGTGACTCATGCCTCTAATGCTAGCATTTGGCAAACTAAGAAAGGAGAATTGTTTGGGTTCCAGGTCATCCTGGGCCACTTAAGGAGTTCTAGACAGCTGGAGATATAGAATAGACCCTTCTCATAAATAGGATGCTGAACTAAAATAGCCGAGACAAAATATACCAGAGACGAATGCCCACTTGAATGCCCCTCCTTCACTGAATAGTGAAAGTGATTTTGAGACCCACAAATTCTGGACAATCATCCAGGAAGCTCTCTATTCGAGGGCAGGGACTGGGGCTTCTCAGTGAAGACCTGTTGCTGAGTCCTTTGGAACAGAGCTACCAGGTGCTGCCTGATTTCCTTGGTTCTGGCCCCGTAGATGATGGGGTTGACCAGACACGGGAGCAACAGATAGAAAGCACTGAGCAAGTTGTGCACATCTTGGGAGGCAGTGCGCGCCACACGGTAGACAATGGATGAGGACATGGTGGAGGAGTAGACAGTGAAGATGACCAGCAGGTGGGAGCCACAGGTGTTCAGGGCTTTGGACCGTGCTCCACCTGATGAGATCCTGAAGGCAGCATGGATGATGCGGGAGTAGGAGGCACCTAACAGGAGCATATCCAGGACTCGGTTGAAGATGCGAACAGTGAGTCCCACCGTCTTATTCAGCGAGATGTCCCCACAGGAAAGCTTCATCAGGGCCATGTGCTCACAGGCAAAGTGGCGGATCACATCTGAGCGACAGAAGCGAACCCGCGAGGCCAGCACCACCACTGGAGCAACAATGCATGTGCTCCTGGTGACTGCCAGCACCACCAGACCAGCCAGTAACTGTCCTGTCACTATTTCTGGGTAGCGGAGAGGGTAGCAGATAGCCACATAGCGATCTAGAGCCATGACCAGGAGGATGTTGCAGTCAAAGACAATAAGGAAGTAGATGCAGAACATCTGTCCCAAGCATCGAGGGAGGGAGATGCGGTTGAAGCGTGTGGAGAAGCTGAAGAGCATGGGGGGCACCACGGTGGTGGCAGCGCAGATATTGACAGCCAGGAGCAGGGCAATGAGCAGGTACATGGGCTGGTGCAGGCTGCGCTGGGATGCCACCGTGTGGATGACCAGGGCATTGGTGAAGAGGATCACCAGGTAGAGGCTGAGGAAGGGCAGCACCAGGAGGGCTCTGGCTTCCTGCATCCCTGGGAAGCCCATGAGGAGGAAGCTGGTGTAGGACTCATTGTAGGTGCCATTGCTCCACCCTGACATGACGCCTGAGGGCTTGGGGAGGCTCCAGGGAGAGGGGAGGGGCAGGATGCCGGGGTTCAGTCCCTGAAAGGCCCTGCTAGGACCTGCCCCAGCCTCACCAGGCTGGACTGGGTGTAGACATTAACTACAGCATTTCTATGGAGGAAATGAAGAGTTGTATGTTAGAAGTAGCTACTTTCCATGGCCCTCCATTTTCCCCCTTCTTTTTCATTAATGAATTCTTTTTTTTTTTTTTGGTTTTTCGAGACAGGGTTTGTCTGTGTAGCCCTGGCTGGCCTCGAACTCACTTTGTAGACCTGGCTGGCCTCAAACTCAGAAATCTGCCTGTGTCTGCCTCCCGAGTGCTGGGATCAAAGGCGTGTACCACCACTCGGCTTCATTAATGAATTCTTATTGAAGACCTACTTTGTGCTAGTTTCTATACCAGGGATTTGGAACACCTGGTGAGTAATACATTATCTCTTGTCTTGAAGGAATTCAGACTGTATTGAATGAGATCAAAGTGGCAAGGGAGAGAATGCAATGAACACATGGGTGCTGACATGAATCCCATTCCATTCTGACTTCCGCTGATGTGACAAAACCCAAGGTGGGGGAGAACCCACGCTTGAGTAGTCTTGCTATGCAGGAGTTATAGAGGAGGTGGCTGGACATTTGTGTGGCTCCTGGTGCTGTGCCCACTGAAGACATGGAAAGGCATTAGGTTGGGAATCAGAGAGAGAGGGAGGGAGAGAGAGGGAGAGAGAGGGAGAGAGAGAGAGAGCGAGTGCTTTTGGTAAGAGTTGACATGTCTCCCACATCCCAACGGGAGATAATTTACCACAGCAGGAAGCTACAGGGTACTTCTTACATTAAAAAAAAAAAAGTCTAGAAATGGGGTGAGAGGCAGTTTCTCTCTTTCATGATGGCCCCATCTGATGGAGCCATTCAACTCTTTTCCCTTGGTTCTTCCTTCCCCTGCCTCTTTCTTCCTCCCACCCCTACCATCATATGGTGCTCCATTATCTTCAACCCTGAGTGTACAGCCATCTCCTTAGAAATGCAGACCTCCTAGGTTGCAGATCTATCCTAGGTTGACCCCAGAGTCTGAGCAGAGGAGGGTGTGGAGTGGGGACCCTGGGCCTGAGGCTCAGGCTGAGGCTATGACTCGGGGCTTAGGTTCTCAGAAAAGTGCATGGAGTGATAAGGACAGCTTATCAGGACACTTCATATTTCAAGTCATTTAGTGGTAGTGAGAAAGGGACAGGGGTGGGGGCTGTGCAGTCATTCTTGTTTTTCTCTGGGCTCCCCTGGAATCACAGGACCTTTTGGTATCAGAGACCTGTGGAGCTCAGGGATCTGTGGGCAGCAGCAGAGGGCAGACACTTAGGAGGAAGAGTCAGGCCCTCCAGCAGGGATGTGATTCTCTGCCGGGTGCCTTGGTCAGAGCACAGCTCACTGATGTTGGAAAGAACAATGGCTTATGTAGGTAAGGCTTTATTTTGTTTTGAAGCCCATTTTATTTTGGGGTGTCTATCTGCTTGTAAAACAACCCGTCTTACCACAAGTCTGTCCAAGTTTGGGGCAGAGCCCATCCTTAGGAAGGACTTTCTATGGAGCTACCATCATCTCTCTGAATATTCCTCCCTTGTTCCTGGGTGTGCTCCCAGGAACCACACAGAGCCCATTTAATCTATAAAACCTAGTGTTTTTGTTTGTTTGTTTGTTTGTTTGTTTGTTTGTTTTGAGGCAGGGTGTCTCCATGTAGCCCGGGCTGTCGTGGAACTTGCTCTGTAGACCATGCTGGCCTCAAACTCAGAGATACATCTGCCTCTGCCTCCTAAGTGATTAAAGGTGTATGCCACCACACCAGGCACAACCTTTTAGAGGAGGCTTTAGGGATAGGAGTTTGTGTTGGTCTAAATGTGGTCCTGACAGGACAGGGTACTGGGTGTGGGTTCCCTCACCTCGCAGGAGGCAGCAAAAAGCATAGCTGACACTGCAAAGAAGAAAGAGCATCAGACTGGAGGAAGGCCAGGCTGGGAAGAGGATGACCCAAAGCTGGAGTGTGCTGAGCTTATGGGGACAGCACGGTGGGGATATGTCATGGGGAACCTTGGTCCTGTCACCCACTTGTGTGACTCTGGTGGTCAAGGGATTTCAGCAATCCTAGCTGTGAGGGGGGAGTTACAATGTTGGCTTTTTAGGATGGTGAAATATATGAGGCTGATGTGAGCAACTTTTTTCCTCTTTCTCTTCTCCCTCCTCCTCTTCTCCCTTCTTTTCCTCCTCCTCCTCCTCTCTCTCCCTGTTTCTCTCTCTCTTTTAAAGACAGGATCTCATGTCTTCCAGGCTGGCCTGAAACTCACAGTGTAGCGGAGGATGACCTTGAACCCGTCCTCCCTCTTCTACCTTCCAAGTGCTGTGATAACACAGGCATGAACCGCCACACCAGGCTTGGTGCTTCTTTCTCCGTGCTCCCTTCTAGTAAGTGAAAGAAGTGAGCTCAAAGCCTACCCGCAAGTCCTGGACACGAAGAGAGAGTTTGGGGACAGAGGAAGGGCCACTGCCTTGGTTGGTGTGCATAGACACATACTCTACTCCAGAGTTGTAGACCGATCATGCAGTCTCAGTCCCCATATGTCAAGAAAAGGGATGTCCAGTCTTAGATCCCTTTCTTATACAAAATGGGGTTCTTCCTGGCACTGGCTATGTTGTCTGTGAGGACAGAAACCCTGCCCTGCTGTCTTCAGGCACACTGACTGAACTGCAGGGTGAATGTAGTTGTGTCTACATGTGGAAGGGAGGGTGGTTGTGATAGAGAGGGGGTTTGATGAGTGAGACATCTGAGAGGCACACCTGCTAGAAAGGCCTAGAATTTGTCTACCTCTGTGCAAGAAGAGAGGAATAAGTCAGATTCAGCCTGCTACAATATGGCTTTGGGTTCCTCTCAGAAGATGACTTAGAAGACGTAGCCAACCTCAAAGGCTCTGAAAACCAGTGTTAGAGACTGCGAATGTGAATGCAGTGAATCCCCCTGGGTTGGAAGTGGTGAAGCACTGGGCCAGATGAACTGGGCCAGAAGGAGTTGGCTGCTGCCCTCGTTCCTCTCCTCTCTGACAGCCTCCCCCACACCCCTGCTTGGCTAAGCACATAGGCTCCTACTTACCAGGACTCACACAGGCAGGGGAAGTAAAGACTGGTCAAGTCAGTCCCCAGTTGCCAGGGTGAGTTAAAGTCTTTCTATGCCTCCCTGAGGGGAACAAGGGCTTCTGAGGCTCCCTCTCAGGTCTGACTTAGCCAATTACCAGGGCCCCAGTGGTCACCAGGATCCTGTAGGTGGGGATTAGTGTGAGTGAGAACATCTCCTGACAGAGACTAGTTAGGCAACAGGGAGGTACTTGTATGCAGGGAGTAGTTTGCCAAGACTCAACTCTGACTCTCTCACCCACTCTTTTTTTTTTTTTAAAGATTTATTTATTATTTATTATATGTAAGTACACTGTAGCTGTCTTCAGACACTCCAGAAGAGGGAGTCAGATCTCATTACGGATGGTTGTGAGCCACCATGTGGTTGCTGGGATTTGAACTCCTGACCTTCGGAAGAGCAGTCGGGTGCTCTTACCCACTGAGCCATCTCACCAGCCCCTCACCCACTCTTTCTCCACCTTTTTGTCACTATGATGGGTCAGCAGCCCATCAACCCCACTGACTCCCCACAGCCAGGTTGACGCCTTGTGCCCGGCCCTGTTTAACTGCTTGTTGGAAGTTTCCGTAGATCACACTGTGCACTGGAGTCATGCTCTCATTTCCAAACCCTGACATCCTTTGGTGTTTCCTCTGTTAGAAATGCTCCTACGGAGGCCCTTGGTCTTGCGAAGATCATATGCCCCAGTACAGGGGAATGCCAGGGCCAGGAAGCAGGAGTGAGTGGGTTGGGGAGCAACGTGAGGGGGGAGGGTATAGGGGGCTTTAGGGATAGCATTTGAAATGTAAATGAAGAAAATATCTAATTAAAAAAAAAGAAATGATCCTACCATTAGAGAAAGGACTGAGGAGCTGAAGGGGTGTGCAACCCCATAGGAAGAACAACAGTATCAACCAACCAGACCCCCAGAGCTCCCAGGGTTTAAAACACCAACCAAGGAGTACACATGGAGCGACCCATGGCTCCAGCCTCATATACAGCAGAGGATGGAATCAGTGGGAGGAAAGGCCCTTGGTCCTGTGAAGGCTCCATGCCCCAGTGTAGGGGAATGCGAGGGTGGGTGTGGGTGGGTGGTTGGGGGCACACCCTTATAGAAGCAGGAGGAGGGGGATAGGATAGAGGGTTTTGGGGGTAGGTGGGAGAGGGGATAACATTTAAATGCAAACAAAATATCCAATTTAAAAAAGAAGAAGAAATACTCCTACCACCCATGTTTTCCAGGATAGGGCAGAGCTAGCAGTCAGAGCCAGGAAAGCCATCAATGGGTACGCCTATTTCATACCTGCACCCTTGACTCCTTCTACCACTGACCACTGTGTTCTTGTTAATACTATTTCCAGTGTGATTATTGTGACAGTAGCTTGTGGCTTGTGACTATTCTGTCTGACACTCAGTAGGTGAGAGTGCGTTAGCTTACTTTGTCTTAGTCTGTTCTCACTTGATAAAAATGAAATGCTCTTGGCTTGTTACATATCCCTTCTCTTTCTCTCTTCCTCCTCACCCTGATCTTTGAGACTGGGTCTCACAGTGTAGCTCAGCCTGGCCTAGAACTCACTGTCTTCCTGCCTCAGCCTCCCAAGTGCTAGAATTACAGGCACACCACTTATAATTTTCTGATGTTTGTACATTGGCTGTGTGTGTGTGTGTGTGTGTGTGTGTGTGTGTGTGCATGACAGAGAGAGAGAGAGAGAGAGAGAGAGAGAGAGAGAGAGAGAAAGAGAGAGAGAATAGCATGTATGCATGAACAGAATATTCATTGCAATTTAGTAAAAGAGTCTCAATGTTTTGCTAGCTTAACTTCTGTTTTTTTTTTTTTTTTTCTAAATTGGAAATATATTCTTTTCTCATACACCACATCCCAACCACAATTTTAACTCTGTCTTTGTGAAAGTCTTCCATGATATAAATCTGATCATCTGGTCTACAGAGTGAGTTCCAGGACAGCCAGGGCTAAACAGAGAAACCCTGTCTTGAAACAAACAAACAAACATCTGATTGCTTGATGCTGGATTTCCAGCTTGCTTCCCACTGTTCCTGCCTTAGTACTAAGACCTACTGTGTGTCATCTCCTGAGAACACAAACTGCATCAAGCTGTGGCCAGATACAATGATCTAATAATGTTCTCTCTCTAGATATAAATATGTAGCCTGACTGGCCAGGAACTCCCTGTGTAGACCAGGCTGGCCTCAAAAAACTCACAGAGATCTGCCTGCTTCTGCCTCCTGGGATTGAGGGAGTACACCACCATGTCTGGCCTGTAAACTCTTATTTAGTTCTCATAACCTAAGAGAAGAGGCTCTGGATCTTTCATTTGTTTGCTTGTTTCTTTGTTTGTGGCATCTGAGGAAACGGAGTCAAATCCATATAGAAGAATCTGGAAATTCCTGTTTGAGCTCCATTGTTCCCCATCCTGGACTATTTGTAGGGCTTGAGTCTCACTCAGAAGGGGAAATGAAATAGACTTTGGAGGTGGAGGGAGGGAGGAAACTGGGTGGAAGAGGAGGTGGGAGGAGAACCGAGCAGGGGTAAGGAGAGCAGGGGAGAGAGAATGAGAATCAGCATTGGGCAGTGGGGTACCTCTAGGATGTGCTAGAGACCTAGGACAGGGGGCAGGGGAGGCTCCAGGGAGTCTGTGGAGGTCACTCTAGCTGAGACTCCTAGCAGTGGGGGATATGAAGCCTAAAATGGCTGCCTCTTGTAGACATGAAGGACTCCCAGTGGAGGGAAAGGGACAGCAACCAATCCACAAAACCTTCCACCAGGAAGGGCAAAGGTCATCACTGCCTATCTAAAATGTCATCTATAATACTTCTTCTTCTTCTTCTTCTTCTTCTTCTTCTTCTTCTTCTTCTTCTTCTTCTTCTTCTTCTTCTTCTTCTTCTTCTTCTTCTTCTTCTTCTTCTTCTTCTCCTCCTCCTCCTCCTCCTCCTCCTCCTCCTCCTCCTCTTCCTCCTCCTTCTTCTTCTCCTCCTTCTTCATCTCCTCCTCCTCCTCCTCCTTCTTCTTCTTTTTCTTCTTTATCTTTCTTCTTCTTCGTTTTCTTTCTTCTTCTTTTTTTTATCCCAGGAAAGATCCCTCAGTAGTTTTTCAAGTTTGCCTTTCCAAGGTAGCCTTTATGGAGCTGAGCCATCTCCTACAGTTCTTGAAAGTGCCACAAGAGGATGCTAGTGGGAATCTATATAATTGTTATAATTGGTCCAACAGTTTGCAAGGAATCAACTAGGAGTGACTGAGAGGAGGCTCAGCTATTTATTCATGTAAATATTTATTAATACTAAATGATTACAATTTCTGGTTGTCAAAGAATCTGTTAAAGTAAAATACAATTTAGAGATACAAACCCTAAACTAGAATATTATACTTTATGATTTAAGGCAATTCATTTTTAATCTTACTTCATATGATTATAATTTTGTTTCAGGCTAAGAGAAACTTTTTTTTTTTTTTTTTTTTTTTTTTTTGCCAGTTGATGGGGGTGACACTCACCTTTAATTCCAGTACTGAAGGCAGAGACAGGCAGATTTTTAGGCCAGCCTAGTTTATTTTATTTTTTTATTTTAATTTTTTTCAGCCATGTTTGTAGAGTGAGTTCTAGGATAGCTGATCTATGCAGAGAAACCCTATCTTAAAACACACACACACACACACACACACACACACACACACACACACACACACAAACACACACACACACACACACACACACACACACAGAAAGAGAGAGAGACATACAGAGAGAGAGATTTTCAATTAAAATGTATTGTATTTTAAATTAAATGAGTGTGTGTGTGTGTGTGTGTGTGTGTGTGTATGCACATTAGGAAAAGGTGCCTGCGGAGGCCAGGAGAGGGCGCTGGCTATCCTGGAGCTGGAGATACAGATTGTCTCACATGGTGCTGAGAATGGGCTTTCTGCAAGGGCAGAATGCTTATTTAACCGCTGAGCCGTCTCTCCAGCCTCCATTTTATTTTAACATTTATTTTTATTTATGTGCATATTTGTTTATTCATGTGTGTGCCATGTACACAGGTGCCCTAGGTGGTCAGCTGGAGTTATGGCAGCTGCGAGAGAGTTGACATGGGTGCTGGGAACAGAAAACAAGACCCCTGGAGGAGGGGCAAGTGATCCTAACTGCTGAGCTATTTCTCCAGCCTCCAGTTAAAATTCTTAATAATGTATCTGTATTATTTAATAAGCTGTGTATTTTTGAGCCATGGCACCTTCAGAGACCATGCAGTAGCAAGTAGAGGCCTCTTCTATCCCCTCCACCTACTTACTAGCAACAATATTGATCTTTTCAGTGCTAAGGATCAAATCCAGGGCCCCGAGGGGTGTTCTGCCACTATAGACCCAGACACTTTTAATAACAATAATTTATTATTGCTTGGTTTGATACAGGGCCTTAATATGTAGATTTGGCTGACCTAGGACCTGCCAGACAGACCAGGCTGGCACAAATTCATGCCTGTCCTCCTGTCTTTACCTCTCAAGTGCTGGGATGATAGTTCTGTGTCACCATTTCCAACCTCAATAATATTAATTTTTCTCAAGAATAATTTCACAACAAAATTGCCCTATGGATTTTCTAAGTCAGGGATTTTCTATATGACACTAATTGAAATCGACTGGATAGTTAAACAGGCGGTTTTAGACTTAGTCCTATTGAGAATCAGAGTGAGCCATGGCCTGGGACAACAGTAAATTACCTTGGAATAGTCTGTGAATAGCCTGACATTTGATTCTTTTTTGAGCATGGAGAACACTTTTTGTTAGTTTACTTACTCAGTAATAGACTCTTTTGAAAAGCTGGCACCCAGATGTCAAGATGCATTCTTAATTTTTTTTTTAAAGGTTCATTTTGTTTTTCTAAGACTCCACGTTTAAAACACCATCTGTAAACCTGCATTGCATGAAGGTCTTTTTGGGTGAGAGCTCTCAGAAGGAATAGACACGGATGTCTTCACTACATCTCAGTAGCTTTACCACGATTTGCTGTGTAACTGTGGACACACTGATGCTCTTCCTGAGCACAGACGGTATCCGGTATTCCTATGATGGGGAGAACAGTGCTGAAGGGGCTGTAGGTACACGCCCCCTCTCCCTCACCTCTGCTGTAGGTACACGCCCCCTCTCCCTCACCTCTATTCTAGGTGACTGGAAGTTTGTGGGAAGGAGCAACGAGAGGGATAATGGAATGCCTGTGATCTGAAGGTGGGCGGGCCAAATGAGAAAGGAAAGCCGCAATGATGGTGGGACATATGGGGCACAAGGTAGACAGTGGGTGAAGGGGACAAATTAGAACACGATGCCATGGACACAAGTGTAATGAAAATGCCGTGGTGAAACCTATTGTTTTGTATGCTAAATTAGTTAAAAACAAAACAAAACAACAAAAAACAATAAACCTAGTAAGCATGAGCATGGTGGTAGCAGTTTGGTCCCTCTGTACCCATTTCTTGCCTTCCTCAGTTTCACCAGGAATACTGAGGGGCCAACACGGACTGATCATAGGAGAGTCAGGGGCCTGCACTCAGGAATGACCTTACCAGGTGCTGCCTGATTTCCTTGGTTCTGGCCCCGTAGATGATGGGGTTGACCAGACACGGGAGCAACAGATAGAAAGCACTGAGCAGGTTGTGCACATCTTGGGAGGCAGTGCGAGCCACACGGTAGACAATGGATGAGGACATGGTGGAGGAGTAGACGGTGAAGATGACCAGCAGGTGGGAACCACAGGTGTTCAGGGCTTTGGACCGTGCTCCACCTGATGAGATCCTGAAGGCAGCATGGATGATGCGGGAGTAGGAGGTGCCTAGAAGGAGCATATCCAGGACTCTATTAAAGGTTCGAATAATGAGTCCCGCCGTTTTATTCAGCGAGATGTCTCCACAGGAAAGCTTCATCAGGGCCATGTGCTCACAGGCAAAGTGGCGGATCACATCTGAGCGGCAGAAGCGAACCCGCGAGGCCAGCACCACCACTGGAGCAACAATGCTTGTGCTCCTGGTGACTGCCAACACCACCAGACCAGCCAGTAACTGTCCTGTCACTATTTCTGGGTAGCGGAGAGGGTAGCAGATAGCCACATAGCGATCTAGAGCCATGACCAGGAGGATGTTGCAGTCCATAGAAACCAGAAAGTAGATGCAGAACATCTGTCCCAAGCATCGAGGGAGGGAGATGCGGTTGAAGCGTGTGGAGAAGCTGAAGAGCATGGGGGGCAGCACCGTGGTGGCAGCACAGATATTGACAGCCAGGAGCAGGGCAATGAGCAGGTACATGGGCTGGTGCAGGCTGCGCTGGGATGCCACCGTGTGGATGACCAGGGCATTGGTGAAGAGGATCACCAGGTAGAGGCTGAGGAAGGGCAGCACCAGGAGGGCTCTGGCTTCCTGCATCCCTGGGAAGCCCATGAGGAGGAAGCTGGTGTAGGACTCATTGTAGGTGCCATTGCTCCAACCCAACATGACGCCTGAGGGCTCAGGGAGGCTCCAGGGAGAGGGGAGGGGCAGGATGCCGGGGTTCAGTCCCTGAAAGACCCTGTTAGGACCTGCCCCAGCCTCACCAGGCTGGACTGGGTGCTTAGGTTTTCATGAGTCTCCAATATTTCTAGAGGAAAAAGAAGATGTTTAGCCTTATTTAATAAGATCCTTCCACAAATCATTGCTTGCATTTCAAATAAATCACAGGAGGAGATATTGCATGCAAAATTCCTGGGTCAAGTGATAGTCACACTTCTTTTTTGGATGACAATTGGATTTCCAGAGATGTTGAATAAATCTTGTCACTGACTTTGTGGTGCTTGTACCGAGCCACCACGATTTTAAACAATGGTGGTTGTAAAGTGACATTTTATGGTTGACTTCGTTGTCTATTGGGAACTTAGTATTTACCTCGTCGTTTAATTGTTAGTCATTATGTATTTTTGAAACATGGTTTATAAATCTTGTTAGCATTTTCACTTTGCTTATGGTACTATTAAGGCCAAAAGTTTGTATTTATAAAATTAATTTAGTTGGTATTTTTAAAAATAAATTATTTCCTTAGCTTTTAGCATAGACAATCCTGTCTTATTCAAAGGCCAAATAGATAGTAAATGTATTTTGTTATTCTTTGGGATGTGAGTTTTATTTTTTGCACCTGCATGTTTGTATGAGTGTGCTTGCCTGAAGGTATGGAGACCAGAGGTCAACACTGAGTGTCTTTCTGTATAAATCTCCACCTTATTTTTGAGACAGGTTGTTCACTGTGTTGGCTATCCTGTCTGGCCATGGAGGCCCTGAGATCCACCTGTCTTGGTTCTCATGTTTGTTCAGCAAAAACTTTACCTTGTTCTAGTTAAATCTTGTTGCTTTGTTAAAACATCATGAAAAACAAGAGAGAGACTTGTGGAAGAGTTTATTCTGGCTTATAGTTCCCAAGAGAGAGTCCACAGAGCACCCAGCCAAGGGTCCACATCTGCACCAGCACACACACACACACACACACACACACACACACACACACACACACACACACACACGCGCGCGCGCGCACACACAGAGGAACCAGAAGCAAAGTGAGACTACACGGGCTGCAGAGCAGTGGTTCTCAACCTGTGGGTCGTGACCTCCATGGGGGTTGCATATCAGAGATCCTGCACATCAGATATTTACATTACAACTCATAACAGTAGCAAAATTACAGTTATGAAGTAGCAATGAAAATAATTTTATGGTTGTGGTGGGGGCCACCACAGCATGAGGAACTGTATTAAAGTGTTGCAGCAGTAGGAAGGTTGAACGCTGTTATAGAGTTTTTGAAGGTCTACGGTATAGACCCACGAAGCGTGCCCCAGTGACAGAACTTCCTCTAGCAAAGCCGCACCTCTTAAAGGTTTTATAATCTCCTCAAACAGTGGCACCAACGAGTTCAAGTGGAAGACATTGCTCATTCAAACCGAGACACACACTGAGCCATCTTCCCATATTCAAGGTTTTATGAGTTCTGACGTGAAATTCATTTGATTCACGACATAATAATTTAACTTGGTTTTATCCAGATAACAGCACTGTTCCACCTCTCTGTCACTTCATGTTGCTGTCTTAATTCTAGATTGAGTTATTTTATGTGGCAGAGGTTTTTATTTTTATTTTTAAGACATACATTCGTGCGTGTGTGCATGTATGTATGTGGTGTGTGTGTGTGTGTGTGTGTGTGTGTGTGTGTGGTATGTACACATGTGTGCAGGTGCTTGAGGAGACTAGAAGAGGACGCTGGATTGCTGGATGTCCTGGAGCAGCAGCTACCCAACATGGCTTGTGAGCCATGCAACCTGGGTGCTAGAAACTGAACTGTGATTCTCTGGAAGAGCCGCAAAGTGCTCATAAACACTGACCCATCTCACCGGCCCTGGGGTTGTTGTTTTTGTTATTGTTAATTATTATTTAGATAGTGATGTTCCATTTCTACTTATGTCAGTATCGTGCTATTTTCAAAATATTTATTGTAACTCACCACATGACTTCCCCTTTAAAGTGTAAAGTTCAATGTCTTCCAGTAACTTCATAACCACCACGATCAACACTTGCAACGCCCCAGATAGAAGCTCTGTGTCCATCTACAAACACTTGCCAGTGAGTTGCTAAGTTTCCTTCTGAGTCAATGGATTTGTCTACTCTGGACATTTCCCATTAGTTAAATAAGAAAAATTAATTTTTTTCCAGCTGTGTATTTGAACTCTGGAGTGCTAGCATTACAGCTGTGTCCCACCATACCTGGTTTGTGTTTTTCTGACTGTTATCCATACTGTAGTCCACATCAGTATCTTATTCAGTTTTTTTTTTTTTCTTAAAGACAGGTTCTTTCTACATATCTCTGGCTGTCCTGAAGCTCACTATGTAGCCCAAGCTGGCTTCAAACTCAAAGAAATCCTCCTGTCTCTGCCTCCTGAGTGCAGGGATTAAAGGCATGCCAGCACTCCCTGCTTATTTTATTAGCTTTGAGTGGAAGAATAGTACATCCATGTAGACAGCTCATCCCATCTACCCACTCACAGTCAGGGGACATTTAGATTATTTTTATTTTCTGGTTATTATAGTAATGTTACTATGAGTATTTTGTTTTAATGTATTTTTCTTGGTTATGTTCTGAGGATTAAATTGCTGAGTCATAGATAATTCAATGCTTAATCTTTCTTCTCTCTTTTTACCCCCTTTCCCTCTCTCCATATTATTATTGTTATTATTATTACTACTCAGATAGGATCTCACTATGTGATCCTGGTTGGCTTGGAACTCACTATGCAGACTGGCTGACTTTGAACTCATGACTCTCCTGTCTCTGCCTCCAGAGTGCTGGGATTACAGGTGTGCATCACTGTGTCTGGCTTGTGTTTTCCTGAGCATCTTTTCATTTGTCTGCTGGACACTTACTCATTTTCTCAGGAGAAATGTCTGTTTGTCGCGTACCTTTGACCATTTTAATCTGGTCTCTTTCCGGTCACTGAGTTGTTAGAACGCAGCACCATTTTGATTACTGTAGGATCATTATTTAGACTCCCAATGAAACACTTTCACAAGTACTTTTAAGTTTTTCATTATTCTTATTTAATTTCCCCACTATTAGTATCACTTTGGTAATTTTCAAACATTACTTTGTTGCAATCTGAAAAATTGGGACTTCATTAAACCTATAAAGTAATTTGTGGAGAATCAAAATCTTGGCCACACTCTTTCTGCCCGGTAACAAAGTGTGGTGTTCTTTTACAAATATATTTTTTAAAGGGTGTAAGTGTATGGTGTGTGTATGTGTGTGTGTGTGTGTGTGTGTGTGTGTGTGTGTGTGTGTTTGTGTGTATAGATGTCAGAGGATATCTGTCAGGAGATGGTCCTCTCCTTCCATTGTGGAATCCAAGGGTGGAACTCAGCTGTCAGGCTTGTGAGATAAGCAATTTGACCCTCTGAGTCATCTCATAAGCCCTGAACGACAATGCTCTGAGTTTTCACGTCTTACTTTAGCATCTCTCAGTGGCTTTATAGTTCGATGTGTATAGGTTCATGGGAGCAGGCACTCTGTCTGCATTTGCATTTCTGGAGCCAAACACAGACACCTGGGACACACTTGGAACATAACTGCTGAACAGTGAGCCATCTCCTGCACTGTTGGTGTGTTCCTGTGTGTCTTGCTGTGTGCTCCACTGAGGCTATTATAAGCCTATAACAGTTTTGAAACCCTTCACTTTTACATAGTAATGATATTACTTTGTACGTTTATTTTATATCTTGTCATTAATTTTTTTCATTAATTGAAATGTTTTCAGGAGATTCTTTTGGGCATTCAGGAGAATTATTCTACTTCTGTTTTATGTCTTTTTTTTTTTTATAAACCAGAATTTCCAGAATCATGTTAAAAGCTAAAAAGGAAAGGTGTTTTATATTCTACTACACCTTCTCAGTGTACAACCTGTTTTCTAGTAAGTACAATGTGGCTTGTTGGTGGCTTTAGGACTGACAGAGACAGGAAATGGCCCTTCATCTATTCATGGATCCAGTTATTGTTAATAGATTTTTGACATTTGTTATATCCCAATTACTCTACTGGTCACACAGACTTCACATGTGCCCTGGATGTGCCTCCAGCGCCCACATTACTTACAGTCTGGTGGGAAGGACCAAAAGTGCAATGGGAACCCAGGACACTGTTTAGAGGTCTCTAATTAACTTCTAGGACAAAATCTGAGGCTGAGGCACAACACAAGGACCAGGGATGCTGAGCTGGTGGGCATGGAGCTGTGAGATCAGGCTCAGAGGTCTGGGTTTCTAATAAAAAAAGTCAGAGTCAGCCTAAATACAGGCAGGGATGGTACAAAGAGCCCATTGGTATAAAGCTGAGAATTGGGAATCAGGTCAGAGAAGAATGGAACTCTAAAGCCAGAATTCCCATCCCTGTCATGAATCACAGAGGGGATTCCTGGATCTCCTCCTATGGAGAAAATTATAGGACAAAGGAAGAGGATGGCGGGAAGGTGAAGGGCAAAATAGTCTCCATAGAAAATCATTTCCTTCTGAGAAGACCTGGGCCTAGGGTGAGGCTGAGGAGGCAGCAGGGTGGACTGGAACAGTGTGTGATGGAGACACTGGCATGTCCAGGGTGAGCCTAAGCCACCACTATGCATATCTCCCCCACCTCCTTATGCCCCAGCTAGCACCTACATCCTGCCCCCGATACTCTCCATGCTTACCCTTGGAGCTGAATTCATCCCAGCACAGTCAGGCAGGAGCAGAGAGAGAGAGAGAGAGCTGGAGGGGATCCCCAAGTACTGTTAAATGCACCCCTCCTCCCTCCCCTGGGAGCTCAGCTTTCAGCTCAGCCTATGGCTTGGAGACAAGAGCTGCCTGCCTGACTCATGGTCTTCTAGGAGCACTGAGGGACCAACCCGGTCACCAGGATCTTCCTATGGTCTGTGCTATTCAGTGTCCCCTCTCTGGAACTAGAGACCAAACAGAGATGGGATAACTCGACCTTATGCCCCAAACTCAGCCTGCAGCTAACTGCCTGGGTAGCTCTGGCAGGGAAGGGTCAGAGGGGGGACTGTAGGGTGTCCGTTAGTCCAGCAGGTTGGTCCTAACTGAGACACTAGTAATGCAAGGAAAGGCAACCTCTACTGGGCATGATTTTTGTGTGTGTATATATGGTGGTGGGAAGGTGTGGAAGGATCAGTGGGGGCTCCTATGGAATTTATGAGAGGAGACTGAGGAGAGGGAGCCTCTGATGAGGTGGGGTCATATCACCCCATATTAGTGGTGGGGTTTCTAGAGCTAGGTCCTTTCAGATTACTTGCAGAGGGGACTCTGCAGACCTGTGGCAATGCCTTGACAACTGCCTGACCAAACCTATTTCCCTCCACTCACTGTTTTGTCTCCCTCCTGCTTTGGAACCAGAGAAGAAACAAATGAGATTCTGGAAAAGTCCACGCAGGAGGGGACATCTGAGCGAGGCCTGAGATGTTGGGGAAGCAGTTGCCCAGGCTGAGAGGACAGGTTCTGTGGCTGAGTTACAGCTTCACACGAGGACAAGGGACACCTATGTGCGCGGGCGTGGGGGTTTGAGGTCTATCTATCCCAAAAGCCAGGGATGAGGGTAAAGAGAATGGAAAGCAGAAGCCAAAAAAGACTGGGTGACTTGGAGCCCAGGACTTGAGTTTGCTTCAGCAGGGATGGACTGAGGAAGCAGCATGGTGGTATCCAGTGGGGAGCCACAGGACTGGAGGACCTTGCAGATGTCTGTCAGGGATCCACAACCCAGGCTCAGATGTGAGGTTTACTGAGAGAAGGGCCCTCTGCTCACTGGGCAGGACACATCTCATATGACTCTTCCCTGTGGCATGCAGGCCAGGACTTGGTTTCTCAGTGCTAGTCTCACTGAGCTCCTTAGGCCCCCACTGTTGTATTGTAAATGGCTCGCTCTTCACTGAGGTGGCCTCTGGGTCTGTCATTCAATGGCTCACAAAGCTGTCTTTCTCGCCTCTTCATCCCTGGTCCCCACGACTGTGGCAGTTACCACTGGACATACCACTTGGTCAGTTTACATCTTGGCCAACTCCAACCTCAGAATGGTTTGAGGTTCTGCAGTCTCTGTTTTCATTTCTAAATGCTCTATAAGAAAAGGCCACAAACTAGGTGCTTAAATCGATAAAGAGGTTTCCTTTCTGGTGGCACACAGCTTTAGTCTCAGAGGCAGGCGGATCTCTGTGAGTTTGAGGCCAGCCCAGTCTACAAGAGTGAGTTCCAGAACCACACAAGGTTTCCTCTTACAGTTCTGGTGGCTCTCATCCTCAGACCAAGGCAGCTGCTAGCCATGTTTCCTCAGTGCCTTTATGAGAGAGCACACGCCCTGCCTCTTCCAGCTGGATGCAGCGTCAGGCTTGCCTTGGCCTGTGTGGTGTAACTGTGCCCATATTCACAAGCCCCCTCCCTCCCCCCAACTCGCCCCTGTCTTATAAAGACATTTGTTATTGGATACAGCCTCCCTCTGAATAGCAAAAGGATCTCATCCAAAGATCCTTTATTCAATCAATTTCATCTGCAAAGCCCCCTTTCCTAAATAAGATCACATTCGTAGGCTCTGGGAGTGGACCTGGGATTTTTTTGTGGGGTCATCATACAGCTCCCCAAAGTCCTTATGTATAGAATGTGAAAGAAGGGAGATGGTTAGGGAGGTGGCCTTGGTCTGGAGGTCTTATGTAGGTAGGTGTACATGTGATGACCGTGGCTGGGTGGGAGTGAGTGGGTAGGGAAGCAGGGTGGGGGGAGGGTATAGGGGACTTTTGGGATAACATTTGAAATGTAAATGAAGAAAATATCTAATAAAAAAGTTAAAAAAAAACCCCAACAGAAACAAAGGCTTTGTCCCATCTTGTAGAGGTTTAAAGCCCTGGACTGCAGAGTTCAGCATAGAAGGATGAGACCTGCCTGTATAAGGCTATGGCTATCCCCAGGCAGGCTTTCTGGAGGAGGTGAGCTTCAAGCCTTCTCTTAGGAAACAGCAGCCCATAGCTGCTGAGTGACATTCAGATAGAAAGATGCTATTCACCCAGGGGTCTTCTGAACACTGGAACCCTCAGCTATGCCTCTCCTTTGGTTTAGAGCTTCCCCAGGCAGGGTGAGCATCCTCTCTCAGATGGAGATCTTCCTGCAGATTGGCAATGTCCAATGAGATGGTGAGATGCTGAGGCTGCAGAGTGCAGGGGGAGGGTCCTGAGGTCTCCATGTCAGGTCAGCTGGGAAGAGAACAGAAAGTGGGTACAGGCATCTCCAGGGCAGTGCAGTCACACCGGGCCTGCTCCTTTTACCTACCCTTATGCCTGCCAGCTTTTCTTTTCCATTGTCTTTCTTGGAAGTCTGCCGTGGCTGTGCTGGGTTCCTTGGCTCTTTCCATGTACCAAATGCTGCCAGTCTTACTTCCAGCTTCCTTTGCAGCCTGCAGGTCATCTCCAGGTCTCCTGCAGGTCTGCCCTTCCGGCCACTTCATATTTTCCAGCCCCTTAGCACCTAATAAAGTCCTGCCGAGAGAGGCTCTCGATATCAACCCCAGCAAGTCTAGACACTTGACTTGCATTCAAGGCTTACCCCCTGCCACTCTTCCGGAGAGCAAACCTCCCTGCTCCCTGCTCATGCTATGCCTACTCCTCTGCCTGACGGGCCCTTTCTTCCCAAGCCTCACCCGGCTGGTGCTGAGCAGCAGGTACCACCATCTCTGGAAGCCTCCTTGCCGACCTTTGTCACAGTCCCCTGAATCTTTCAGCAGAAGGGGTTTAGTGGCTGGCGCCACCACTGTGCACCATCATTGCAGAGGGGCACTGGGCAGCCCACCTGGCTTGTCAATCCCTCAGTAGTCCTTACTCTACCCCAGGACTTTGGGCAGCCCTGTGTCCACCATCCCTCTTCTCTTTCCTCCTTCTAGGTCTCCAAAGTGTCCTGTCCTAAGCTTTCCTCCCCTGATCTCTCTCAGTGGAGATGGTCAGGTGTGTCAAATCCTCTGTCTGTCTCTTCTGGTGGGGTGTATCATTTAATCTTTAGTAATCAGATACAAACTAGAGAGAGGGACCCTCAGAGAGAGAGGAAAAAAAACTTCATCAGATTGGCCTGTAGGCATGTGTATGTGATGTTTTTTGTTTTTGTTTGTTTGTTGATTGACGTGGAAGGGTCTAACTAAGTCTGGGCAATGCCAGCCGTTGGCAGATGGTCCTGTGAGGTGCAGGGAAGGCAACTGAATGTGAGCCTGGGAGTGAACCAGTAAGCAGTGTTCCTCCATGGTCTCTGCTTCAGGTCCTGCTTCCAAGTTCTTCTCTTGAATTCCTGCTATGGCTTCCCTCAGTGATGGATTATAAAGTATAAATCAAAAGAAATCTGTTCCTTTCCAAGGTAGGTTTTAGTCAGTGTTTTACTACAGCCATAGAAAGCCAAGCATTCATGGCATTCCAAAGTCTTCACATGTGCAAAGACTTGACGGTGGCTCTGATTGGTGTAGAGGGATGGAAGGGATGGATGACTGTCTTGGGTAGAGTGGACAGGAGGCCTTTTTAGAGACAAGATTTCACAGACGTTCTTGACATCTGTCTCAAGAGATTCACCCACCATTTGTGGGGCTCATCAGGGGCTTGTATCTCACATCTGCACCCTTCAAACCTGAACCTCAGCCCAGAGAAATGGAACACGTGACCCTAGGAGGTACTGAAAGGAGGCCACAGGGAGAAAAGAATCTAGACTCTTGAGGTGTGCCACACTCTGGCTGTGAGTCCTTGGGCTAGTCACCCCCAGGCCTTTCTCTCCCCTTTCTTAAAAGGAGGGTGTTAGGTTGGGTGACTTCATGGCCTTTCTCTTCCTGGATCACATGTTAAAACAAATTAATCTAGGTTTTATTTTATTTTATTTTTGGAGTGTGTTATGTATGGATGTATGTATGAGCATGTAGAGGCCAGGAGCTAATATCAAGCATCTTCCTATATTGCTCTTCAAGGTGATTTTGAGACGGTCCCTGAAAGCTGGAGCTCACTGCTGTGGCTAGACTGGGGTTCACCTATCTCTACCCAGAGTCCTGGAGTTACAGGTGTGTACAACCATGCCTTAAAAAACAAAACCATTGCTTCTGGATATCTGAACTCAGCCTTTCTCAGCACTTTATCCACTGAGATGTTTGACTCTGCTGGATTAGATTAGACCACACTTGTAATGTTTTCAGTGCCTGACCAGACTGTAATGAAAAGTCTCATCACGTTCCTCAGCTAACAAGTTCTACAGTACACTGTGGAGAGGATTATGTCACCCACTGCACCCCAGTGCACCTGAGAGCTGAGGCTCTGAGCAGGGGGACTGCGTCCTTAGTGACAAAGGTAGGCCAGACTTCATCTCCTGGCCCAGCAGTCTCTGGTGCCCACCCTAGGTGCCAGGGCACAGGACATACCTTCTGTCCCCTAGATGCTAGGTAGCTTCTCCTACACACAAGGTTCCCTCCTCTTGCTCACCATATTCTCTTAGTCTAACGTCTCCACCGGTGCTGGGCACAGTCTTAAAATAACTGTTGGTCCCTCTGGCAGATCCACTGTTCCCTCCAGCCTTCAGGAAAGGGACAGAGGAAGCCTCCTAGGCTGTAGGCAAATTGCCCAAGAGACGGTCTTCCTTCAAATCTTGTCCCAGTCAGAGAGGGCAGACAAGCTTGAGGGCTCAACATTGCTTTGGATAGAGGGGCCTGGACAGAGGGAGGTGGAGCATAGATCTGGGCTATGGATGTCACACACTGTGCATAGGGGGTGCCCCTCCAGAATTCTCTTTGATCCCACTCCCCAAAGCACTCTCTGTCTGTCTGTCTCTCTATGTCTCTGTCTCTCTGTCTCTGTCTGTCTCTGTCTGTCTCTTTTCTTCTTTTTCTTCTTTTTTTTTTTCAAGACAGGGTTTTTCTGTGTAGCTCTGGCTGTCCTGGAACTCACTCTGTAGACCATGCTGGCCTCGAACTCAGAAATCCGCCTGCCTCTGCCTCCCAAGTGCTGGGATTAAAGGCGTGTGCCACCACTGCTCATCTCTCTCTCTCTCTCTCTCTCTCTCTCTCTCTCTGTGTGTGTGTGTGCGTGCGCGTGTGTGTGTGACCCAGCCCCAGGGGGAGGACATTTCTATTATCTGGACTTTAAAACCTTGGTCTGTGGAGTGAAACGATGCTGCACAGGATCACACAAGGCCAAGCAGGCCAATATTCCAGCATGGCGGGGCAAGGGCTTCTGGGGAAGAGGATGTCAGTTTTCTTTAAGGTTGTGAGCTCTGATGGGCCAATGGTATCCAGTGGATGGTCCACACACCCAGGAATATGTGGACAATACAAGTTGGAGTCAATAGATTAATTAAAAGAAAAGAAAGGGTATGAAGATGAAGGTGTCGTAAGGAAATCATGGTGGATCTGAGAGGAGTTGGGGGAGGAGTTAGGTGGAGGAGTTAGGGGTGAATATGATCAAAATATGTTGTTTGAAGCCCTGCATGGGGTACATGCCTTAATCCTAGCACTCAGAGGTGGAAGTAGGCGGATCTATGAGTTCTAGGACAGCCTATTTTACAGGTTGAGTTCCAGGATAGCCAGAGCTATACAAAGAAACACCAGAAAACCAAACCAAACCAAACCAAACCAAACCAAACCAAACCAAACCAAACCAAACCAAACCAAACCAAACCAAAATACATGGAATGAAATTCTGCAAGAAGTAATAAAAGTATTATAAATGAAAAGTATTTAAACAAATTATTTCTATATGGCATTTCACAGCTATTAAATAATGTAGTATAACTGTGGAATCATGGGACATGACTAAGAATTTGCTAAAGAGTGCTAAAATAAAAAAAAAAACAAACAAACATTGGTCTAACATTCCTTCACTTTATTCAGGACATGCCTTTAATTACAGCACTCGACTGACAGAGGTGAGTGGATCTCCATGAGTTCAAGGCCAGCCTGGTCTACATATTGAGTTCAAGGTGAGTCAGAACTGCATAGTGAGATCCTGTCTTAAAAATAAAGCTGTGATGACTGGAGAGATGGCTCAGTGGTTAAGAGCACTGACTGCTCTTCCAGAGGCCCAGAGTTCAATTCCCAGCACCCACATGGTGGCTCACAACCATCTGTAATAGGATCCGATGCCCTCTTCTGCTTTGTCTGAAACAATGTACTCACATAATAAAATAAATAAATAAATCTTAAAAAAAAAAAGCTGTGAAATTTACTAAGGGAAAGGTTAGCAGCACCTTGCCAAGAAGGAGCCAGCTCAGTTGCACGGATCCTCTCCAGTGTTCCGACCTCACTGTTTAAACCCTGGATGTTGTAGGTCATTGGAGCCTCACAAATCTCTGTAAAGTAATGATTATCAAACCTCTTCCAGATGCAATGTACGACAGAGCTTGCCCTTGGCCAGGACTCTGTTCTAGTAAGTATTAACTGGGACTCAGAATCAAGTCTGCTTCTGATGTGGCTGATCCCATTCTAAGACCCCTGGCCTGGGCGGGCCCAGGGTGGATGGAGGTCGCTCTATGGGAACGAATGAGAGCACTGTGGAACCCATGAGAACAGGAATTGGGCTGAATAAACGCATGCCAATCACAGTAGTCTCTGCTGTTTTGTCTTTCAATGGGTGGTTGAACGTTGTGTGGGAGAGAGAATTTACTGAGAATTTTTAAGCCTGAAGTTAAGTCTGCAGGTCTGGTTGCTGGGCCCACCTGCCAAGACCTTGCAGGATAATGTGGAGCAGGGCCTACCCTCCTGTGGGTCTCGTACAGAAAGAAAGGATGCAAACTAATCCTTGCATGGTGCTTTGGGCTGAGTACCCTCCCCCCCAGATCAGACATTGTGTTGAAGACCTCAGACTGTAAGCGGAGGGACTGTAAGCCATATCAAAAAATAGTGTGATATGGCTGTGTGTTACGGTAGGCCAGGTGAGGCTGGCCTGAGGTTTTGGGTCCTGATGGAAAGGAACCCCAGTTGTCGCATCCCAGTTCCTCCCAGTCTGAAAGATGATTTGGTTGTGGGGATCTTTGATTTCCAGGCAAAGCTTCTGGAGTGGCCTGTTCTTTCCAATCCAGTCTGGCCCCGGAGCCTTCCCCAGGATCTGTGGACCAGAAGACCAGTAGCCTCTTGTGGGACCTTTGCAGCCAGAGGTCTCCGTGTCTGATCAGTTACAGACTGCACTTCTCAGAAATGTCACAAGGTGGCACCCAAGCACCACACTCCACAAGGTAACTGCTCCCCACTGTCTGTGCTGGAAAGGACTGTGCCTGGGCTGTCTGAGCCTGGCAGGGCTGGTGTAGAGTCCTCTCATTGCTAGACTTCCCTTCTACCCTTTTACACACCCTCTAAAGGACTCTCAGGCCATTCCAGTCTCAGGTCACAGAGCAGGGCACCCGGTTCTGTTCTGGTTCTGAGAAGCTGGGAAGTTATTTTTCCCACTTTGAGACTCAGAATGCTCTTCTGATGAACAAGCACAATGATAGCATCAACTTCACCCCTCTTCTGTCCCCTTTGTTCCCTCCACCAGACTTACTGAGCCCCCTGTAGATTAGGTGTAGTTTAGGTGTATGTGCAGGGTCAAATGAGGTCATAGCTTGCATGTGTGTGTGTGTGTGTGTGTGTGTGTGTGTGTTACAGTGTGAAATCTATAAACAATGGCTGAGACACTGTCACTGATCTTACAACAACCCTGTCTTGACCCCATTGCTAACTCACAGAAGAGGAGACAGGTGAGGCCTTTTCTGTGGACACACAACCAGGAGGCAGCAGAGTTGGGGTTTGAACCTGGACCATTTGGCTCTAAACCCTATCAATATCAGTTTCCATGTTTAATAGTGTTGGGTACTCTGGCTTCTCTGAGCTCCAGACAGTCTTCTCTGGAGGGATTTTGGACCAACTTTGGTCGATTGTTCTCCTATGATCTGAATGTGAAGGGCCTCACAGGATCCTGTGTTTGGACATTTGGTCATCAGCTGGTGGCTGTTTAGGAAAGGACCTGGGGCCTAGATGGTGGACACAGGCTGCTAAGGGTAGGACTTTGAAAGTTAAGCCTAATTCTGTGCTATTGGCTTCACGCCTACTTCTGGGCTGTTGTGAGGAGTGGTACTGTAAGCTCCTGCTGCCCACATATGCGTCACTGGCAAGCCTTTCCTACCTTGGTGAACTTTGCCTTCTGAAACCAAGTATCCTTACCCCCTTAAGTTGCTTCTGCCAGGGATTTCTTCACAGCATCAAGCAAGGCAATTAACACGCTCTCCCATCTGGATCCTAAACTCCCTACTCCCTGAGAATCCCCACTCATTCTGCAAGGTTGGTCCTGGTAGAGGCTCACAAGAAGGTCAACAAAGCAAGTGGGAAGCGCGAGCCCACTGATGATTCAGGGGTCCCGAGAAGGTTCCAGGTCCAGCTTCTCTCTGCCGCCCCTGAGCACAGGTCTGTCAGTCAGCAGAGACCTAAGTCCTCGGTCCTCAGTTCTGGTCCTAGCTTGGATGTCCATCGTGTAGATCGGGGTGACTGAGCTCATCCCTTCCCCAAAGGTCTGTGGAGGCATGTGAGAGTTTTCTCCCTCACAGAGAGGGTGAGCCCTTGCCTGAAGAAGGGCCATGGGGTGCATTTTAAGTTGTATTGCATAGTGAGCGCTTTGCTTCTTTTCAGTTTGGGGCTTATCTGGAGTTAAATGCTTGTGTGGAGGCAAGAGAGAGCAAAGTGAAACACGAGGATACAGAAGACAGATCCTGCCACCCCTACTCCCTCTGTCTGTCCCCAGACCTTCCTTTCTCTGCCCTGTGTGTGCTACCTTACTCTTGGCGCCATTCAGTGGGTGTCAGAGCCCCTTCAGGGTGAAGTGATGTGTAGCTGCTAAGGAAACTTCCTGCTAACCTCCTCCAATATTCTCTGGGCAGGGAAGCCCTGGGTTTTACTCTGGGCTTGGTGACTGCCAGATGGGTGCCCTGGCCTTTGGAACCACAGTTGTCTCGTGTTTGGGACAGTACCGGATAATTCTACTCAGCCCTAGCATGTGCAGAGCCTGCTCATCTCGATGCAGATCTCACAACTCTGTTCTCACATCAGCCTTTTGGAGCAGGCACTGTGCTCCAGGGAGACTGTGACATTTCACATTGATGCCATCCCTACCCCAGCAAGAGCTGGGGTGCTGGGCCTATTGCCCAGTCTAAGACTTCATGAGACTCCGCGCCTGCCTGAACAGAGCAAGGCGAGCCTCTAACCCAGAACCTGCAGAACCAAAACCCAGGACCTGCTACCTAACCTGACACAGTTCAAGGGAGAAAAGATATTTTCAGAATTACTGGCATCAAATGTTGTGGTCCACCACTCCCCGCACCCCATTTTATTAAAATACAACACAGTGCTAACCACAGTCAATAAAAGTTTACCTTGGGCTCGGCCTATGACAGGTGTTTTATAGACACTGCCTTTACTCGCATAATTTTTTTGTAGTACATGTGCTTAAAAGCCCCCTTCCCATTTATAAACGGAGGTTCAGAGAAGCTAAACACGTATCTTATGTGCATTTACACAGGTAGCAGCAGAGTTAAGATTGAGCCCCAACTTGTCTCAGTCCAAAGCTACCATTCTCTACGAGGGGGCAGTTGCAGGAGGTGGGCAATCGGGGAGTGTCTGGGGCTTGGCTTATTTATCTGGACGTAGAGGTGAGAGTGTCTGCCTCGTGGATGAGTTGCAAGTATGTAAGATGTTTGCTTCTGAAACAGTGGCCATTTGTCACTGGCATCATCTCTACATCAGCCTCCCTCCCTCCTTCCCTCCTGTGGCTGCTGTGAGAAGGAAATGAGGCTCAGGTGGTGGGGGAGCACTTGTGACCTGCCCTGGGAGTGGAGGGACCATCATCCGGGTGGCAATGAGACCATGTTCCAGTGTTGTGGTGCTTGACCTTGTATGTGTCCCAAGACAGGATGGGGGACAAAGCCAGGGCATCTCTCACCAAGTTGAGGCCAGCCCGAGGCCTGAGGAGCCAGCAGTGCCCCAGATGGCCAGGCAGTAGCTGGGTCTTAGGCCAACCTCTGATGGCACACTGGGCTTGAGCAACCTAGAGAAACCTGGGCATCAATGGGGACTTAGTGTCCCTCGGGCTTGGGAAAAGTTTTATCTGCAGCAAAGAAAGTTGTGGGCCGCATGGGAAGAAGTTTCGAGGGCTCAAACTTTTCTCGCTCTGAGCTCGTTGCAGTGTCCCCGAGGCTGCCAAGTGATTTACCACTAATTAAGCCATAATGAACTGGACCTTGGTGTCTCCTTTAGTCTCCCCATGAGGACACAGACTCAGCAGGGCACCTGGGGCCCAATTACAGCAGCCTGGGCCTAATGCCTGGTCCAGCTGAGGCCTGCATCTCAGGGAGTCCCATCTGCCCCAGGTGCCCACTTTGCTTGCCTGGCCAAACTTTTAATGAGCAAAGTGGCTACTTCTCTTACTTGCCTGCCAGTTGCGCAGGCATGACCCTTGGGCCCTGCCTCCTCTCGGCTTAAAGAGATAGAGTGATTTTTAGTGTGTGAAAGATCTTAGTGGATCTATCAATCAACAGTGACCACATGTGACTCTGGTGCAGGCTCAGGCCTCTCAGACCATCATTCTTAGCAATAACAGTCACAGAGTTGACGTGAGGACCAGATGACATCACACACACTGAAGAGCTGGTTATTTAGCAGTGGTTGTTATTGTCCTTAGCCCTGCTGTGACCTTGACTCTGACCTTTCTTTGCTGCAGATAAACTGAACTAGAGCCAGCTCTGACCTGGGTGCTCATAATCACGGGTGTGGGCTTCCTGCCCTGCTGGCCATTGCACTCTCTGCTTCAAGCTGGGTTGACCTAGTGACTGTGCTGTTTTAAGGTCTCCTTTAGCCCAAGTGTCTCTTTTTATTCTCCCAATGTTCCCTAAGCCTCCAGAAAACCAAGGGCCCCGTCTGTAACCAGGTCCATCCCTCACTGCACAGATGGGAGGAGATACAGGAGAGGCAAGACTTGCATGGCTGCCCATCTCAGTGAAGCTAGGCAGGCATTCATCTGTGTACCCATTTGCAGCCTCCAAAGCGAAACCGGGCATACGTCCTTTCTCCATTATTTATTGGGTACATTCCCGTGCCTCTCTTTCTCCAAATAAGAAAATATTAGCATTCCTCTCAGATGCTAGTTTTATTAAATGAGTTAGGGTCCATGTGGAATGCTGGAACTGGGCCTTGGCATGGTGGGTTTTCAATAACCATATTTCCAGTTGCTAGGATCCAGCCACTGATCCACCAGGCATCAAGTGAAATCCTACTGTGTGCCAATGTTGGTGGTACTAGGCCCTGCAGATACAGCAGTGAACAGGCTGGCCCTTGGAGGTATTTTTTACTGGAGGATTCAGATACACAGGGCCATTATTTCAGGATCAAGGGTGTGGCAAGCTGAGGTGGGGTACTCCCTTAGCAGAGGAGCCTCAAGCCCCCTGTAGAGAGATGGGGTGGAGACAGTCAGGGAAGAGTTCCCAGAGTGAAGTATGAAAGGTGTGAAACAGGGTTTACTGAGTTCTCACAATGATGACCTCAGTCCACCTCAGGTCCCATAAGGTAGCAGAGGTTGCTTAGATTCTCCTCAGTGCAACTGATGGCCAAATTAGCTGCCTAAAGTCAACCAGACTGTAAACAGTGGTGCCAGAATCCAACAAGGAGTTGTTTAAACTCAAATCTTGTGCCCATTTCTTCACCTACGGGGGTGTCTGTGATGGTGGTTTTGACGGACAGGTAGAAGGGGGAGGCCCTTGAAGGAGAAGAGACCCTCTCACAGAAAACTAGCTTTCATGAGGACTCAGCCCTGAGATGAGGACCCTAACCCTGCAAGTACGGTGGAGGGGCAGCATGGAGGCTGTCCTAAGTACCAGCACAGGCCTGGCCACACCATGCCTGAGTCCCGGTCCACTCACTAGCGTGACTATGACCTAGAGAAAGTGATGTCATGGCTCTGCACATCAGTTTCATTCTGCAAAATGGGAGAATGACAGTAGCAGGCAAGTGTGGCAATGCCCCCAGCCCTCAGCCCGGAAGCTTTTCGTTACCACCCATAGCATTCTCAGCTCTGAATTTTTCTCTCTCCCCCCAAGTTATCCAGGGAGTTTTAAGGGGTAGATTGGCACATGCGATGGTGCTTAGTGCACAGGAAAATGGCCAGAAAATGTTGTCATTATGAACATTTGAGACGTATCCCAAAGTATACTCCGTCAGACAGTGCCACAGGATGCTAGTGTATGTTGAAAGAGGAAGTTCTGCTATGGTAAGCATCAAAACCCAGACTTAAACCAAGAGAAACATCTGTCCCCCTCGGAAAGACTCCAACTGATTAAAAGAAATTGTCAGCTACTACTCCCCAAAGCTGAGGAGGGTAGCTTAAGTAAGTGGTTCTCAACTTGCAGGGCCATGGAGCTTTTTCCTGTGTAGTGCGTGCGTGCGTGCGTGCGTGCGTATATGTGTGTGTGTGTGTGTGTGTGTGTGTGTGTGTCCTGGAAGATACTTAGGAAAAATGCAAGGCTCTCTTCACCTTAAAAAAAATTGAGGCAGGGTCTCACATAGCCCAGGCTAGCCTCTACTGTAACTGATTACGTAGTGGAGGATGGTCTTTAACCGAGCCAAGCTCGGAGAGCTTTTGTTTTGCCTCAATCGGTCTCTGGGTCTCAGGGTCACCATGTGGGCTTAGGTCTCAGTTTCCTTCTCTGAAATGCGAACAACTGTGTATGTACAACAGGGCCTATCGCAGTGTTGTTAGGACTGAGGAAATTAATGTAAGTAGTTTCACAGTTCCTGGCACACAGACTGTAAATGTGAGCCTTTCACTCTCTTCTGGGGACAAGTCATGATTGATCCTCATTCTGATGTGTGGCTCTTGCCCAGAAGTTAGTAGGTGACCCCCAGCGCTGTCAGTTTGGAGAATAAGTTGAACACACCCCAGGATGAGATATAATGATTACTCTCTCTCCTTTTTCCGCCTGACCACTGGTCACTGGGGAGAGATTACTGGGCCAGGGTCTAGGGTTCAGTGGTCAAGGCTTTTGAATGGACCGGGAGGGGTGGATCTGGAGATCGGGCCAGCAAAACACCGGAAACCCTAGATTCGGTCTCCCTGGCCACTCGTTGGTGTGGCTGTGGCGACCTCGGCTTCCGTGGGTGGCACTGGGAGCTTGCTTGCAGGCGGCCACGGCAGGCTTGCGCCAGGTTGCCAAAGCCGGGCCTCCGCGGCGCTCCGCTGGGGCTCGTTAGCGCCGCGGGCTGGCTGTCGCCACAGCGGCCCGCGGGAGCCTGGCGATCTCGTAAACATTAAGTCCCCATGCTCTGACGAGGCCCGTGGGAAGCGGCGGGGTTGAGGGCGGCCGAAGGCTGTGAGCTGGGAGCGCGGTGCCTGGTGGCTCTGTCACCAGGACCCGGGCGCCCGAGGCTTGTGCGTGCCGCCGCGTGGGGGCGCCCGAGTCCACGGAACGAGCCTGTAGGGTGAGCGCGAAACTGGAAGACACCCGTGCGCTCAGTTTCCTCCACGACCAAACATCGTTCCCGATTCTTCTCTCTAAGCTTTTAAAATAAACTCGATAAACTTGGAACCAGGCGGGGGCTGATGGAGCAGTAGGGAAAGCTGATGTTGGGTGAACATGCCCGGGCACCTCACTTTTTCAGCTTTATTTATTACTTGGCAGCAGGCTGTGTTTCTCAATGCTCAGCTGTGTTCTAGCTTAAATCCAGTTAATCTTTCTCTTCTCCTTACCAAGGGAAAATTAAAATTAGGATGTCAAAAGATCACATATTAGGGTGTGGAGGCACGTGCTTGCAATGCAGAGGTGGAGGTAGATCAGAAGTTCAAAGTCAACCCTGACTACACAGCAAGTTTGATACTAGCCTGGGATACAGGAGATCTGGCATCAATAAACAAGCAAAACCAAACCAAAACCAACCAACTAAACGACCCCCACCGCTGACAAAACAACAACCAAATCAACAAGAAACAAAAGCCCAACCTCTACACCCCTTCTCCCCCCTTCCCTCCTCCAGTCTTTAAACCTGTATTTGGCATTGTTAGCCCCATCAGAGAACCCAGGCCTACTTGGGATGGCCATGACTCTGAAAAGGGGCTAAATTCTCTGGAACTCACTTGCTAGGATCAACACTCATAGGGTAGTGCTTCCTGTGTCTTTCTGTTCTCTACAGTGCAGGGTGTGGATCTACCGCAGAGCTGTCCCTCTCCCCCCAGTTCGGTGTCTTTGTCCCTTCGGACTAGAAAGCAATAGTGCTACAAGCTAATCTCAGACCTGAAGTCCACCACGCAGGGATTTCAATGTCTGTGCTTCTGTCAGACTGGGTTGGGGAGGGATAATGTCTGTCTGAGGATAGCACCTCGTCTGCTCTGCTGGCCACGACAAACCCAGTGGCTCACTATCATTCATCTCTCACAGTTTTGGAGGCTGAGTATTTCAAGACTCGGGTGCTGGCAGATTAAATGCCTGGTGAGCGCCCTATTCTGAGTTTGCAGAAAAAGAGGAAGTTACTGGTCTGTGGGAACAGTAGAAGTGAGACTCAGGCATTTATTGTGGAGCTGGGCAAGGCTCCTTTCCTGAGCCACCAGCTCCAGTTGCCTGACTTCAGTTTACTGGAGGCAGGTATCAGGCTGCTCACAGATCAAGGGCAGTAAGCCTTTATTGATCTGGAGGTGGGGTAGAATAATGCTTGCTAATTTCCCATTGCTCATGGGCACAGTGGAGGTGCTTTCCTTCCTGGGTACAATCTGGCCTGAGGGTTTGCAGGCTTACAGTTCCAACTGAAACCAGAACTGCTGAGCAGTTCATTGCCATGTACAGGGATAGTAGCCTCAGGTTTGGTATGGGCCATATGATCAAACTGTATGTCCTTCAGTTGCCAATAAACACATACGAAGCTCGAAACAGCAAACAGATTAAGATAACTCTAAATTACAATTTTGGAAAAAAGTTTTCTTTCGGTTTTTCAAGACAGGGTTTCTCTGTGTAGCCCTGGCTGTCCTGGAATTCAATTTGTAGACCAGGCTGGTCTTGAACACAGAGATTCACCTGCCTCTGACTCCTTCCTGAGTGCTGGAATTAAATGTGTGTGCTAGCATTCTCATCTGGGAAAATAAACATTTTAAGTGATCGACATGTCTACATGCAGAGTTGAGCAGGGTCTGACTCACAAGTGTTAAGAGAGTACAGGGACAGACACAGTATAAAGACAGAAGTGGCCAGCTTTTATCTGCCTCAGTTATCCATCAGATGCCTACCGGCTGCAGTGAAGGGTCAGAGAAACCGGGAAACTGTTACAGACCCCTCACTGAGGTCTTATCTATAGTTCAGCTGTCGCTTTCCGGAATCAGGGTTAATTAAGAGCAGATGTGATTTTGCTCTGACAGAGTGTCTGACATCAGAGTTGATTTGGATGATTTACAAAGGACATTTCACCGGATGCGGTTTTCTCCCGTTCACACTTTTCTTTTGTCCTTTGTGTAGCCATTTTGAGCCTGATTAGTTTTAGCTCGATCTGGACATAGGGCTTGGCAATCTGGCCCTGTAACCTTGTCTTTTATTTAAAAAACCAAGAGTTTAATCCAGTGAAAGTTAAGGGTCCTGAGTTCTTTGCCCTTTGGTGTTCCTACCTATGGGAGCAGGGTAGGGAACCTTTGCTGCTATGCAAAGCCCTCTTTCCATTCATTACCTTTGTTTCTTCAAAATACTGTTATTTTTCTGAGCTGTTTCCAATTTCCTTTTGAATGTGCTGGCCAGCCTCAGGGTGTGGGATGCTGATTTACAGAGGAACTTGACTCTGTATTTTTAATGTATCTCTGTCATCCTCAGATCACTCTTACCTGTGCCTGTGGCAACTCTCTCCTCCACTGTGCACTGTGTGTGTCATCTGTGTGGTACAAGCACAACTTGCTTGACAATGGGGCTGTATGTCAAGACATTTCTCTTTAAGGCGGTTTCACTGCTGTGTGAATATTGCAGTGTACTTACGGAAGCTTAGGTGGTTGGTATAGTCGGGTATACCCCAGCTGTATCTCTTACTGCTCCAAGGCCATGCTGAGCAGAGTGTGGTATGAAGTCAAGCACTGGAGAATCCCAGATGCAACCCAGAGTTATGCTAAAGCATAACTGTAGGTGTGATGCTGAGTACTGCTTAAATTAGTTTCTTCTATCAGGAGTTCCCTGAAATTAATGTAAGATTACTGGGGTCAGAGCACGTCTGAACTCCAGGGCTTCTATGGAATCTTGGATAGGAGGCGGAGGCAGGACAGTTTCTGAAGGCTTCTGTGCTGGCTAGTCCATTGATAGCCAAGGTTGTCCTTGACCTTCACACAAGGCTGTGGCCACACCTTGACCTCCACCCATACTGTAGCCACGCGTGACTACATACACATGTTTAAAAGTATATTGTATTTAATACATAAGCCTCCTTTGCTATACCTGGCACAACTCTCTATACCACTTCCATGACCTGAGTCCTGCTGGGCTGTGGGTGCCTCTGCACTCTGGAAGCTGGCACGCTGAGGTCCCTGTTTCCCTTGGCCAGTTCCTGCCACAGCTAATTTCCCTGTGGCCTGTCTTGGCACAGAGCCTTCCCTGGCAGAGCAGGCTTGTGTGAGGAGAGACCGTGTGCCTCTATTCCTGGCACTCCTCCAGGACCCTTCCTGGTGGCGCACTACCTGGGTATTATGAGTATGCAGTCCTTCCTGCATGTGACTGCATGTGTTAGGCCTTTATCCAACTGACAGCTCAGTTTCATTAGCTCAGGATCTCGTATGAGTAGTGGGCTGTACTCCTTATCATAGGATGCACTCGGCAGCAGGACTGTTGGTTCCTATAATCTTATGGGACCACTGTTGTGTGTGTGGTCTGGTGTTGAATGAAATGTTGCTATATAGCACATGGCTGTGTGCTGATGATCACCCCTGGACAGAGGGACGAGCCGGAAGCAGGGGGAATTCCATTCTTGCCACTTGGTCTTTCAAGTGGCCAAATTGGCAGGCCTATTACCTTTCTCATTTCCTGCAGAGAGGGTTGTGAGTGCCAAACCTAGCTCCCAGGGGGCTCCCAAGGCTTCCACGCACTTCTCTCACAGGTGGCCCATGAGGAGAGCAGCAAACTGCTCCCTTCTTGCATTTCCACCTCTCTGCCTGGCACAAGCTCTCCACACCGCTCCTGGGAGCTGAGTCCTGTTGGGACCGTGGCTGCCTCTACACTCTGGCAGCTGGCAGGCTGAGGTCCCTGCTTCCATTGATCAGTTCCTGCCACAGCTAATATCTCTGCGGCTTGTTCTGGCTCTGTGCCTTCTCTGGCAGAGCAGGCAACACATGAAAAGACTGTTTTGGGAAGGCTGGCTTCCATCCCTGGCATTTCCCTAGAGTCTTTCCTAGGTGGTTCTGTACTGGGCAGAATTCTCCCAGGAGCCTGCAGGCTCTGTTAATGAAGCACCACAGCCGGTCCTGTGCACACCATGACCTGCTTCTGGTAGGGAGTCTACAGTTATAACTTCACATATGGGTCTTGCCAACCCTTTGATGCCAGGAGTCTTTTTCCTACTTTCCCTCAATATTATAGCCTGCTTTCTCAGAATCCCCATTGCTAAGGTCTCCCCAAATGCTATTTGAGACTCCTGTGGTAACTCTAGCAGGGAATATCCCTTCTGCCAACCCTGGAAGAACATGAGAATAGTAGAGAGTAGAAGCTTGAATGGCCTGATACTGAGTCTCTACAGCTTGTGGAAGTGCCCTGCGGATACTGGAATAGGGAGAGCCTGAACTAAGGCAGGCAGTGTGGAGAGTCCAGGTTTCCCCTCCCTAGGTGGGTCTTCCTTGGCAAAGCCATATATGCATGTCTCACCTTTGTTCTTCCAAAGGTAGTTATTCAGACAAGGATTCATTGTGAAGTTCAACATCCACAAATGTCGTAAGAGACAGTCACCATTAACGTCAGGGATAAAACAAAGAAGCTGTCTTGGCCAAAGATGCTTGCTAGCCCACTCTGGGTCGTGGTTCACTCTTTATACAAAGAGAACGGTCTTGCCAAGCTCCCCCTGTTTGTGTTCCTTTGTGCATACTGGAGATTATTCTTTCTTTTTCACAGTAGGGAAGTGTGGTCTGATTGAAAAGGCAGAGAAAGCAGAGGGAGGTGCGTGAGAGTCACCGGAGCACCTCCAGAACTCAGTAGAGTTTCTGATTCAGTGGTTTAGGACTCCGATTTGTTGGTATTTTCTAAAGTTCTCATCGAGTGCTTCATGTCTAGGACAGTACACTGAAGAGGTTTAAAGTGGTTAATAATTTGGAAATATTTGCAATGCAAGGAGTTCCTTAATCAGGAGACATCCAGTATAACACAGCCAATGGCTTTGTAGACTTTGCCCCTGCATCATTATAAACTGCCACAGGGGTTTTCATTGTTTAATATCCTTATTACAATAATTTCAACCCCCAATTTGTATTGTTCTCTTAATGATATCATTAATCGTATCATTCGGTAAAAGTAAAACTAGATTTATGGATTTTTAGTGTTTTTATGCTGAAATTGCAGGCCCGCGCCATCATGTCTGTGCATGAGTTCTTTTGAGCAGAGGAGGTGACAATGGAAAGAGTCCCAGGCAGAAACATAGTTTTTTTTAAAACCTCTGTAATTCTTAGTTTATTAGTATCATCCAGGACTCATGTTCAGTATTCCTCCTCAAATTACATTAACAACGCAAATGTAAAGAACCCAAGTCAAAATTATATACCAGCACTCTATCACAAAAGCGCGTGAAATTACAAGAGCGCTATTTTAAAACACTGGCACTTTAAGAGAACGATAATCTCAAAAAAAAAAAACCAATCCACAAAATTTCCAAGTTGTTCCCTAAACTAAGCAGATTAAACATGATTAATGAATGAGTTTGGGTTTTATAAAGAAAAAGCAAATGGATTGGACAACTGGTACTAACATGCAAAGCTTATCCTCTTTCCTTGTATCTGATTTATAAAGGGACAAACCACAATATAGGAAAATATACCCTTCATATTAAATGTGGCATAATTTTAAAAGTTGGCTCAAGGCCCCCAACGGAGGAGCTAGAGAAAGTAACCAAGGAGCTAAAGGGATCTGCAATCCTATAGGTGGAACAACAATATGAACTACCCAGTACCCCCCAGAGCTTGTGTCTCTAGCTGCATATGTATCAGAAGATGGCCTAGTCGGCCATCAGTGGAAAGAGAGGCTCATTGGTCGTGCAAACTTTATATGCCTCAGTACAGGGGAATGTCAGGGCCAAGAAGTGGGAGTGGGTGGGTGGGGGAGTGGGTGGGGGAGCGGGTGGGGGACTTTTGGGATAGCATTGGAAATGTAAATGAAATAAATACCTAATAAAACAAAACAAAACAAAAAAAGTTGGCTCAACTAATTAAAAATACCTTTAAACAGCTAAGTTTCCTGAGCAATCCGTATTTAGATAGAAGGGTGAAGGCATTACAGCCAGTGTTCTTGTGATAGCCTTCACTGGGACCAAGGTCAACAAATAGTACGACAGTCTTGTATTTTAAGCTCACACTTTTGGGGATACATTCTCAGGTCTTCTTTAGTAGAGGAAACTGCAAAATATAACGGCCATTACACAGTAATGGCAGTTAAAGGAGAGTCCTCGTGTCAGGATTAGAACATACTTTTCTATCTATCTTCAAGGACAGATTTTCAGATCGTTTGATTCTAATAATCCCACAGTGTGATAGATTGATCACTCCTTGCTTTGCCAAGTAGGTTATATAATATCTCTTATCCAACTGATCACAATTTAGGAGATTCTTCAACTATGGATGAAAATGTTACCCCTACCACAATGGCAGGGTGTGTGGACAAGAACTTTCTTCCAGCTAACTATATGAAAAGACACACACTGTAATAATCCATGAGACCCAAAATGGGCAAAAGCAAAAGACTAGCTTCCCTTCGAGAAGAAAACTTCAGACCTATGAAAAGGACAACAATACTAATAAAAAATTGTACTTACTTAGAAGCATTAAGAAAGTCAACAAAACAGCTGCATTTTTTGCAATTAGAGTGGTATTCAGTTAACAGAAGAATTATCTTCATATAAGTTGCATCAGAGACAACAGAAGATGAAAAAAAATAAAACCCAAAAATAAAACCAAAAGAAAAAACCCCCAAAAAACAAAACAAAACAAATCCCCCAAACCAAACTACTGTCCCCATATATAACTAATTTGTGTTGTGCACCAACAAGAACCTGCTTTAAATTTCCATGCCAATTTACAACCCCCAGACTATACCAGGCAAGGTTAGTGGCTATTGAAAATACCACCAGGACAGAGCTATCTAAAAACACATTTGGTAGTGTGTTAACTCTACAAAAAAAGAGACACTGTACAATTTAAAAACAAATCTTACACAGCCTTACATTTCAATTTTTTTCTTTAAAAGGAGTGAGTTGTGTACAGGGGGGTTAAATACTTTATAGACAAGAAAAATAACTGCGCTAGAACCAACTTATTCATCATTATCATTATCATCATCATCTCCTTCTCCTTCTCCTTCTCCTCCTCCTCCTCCTCCTCCTCCTCCTCCTTCTTCTTCCTCCTCCTCCTCCTCTCCCTCCTCTTCCACTTTTTTTCTTTTTCTTGCTCCTTTCAGCCTTGACCACCCCCTTTTTTGCTGCATCAGGTTTTCCTTTAGCTCTGTAGGCAGCAATATCCTTCTCATACTTCTCCTTCAGCTTGGCAGCCTTCTTCTCATAGGGCTGCTTGTCATCTGCTGCAGTGTTGTTCCACATCTCTCCTAGTTTCTTTGCAACATCACCAATGGATAAGCCAGGATGCTCGCCTTTGATTTTGGGATAGTACTCAGAATAGAACAAGAAGAAGGCCAAAGGAGGCCTCTTGGGTGCATTGGGGTCCTTGAACTTCTTTTTGATCTCTCCTTTGGGGGGGGGGATGTAGGTTTTCATTTTTCTTTCATAATGAGCCTTGTCAGCCTTTGCCATATCTTCAAATTTCCCCTTTTCTTTAGCAGACATGGTCTTCCACCTCTCTGAGCACTTCTTGGAGAACTCTGAGAAGTTGACAGAAGCATCCGGGTGCTTCTTCTTGTGCTCCTCCCGGCAGGTTTGCACAAAGAATGCATATGAGGACATTTTGCCTCTCGGCTTCTTAGGATGTCCCATGTTTAGTTGACTTTCCTCCTCGAGGCACATAGTCGCCCAATGCCCATCTGGCTCTTGCTTGCCCCATTGCTGTCTCTATGGAGCTCAATGTACTGCATGCAATGACTATGAGAGTGGGAGCCAGACGCAGCCTCAGAAATACAGTTTTACTTAGTTTACATATTCAAGGCTCTAAGGAAGCTGTGTGGAGCTGTCATTGCCAAAACTTATGTCTGAGAATGACTCCGAGGGTCTCAATTGCAACAGCATGGCTATCCAGATGTGATGGCATCTGGAAGAACATCTAGTATGGTTTCTTTGTCCTTCCTAATGTCCACAGTGGTCTTAGATATTATTCTAGTTTTCATTTCCTATGTGCTAATCCTCTGTGCCATCTTCTGCATGATTTCCCAAGATGCTCGCCGCAAGGCTCTCAACACTTGTGGCTTCCATGTCTACATCATCATTCTTTTCTAGTTCTTGGAATCTTTACCACACTTACTCAGGGATTTGGACACCACATTGTCCATCATGGCCATGTCCTTCTGGGCAATGTCTGTATTCTGACTCCACCGATGCTGAAGCCTATCATTTATGGGGTCAAGATGAAACAGATCTGGGATCAGGTGGTTCATGTATTGCTTTCAAGGCAAAAGTGACTAATGTTGAAGCAGAATTTTTCTTTTTTTTCTGATACAAGGGGAATTCCAGTGTGAGCATCAGGAAGCAAATGAGCTCAGGTGTTGATATTTCTAGATGAATTTCATCCATGGAGAATGGGCACTTGCTCCTTCCAAAGCCTGTCCTTGGTCACAAAACAGCAATGTCTTTGGGGGCTTTCTCAGTTCACTTGTTTTGCTTGTAGGGGGAGAAGCACACCAGACTGTCTTGCTAAGTCTCTCTTACGCCCCCGCCCCCGTAACCTTGAATAGAGAATCGGGTGAGGTGTAGCCATGGCAGAAGCCTCCCTGGTCCTTGTAGTGTGTTCTGTGCTCTGAATAACTTCAATCTGAGGAATCACAGATGCCTTTCACTGTGTCCTTTGTGTCTCCAGGATCACCACCATTCTCTGTGTGTTCTTCTTTTTCCAATAAAAAGGAAAACAAATGAAAAAGAACACTTGTAACTGTGTCTGCTTACCGCCATGAGCACATTACAACTTTTCTGTTACCTGGGAATGACCTTTCATGGTTTGTTCTCCTTCCAACCTCAATTTTACTTTTTTCCTGACCTGTTTTAGCTTTTGACACACATTTCATTGGGTGTGCATTTGGCAGGGTCACAGTGATTTTTTTTTCTCTTTTCGAAAGTTAACTGTGTGTTTGTTTCAATTTGAATATAATATCATATAGGAGAGGATCATAGAGCTGTTTTTTTTTTCCTTTCGGAAATGTTCTCTCTCATGTAGATTAGGCTAGACTTTCACTCCCAGTGTAGCCAAGGTTGGCCTTGAACTTCTGATCCTCCAATCTCTGCCTCCCAAGTACTAGGAGTATAGACATGGATCACAATACTCTGCAATTTCCATCAGAACCATAGAGGTAAGCCAGAACTGCCCAGGGCAAACCAGGGCACCCTGCTACTCAGCTACAGATCACAACAGGACGCAGCTGGACTCATGCCATTTTCTCATACTTGCTTCTGAGCATGACTTAAAGATGTCATGACATGAAAGCACAATAAGAAAGATGTTCAGTAAAATATTGTAGTTGACAAATAATTGTATTATATTTATTGTATAAAACATAGCATTTAAGATATCTAGACTAGCTAAAATGAGATAATTAAAAATGCATTACTTCACTCTGATGGTGTACTGGCTAGTTTTGTGTCAACTTGACACAAGCTGGAGTTATCACAGAGAAAGGAGCTTCAGTTGGGGACGTGCCTCCACGAGATCCAGCTGTAAGGCATTTTCTTAATTAGTGATCAAGAGGGGAAGGGCCCCTTTTGGGTGGTACCATCTCTGGGCTGGTAATCTTGGGTTCTATAAGAAAGCAAGCTGAGCAAGCCAGGAAGCAAGCCAGTAAGTAATATCCCTCCATGGCCTCTGCATCAGCTCCTGCTTCCTGACCTGCTTGAGTTCCAGACCTGCATCCTTTGGTGATCAACAGCAATGTGGAAAGTGTAACTGAATAAACCCTTTCCTCTCCAACTTGCTTCTTGGTCATGATGCTTGTGCAGGAATAGAAACCCTGACTAAGAAAGATGCCTAATTCTGATCATCAAATTTATATCATTAACCCTGAGTGAGGTAACCCAGACACAAAGAACACACATGGTAGGTACTCACTGGTAAGTGGATATTAGTCCAAAAGCTCAGAATACCTAAGATACAATTCACAGGCCTATGAATTATGGAGCTTATGAATTATGGAGCTATATGGAGCTTAGAAGAAAGGAAGACCAGGGTGTGGATGCTTCAGTCCTGTATTGAGGGTGGAACAGGATGATTGCAGGTAGAGGGAGAGGGGTACCTAGGAAGGAGAGCGGAGGAGGAGGAGGAAATAAGGGGGCAGTATCAGGTTCTGGAAGGGATGTAAGAGAGGTACAGAGGGTCAGGAAATTGAACAAAAATACGTAGCAAAGGGGATGAGGAACTGGGGATAGCCACTGGAGGGTCCCAGGTAATACGGAAACGTGAAGCTTTCAGGATACAATGGGGATGACTTTAGCTGAAATGCACAGAGAAATGGGGAGATAGAACCTGTAAAGGCCACCTCCAGTAGATAGGCGTGGCCACCTGGTCGAGGGATGGGGCTACCCACCCATATCAAAGTTTATAACCCAGAAATGTTTCTGTACAAGGGAAGAACAGGGACAAAAAAATGAAACAGAGACTGAAGAAAGGAGCAATTGTGGACTGACCCACCTTGGGATCCATCATTTCTGCACACACCAAACTCAACACTGTTGCCGTGGTCAAGAGGTGCTTGCTGACAGGAACTTGGTGTGGTGTTTCCATGAAAAGTCCAGCCAGCAACTGAGCAATGCAGATGTGGATGCTTGGAGCCAGCCATCAGACTGAGCTTAGGGAACCTGGTGGGGGAGCTGACAGAAGGACTGGAGGAGTGGAGGGGGATTGTAACCCCATTGGAAGAACAACATAGGCTGATCTGACTACCCAGTTCTCCCAAAGTCTAGACCATCAACAAAGGAGTGTAACTGGAGGGATCCATGGCTCCAGATACATATGCAGCAGAGGATGGCATTGCATGACAGCAATGGGAGGGGAGGCTATTGATCCTGAGGAAGTTTGTTGCCCCAGTGTAGGGGGATGTTAGAGCAGTGGGGCCGGAGAGTGTGGGTGAGTGAGGGAGCGCTATCATACAGGCAAAGGGAATGGTGGATGTTGGATGGGGGGGGGGTTGGTGAAGGGGTAATCTGGAAGTGGGATATCATTTGAGATATAAATGAATGAAATAATCAGTAAAAAAAATGCCTAGAGAACTTTGCAGTGCCCTCTGGTGTGTCTGAGATGGCATTTCCCTAGATATATCATTATTACAGCACATTGTGGGCAGAGAAGATTGTTTGGTGCATAAAGCACTTGCTATGAAGATGTGAGGATATGAGTTTGAATCCCTAGAACCATGTAAAAGCCAGACATAGTAGTGTACACCTCCAGTCTCAGGGCTTCTGGGGTGAGATGTGAGTTAGAGACAGGAGAATATCCAGAAGCTCACAGGCCAGCTGGCCTGGTGTATGCTGCAGCAAACTGTCCAAGAGGGATGTGCCACAAAGTGGAAGATGAGTATAGATGCCCAGGATTGTCCTCTGACCTTTCTAAGTACAGTACAGTAGAAGTGTTCCTACACTCATAAGCATGTATGTGTGCATGTACACCATACACATTGTATATACAGAAGAATAAAAACAAAAAACATTGTGAGTACAGTTGACAATAGTGTGCTATATATTTGAAAATTGGAAAGTATATTTTAAGAGTTCTCATCACCAGAAAATGACTAGCTGAAGCAATGCATTCACTAAATATCTTGATTTGGGGGTTGGAGAGAAAGTTTGGTGGTTAAGAGCACTGGCTATTATTCCAGAGGACCTGCATTTGGTTCTTAGTGACCACATGGCAACTGACAACTATCTGTAACACCAGTTCCAGGGGATCTGATGTCCTCTCCCAGCCTCTGTTTGGATTAGGCACATATGTGGTACAACATTAGCGGAGACAAAACAACCACATGAATAAAAGAATCAGAAAGATCAAGATATCCTGTTTCAACCATTCCAGAGTGTATGTGATTTCAAGACATCATGTTGCACATCATGAATACATAAATTATTAACTGTATAACTTCTTTTATATTAGGAACAAATAACCGAAGGATCATTGAATTTATGCAGTGTGGAGAGCAATTGCATCACTCTGTGAAAGAGGAAGATTCAGGTGGCACATCAGGCCTCAGCCCAAGTTTCACTCATCCATCAAAGCAGATATTCCTGAGACCGATCAGCAAGGATAAAGACACAGAAGTAGCAAAGAGCACTGCCCAGTGTGGCAGGAGACTGGTGGTCTGTTTGAGGAACAATACAATGGGAAGTGTTGCTGGAAACAGCAAGCCTTCAAGAGTTCTCATTACCAGCACATGATCAGTTGGGAGCAACAAATGTGTTAAAGAGCTAGAGTTAACCATTCCAGGGTGTATGCATACTTGAAGACACCATGTTGTAGATGATTATTATATATGATTATTTCTAGTGCCTCAGTTACCAAGCCAAGGAAGAAATTCTTGAGAAAAATTTTCCTGAAGTTGAATAGTCAGGGGTTTCCAAATCCCATTTCTTAGCCTTATCTAACACCATTCACATATTCTAAAGCCCTGCTCCCTGACTAGGGACCAACTAGATGTCACATCATCCAAGCCTTCAAAGTTACAACCAGTGACAGACATTATTCTAGTGTTCATTTAAAAATATTTATTTATTTGTTTGTTTGTTTGTTCATTTATTCTCTCATAAAACCCTAATTTCACTTCCTACTCCTCTTCCCATCCACTCCTCCTCCATTTCCCTTCAGAAAAGGGCAGACCTCCCAGGGATAATAACCAAACATGACACATCAAGTTGCAATAAGATTAGGCATCTCCCCTCAGATTAAGGCTTGACAAGGCAACCCAGTTGGAAGAAAAGGGTCCCAAAAGAGTCAGAGACAGCCCCCACTTGTACTGTTAGGAGTTCCACCAAAAGACAAAACTGTAATGTATGTGCAGAGGGAGTAGGTCAGTCCCATGCAAGCTCACTGTCTGGCGGTTCAGTCTTGGTAAGCCCCTGTGAGCCCAGGTTAGTTGATTTTCTAGGTTTTCTTGTGGTGCCCTTGATCTCTCCAGCTCATACAATCCTTCCTGTCCCCTTTCCACAGGATTCCCTGAGTTCCATCTAAAGTTTGGCTGTGGGTGTCTGCATATGTTTCCATGAGTTGTTGGAGGAAGCCTCTCTGATGATGACTGGGCCAGGCACTATTCTATGAGTATAACAGAGTAGCATTAGGAATCACTTCATTGAGGGCTTTTGTTGTTGTTGTTGTTGTTGTTGTTGATGATGTTTTGTGGCCAGTCTTGCTGGGTTCTGTCCTAGATCTCTGTGCCATTGCTCTCCAGGCAGTGTCAGGGGTGGGTTCCCTCTAGTGGTGTGGGTCTCAAGCTGGACCAGTCAGTGGTTGGCCACTCCCACAATTTCTGTACCACTTTTATCCTGGAAAATCTTGCAGGCAGGGCATATTGTAGGCCGAAGGTTTTGTAGTTGGGTTGGTGTCCCAGTCCCTCCACTGGAAGTCTTGCTTGGTTTCAGGAGATGGCCTGTTCAGGTTCTGTATCCTTATTACTGGGAGTCTTAGCTAGGGTCACTTTTGTAGAATTCCTGGGAATTTCCATGGCATTAGATTTCTACCTTGTCCCTGAAATGCCTCTGCTCCAATTTCAGTTGTCTCTTGCAGAACTCTCTCCCTCCATCCTTCCCTAACTCCCACCGAATCCCTCCTGTTTTGATCTCATCTGTCCCCAATTCACCATTGATATCTGCTCTATTTCCCCTTCAAAAGGAGATTCCTGGGGACTGCCCTGAACCCTCCCTTTACTTAGTCTTTCTGCATCTTTGGATTGTAGCATGATTATCGTTTAGTTTACAGCTAATATCCACTTATAATTGAGTACATACTGTGTCTTTCTGGGTCTGGATTACTGTTAGGAGTTCCACAAAAAGACACAACTATAACATATGTGTTACATTACTCAGGATTATTTTTTCTAGTTCTATCCATTTGCCTGCAGATTTCTTGACACTGTTATTTTTTTAACAACCAAGTAATACCCCATTGTGTAAATGTGCATATTTTCTTTATCCATTCTTCAATTGTGGGATATCTAGGTTGTTTCCAGTTTCTGGCTATTACAAATAAAGCTGCTATGAACATACTTGAGTAAGTGTCTTTGTGGTATAGTGTGGCATATTTTGGGTATATGCGCAGGAATGGTATAGCTGGGTCTTGATGTGGACCTATTCCCAATTTTCTGAGAAATTGCCATATTGACTTCCAAAGTGGCCATACAAGTTTGCACTCCCACCAGCAATGGAGGAGGTCCCCTTGCTCCACATCCTCGCCAGCATGAGCTGCCACTTGTGAAATTGATTGTAGTCAGTGCGACAGGGGTAAGATGGAATCTCTGGGACATATTGATTTGCATTTCCCTGATGCATAAGGATATTGAACATTTCTTTAAGTGTTTCTTAAAATTTGAATCCTTCTGTTGAGAAATATCTGTTTAGATATGTACCCTATGTTTTAAATTGGATTGTTTGGTTTGTTGACATCTAGTTTATAGAGTTCTTTATATATTTTGGAAATTATCCCTCTGTCAGCTGTGGAGTTGGCAAAACCCTTTTCCCATTCTGAAGGCCACTGTTTTGTCTTACTGACAGCGTCCTTTGCCTTACAGAAGCCTTTCAGCTTCATGAGGTCTCATTTATTAATTGTTGATCTTAGTGCCTGTGGTGTTCTTTGAAAGGCTTGTAGAATTCTGTGCTAAAATGATCTTCCTCTGGGCTTTTTGTGGTTGGGAGACTTTTAGTGATTGCTTCTATTTCCTTAGGAGTTATAGGGCTGTTTAAGTTGTGTACCTGATATTGATTTAATTTTGTTATGTGGCATCTGTCAAAAAATTGTTCATTTCTTTTAGATTTTCAAGTTTTTGTGGAGTACAGGTTTTTGAAGCATGACCTAATGATTCTCTGGATTTCCTTAGTGTCTGTTGTTATATCTTCCTTTTTGTTTCTGATTTTGTTAATTTGGATATTCACTCTCTGCCTTTTAGTTAGTTTGGCTAAGCATTTGTCTATTTTGTTGATTTTCTCAAAAAAAAAAAAACCAAAAAACAAAAAACAAACCCAACAACAACTCTGTGTTTCATTGATTCTTTGTATTGTTCTCTTGGTTTTTATTTTATTGATTTCAGCACTCAGATTCTTTCCTGGTGTCTACTCCTCTTGGGTTTGCTTTTTTTTCCTAGAGCTTTCAAGTGCTCCCCCTCCCCCCCTGAGATAAAATGTTTTTTTAATTGGTTTGGTTTCAGGTAGCTGTGGCTGTCCTGAAACTCACTATGTAGGGTTTAAATTTTTCTCCATTAATGTGCTTATTTATTCACTTTACAGCCTGCCTGAAACTCCCCCCCCCCTCTTCTCCTCCTGGTTCCACCCTCATACCCCTTCCTTCCACTCCACCATTAAGTTACTAGTATGAGAACTTTTTTTTTAAAACTTTTTCCCAAAGATTTATTTATTATTTAAATAAATACACTGTAGTTGTCTTCAGATGCACCAGAAGAAGGCATCAGATCTCACTATGGGTGGTTGTGAGCCACCATGTGGTTGCTGGAGTTTGAACACAGGACTTTAAGGACTTCAGGAAGAGCAGTCAGTGCTCTTACCCACTGAGCCATCTCACCAGCCCGTATGAGAACTTTTTGAAGACACTTAGTTCTATGAACTTTCCTTTTAGCACTGCTTTCATTGTGTCCCATATGTTTAGATATATTGTATGCTAATTTTTATTGAATTCTAGGAAGTCTTTAATTTATTTCTACCTTCACCTAGTAGTCCTTCAGTAGAAAGTTGTTCCCTTTCTGTGAGTTTGTAGGGCTTTTGTTGTTTCTGATGTACTGAAATCCAGCTTTAATTCATGATGGTTTGATAGGATGCAGGGGGTTGTTTCAGTTTTCTTGTTTCTGTTGAGACTTGCTTTGTGACAGAGGATGTGGTCAATTTTAGAAAAAGTTCCGTTAGGTGCTGAGAAGAAGGTATATTCATTTGCATTTGGGTGAAATGCTATGTAGATACCTGTTAAGTCTATGTTGTCTGTTAGCTCAAATATTTCTTTTGTCAGTTTCTGATTGGATGACCTGTTTGTTGGTGAGAGTGGGTTATTAAATCTTCCACTATTAGTGTATGGGGATCAATGTGTGATTAAGCTTTAGTAAAGCTTCTTTTACAAATGTGGGTACCATTGAATCTGAGGCATAGGTGTTAAGAACTGAAAGATAATCTTGGTGGATTTTTTTTTTTTGATGAGTATAAGTGTCCTTCCCTGTCTCTTTTGATTAGTTTTGTTTGGAGGTCTATTTTGTTACACCAGCTTGTTTCTTGGGTCAATTGTTTTTGAAAAATCTATTTCCAACCCTTTTCTCTGAGGTAATACCTATCTTTGGCAGTTTTGTGTGTTTCTTGTATGCAGCAGAAGGATGGATCCTGGTTTCACATCCATTCTGTTAGCCTGTGTCATTTTGTAAAGGAATTGAGTCCATTGATATTGAGAGATGACCAATGGTTGTTAATTCCTGTTATTTTGTTTTTGTTCTTTTTGGTAGTGTGTGCACATGCATGTTTCCCTTCTTTTGGTTTTGCTGGTGTGAAATTATTTCTTTTATGTTTTCATGGGTGTAGTTAGTCTCCTTGGGATGGAGTTTTCCTTCTAGTATCTTTTGTAGGGCTGGATTTGTGGATAGATGTTGTTTAAATTTGACTTTGTCATGCAATATCTTGTTTTCTTTATCTATGGTGATTGAAAGTTTAGCTGGATATAGTAGTCTGAGCTGTAGCAGTTATGTTTTAAGTTTACCCATTTAATTAATCATATTTCTAGTCAATAAATAGTTCATGTAAATACAGAATGATAAACATGCCAAGTTTAGGATGTAAAGAAGCAACAAAAAGACACTTGTCTCACATGCAGAATATAGATTTGAATAAATCAATAAATTCATAAGTGACATTAAGGTAGAAGTGGTACTGTGATGGGGCCTAAATGAGGAAGGTAACAGATTTTGTTTTCTTGAGGGGAAGACAACATATTATGTGTCTCTCATATACATAATCTAGATTTAAATATACACAACATAACATGTATGTTTCCCATAACTAATTTTATGGCAAGAATGTTAAAACAGAAGGACTATTTGGAGGGAGAACAGCAAGTTGGAAAGGTGAGAGGTGAAGAGAGGGCAGGAAGCACACAGTAGCAAGATCCATGACTTACATGTGTGAGGATAGAATGGAACCTATTCTTTAACTGCAATTTTGATCGCCAATTTTAAAAAGGAACAAAAAAGTGTTGGGAGCGACCTAGTTTGAACATTTACTGCCTTAAGTGCTTTCTGGCATAAAGTCTTGGCCTCTGTGGGAAAATACTAGCCCAGCTGAGTACAAATAGACATAGACCCTGAAGTCAGTGGAGAACAAATATCTATAAATCTTGTGGACAGGTGCCTAATAACTCATTCTGTTCTGATCTTCCTGCTCAACTGTTTACCCAGTCAATATCCTTTCCTGGAAACAGGTGAATTACTCAGAGACAAAGCGATCCCCCTCTTCCCCCTTCCTGCTCCTATGAATATATAACCTGTGTGAGAAAAAAATAAAAATTTGTCAGCTTAAACAGGACCTCTTGTCTTGCTGTTCATTCTTTGTGTTTCTTGTTCCCCATTGTCTTCCAGGTACCCTTCAAGTCCCTGTCCTGTGGGTGAGGACAAAAAAGAAATGGGGAAAACCCTTGTTGCGATAGTTGTCAGCTGCTGTGCCATGATTGGTCTTAGGGTCCTTTTGCTCCAACTGTCTCCAACTGTCTCTTGCTCATTTGTCTATCATAAACTTTGTAAGTGGAGGAGAAAAGCAGAGAAAGCTATGCTTACTTAGCTGCACCATCAGATGAAATGAAAAAAATCAAAGACTTAAAGGAGACAGCAGTGAAAATAAATGTGTCAGGGGCCAGAGAGATGTCTCAATGCTCAATGTCACCGGTTGCTCTCACAGAAGATCATGGTTTGGTTCCCAGCACCCAAATGGCAGCTCACAAGCATCTGTTAATTCCAGTTCCAGGGTATCCAATACTCTTTTCTGGGCTTCATGGACATCAGTGATGTATGACATACATGAATGCAAAACACCCATACACATAAGAGAAAAATAAGTAAAACAAAATAAATAATTAAAACCAAAAGCAAATACAACTGTGCTGTGAACAGTCACAGCTTTCATGTTCTCTTAATGAAGAATGCATACTTTATTCCTCAGACTGCAGAACTTGCATTACCATTCACTCTGAGGGTGAATATTCCTTTAACACAATCCTTGTCATGAAGAATAGAACATCTGAGGCTGCAGAGATAGCTCAGTGGATCAGAACACTTGGTATTCCAACATGAGGACCTAGGATTGGTTCCTATCATCTTTTTAAGAACCTGAGTGTGGCCATGAGAGTCTGTAAAAGCAACGCAGTTGGGGAAAGAGATAGGAGAATGATCCAGGCTTGTTGGCTACCAGTTTAAGTGCAGCACCAGTGAGAGACTCCTTTTCAAAGGAACATGGCAGAAAGCGATAGAGCAGAGCACTTGGCAGCCTCTTCTGACCTTTGTTCACATATCAGCATGCATGTACATGTGTGCATACACTACGCACTCAAACACACACAAAGGGTGAAGAGAGACACACACACAGAGAAACACACCACACACACCCAGAGAGAGAGAGAGAGAGGGAGACAGAGAGAGACAGAGAGAGACAGAGAGAGAGACACACAGAGAGACAGAGAGACACACAGAGACACACAGAGAGACAGAGACAGAAAGAAAGAGAGACAGAATAAAATCCACAGATCATTGATAAATATCAGCTTTTTATTTATGTTGAAAGTTGGGTTTAACATTCATGTAGTTGAACTAGTTGTGAAGGCAGCCATGGAAGGCTTTTGTAGGACACCAGCTTGATAGAAGCCAGAGAGGAAAGAAGAGAAGGGAGAGGTAGGTGCTGGCTTCAGAGACTCAGCAATTTGGGAAGAGGACTAGTTGAGCAGCACAGCTTAGTCCCTGGAGAGCTTGGTGTAAGGCCTTTCCCTCAAGGACTCTCATGAAAGAGGATAAACAGCAGACACCCAGCAAGCTGAATTGCTTCAGACCTCCTGTGTGCTGTGTGTTCCTGAAGTGTCCATGACTGGTTCAGTGATTACATAGATATTTGTAGGTGGACTGACTTTAGAATTAAGGTAAGAATGAGGCTGCTGTTGGGTAACGTGGGTAGAGGTGACAGGACTGTAAGAGGCAACAGAATATATCAATATCAATATCATTATCAATATCAATATCAATAAATTTAAAGCTGAAAGCTGTGTTGGTTCCTTGATAGCAGGCACAGAAAGCGATGCTTTGGCAGGGCGGCTGAGAGCACATGGGCAGGAAGGAACTTTGTAAAAGGGGAAGGGAGATGACTGGGGAGATGGAAGAGGTTCTAATAATGAGAACAGGGTTGAGAAAATGTGAAACATTCTGACACCGACTGCAGATTCCCTCTGGATGTGACAACACCTCTGAGTGGTCACAGGACCTAGATACTTGTCCTGGGTTCCATACTGGCAGCCAGGACAACTTGGCAGGTGGAGAGGAAAACTCTCAAGAAGAAAACCATGGGCTGATGAGTAGGAAGACGAATGAAACCAACCAACCAACCAACCAACCAACCAACCAACCAACCAACCAACCAACCAACCCACCAGTTTTATTGAGCATAAGACATATAGCAGTTACTGAGCTAGCAATGTAAACATATGCTCTGGTAGCCTCAGACACTCTGTTCAATTTCTTCATTTTTATGACTGTAGGATAATGAATTTGGCTTTCTTCTCAGAAGATGCTCTGTGAGTGCAGCCCATTCAGAACCTTCACAAAGATTATAGGTTTGCCTGTCCATCCTTCTTTCTGACCATACATAAGCCTATGTCTGAGTCTGAAGCATGCTGCCCCACAAAACAGAACAGAAAACAAAACAACAAGCAGTCATTGCCCAAAATACACTTGCTGAAAGGTTAAGCTAATGACAGAGAACAATATGCTGGGGAATGGTGAAATTGCCTGTTAGCTTCCAAACAGCAAAAAACTTCAGTCCTCTCTATGCCTGAGATAATGATGACTGTCCTTTTCATTTGGGTCGTTAGAGGCTTGATTCTCTAGGATGGGCACAGACAAACCTGATCTCAGGCACATGGGCCAGACTACCACTTCTTCTTAAGAGTCTCTTGTCCACAAAAACTACAGTCAACTAAAGAATACAGAGTGGGAGAAATAATCTTGCCCAGGGAAGAACACACCAACTACTTATCCAAAAAAAAAAAAAAGCCCTGAAAACATACATACATGTTACATTATACATACTGAGTAGGCTATCTTTAGAAATATTTATGCATGTAATGGCAATTAATAAAAAAAATTCCACGAATTTGAAGGAGAGGAGGGGTATTTAAGAGAGTCTGGAGGGAAGAAATGCTGTAATTATATTATCTCAAAAATAAAAAAAAGAAGGGACTCTAAACAAAGGTCTCCTGTCTGTCTTCATAAATGACCAAAGTGGTGAGGTCAGAGGACTTTCAAATCTCACTTGTGTCAGTTGCTCAATTGTGCTGTGTGGTAAGTGATTCCACCGTTTCTCTTTATGTACAAAGCAGGGAGAACCCCTTGGATGTCCGCTCCCTGCATGAAGATTACAAAAGTTTGCAGCCTTGGGGTCAAGGGATGCTTGACAAATGAGATTGCTTCCTCTGTGCTGTGTTAATGCTCAGATACATCGTATTTCTGGAATATCACTGGCCTTTTAGGGTCTGGTATCTACAGCTAGTTAATATTCTACAAACACATCCACATTTTGTGTCTCTCTCTGTGTGTGTGTATGTGTGTGTGTGTGTGTGTGTGTGTGTGTGCTGTGAGTGATCAGTCACTATAACTGTGGTTTGAGATGTTTGCAAAGGTTAAGAGTTGAGGTTGAAGGAGTGCTCAAACATCTTTAACATCTGCCACACAGCCATCTCCTCTCCACACTGGCTACTTTGGACTGAGAACGTTTCAGAGCCATTGTTCATTGCTCTGTGCTGGCTTATACTGCTTCTCTTCTCTTTTATTCCTCACCTTATGATTCGCTGCTAAGATTCAAGGTCTAGCTCCCAGGCATAAATGACTCATCACTGTGTGCATTAACTGAGGTGTGTAGAATGATGTCTCTCATTTTTGATTAATTGGAGATAGTTCTATGTGGATGTCACTCATTGGAGCATAGATCATCTCTCACCTTTGTGTGTTTCTTGTTTACATATTCAAAGAAGATGGAAGGTGTGGAACACAACCAAAGCTCCCAGTGATAGCACCAAAAATACACATTTTCTTCCAGCTCTGTAATTGGAGGTTTGATATTGACAGGGTTTTCTGGGTATGACTACCTTAAACTACACTGTTGTAAGTCACACAGTCTTCCATTTGTTGGGCATCCCTGGCCTAGAGGACCAGCACATGTGGATTTCCATCCCCTTCTTCATTTCCTATATCACTGCCCTGCTTGGGAACAGCCTGCTCATCTTCATCATCCTCACAAGGCCCAGTCTCCATGGACCCATGTACCTCTTTCTCTGCATGCTGGTGGGGGCAGACATTGTGCTCTCCACATCCACAGTTCCCCAGGCCTTGTCCATCTTCTGGTTCCACGCTGGGGAGATCTCCCTGGATCGCTGTATCACTCAGCTCTTCTTCATCCACTCCACTTTCATCTCTGAGTCTGGGATCTTGCTGGTGATGGCGTTTGACCGCTACATTGCTATTTGCTACCCGCTGAGGTACACCACCGTTCTCACAAACTCCTTGATTGGGAAAATCAGAGTGGGCATCTTTCTGAGAAGTTATGGTACAATTTTCCCTATAATATTTCTTCTGAAAAGACTAACTTTCTGCAAAAATAATATTATTCCACATACCTATTGTGAACACATAGGCTTGGCTAAATATGCTTGCAATAGCATCCGAGTAAACATTTGGTATGGATTTTCTGTCCTAATATTAACAGTGGTCTTAGATGTTGTGTTAATATTTGTTTCCTATGTGCTGATCCTCCGTGCCGTCTTTCGCATGCCTTCCCAGGATGCTCGCCACAAAGCTCTCAACACGTGCGGCTCCCATGTCTGCATCATTATCCTCTTCTATGGGCCTGGGATCTTCACGACGCTTACACAGAGGTTCGGGCGCCACATCCCACCTCATATCCACATCCTGCTGGCTAATGTCTGCATTCTGGCTCCACCTATGCTGAACCCCATCATTTACGGAATCAAGACCAAGCAAATCCAGGAGCAGATGGTTCATGTCTTGTTTACATAAGTGAATTTGACTCAAAAGTTCAGTTTTTGGCACCTACAGTTTTCTGTTGAGTGATCTCTTGGTAGATGGGACAGGTCCGCTGACACATAGCTCAGTGGGTTCTACATCAGAACAACTTTACAAGGAAGGCTGAAGAATGTACTCTTTGGTTCAACCCGTGAGAATACTGCCATGTTCTCACATAGTGGACTGACAGGTACCTTCTGTTGCAGACCCTGGGGGCGCTAGGACTGTGTCCAGTCACCATGGTCCCTGACGCTAGCATGAGGTTTGGAAGTAGAACGTGTAAATGAGACCACTCTGTTGCTTTGGAATTTGCTCCATGGAGTTTCTCCAGTTCTGAGACATTTATGATTTCTCCAGACAACCACACTTCATTCTTTCATGACCTTCATTGTAGTGAAGTGACATCTGGGATCAGTGACTCCTGGGCTCTGTGGTCATTTCTTTTTATATTAAAATTTACTTAGACTGAGTGCATGTGCGTAGCTGGGGGGATGTAAGCTATGTGGTCCATGTTTTGAAGAACAACCTTGAGCAACCTGAATCTGATGACTTGTTTTGAGAGAAGAGCTCTGTGGTTCCTGAAGGGCTGGAAGAACATTAAGGACGTCAGGCTGTGCATTTCACTCATCTTAGGAGACACTGAAATCCTTCAGGTACCAAATCTGCTTTTATGTGGATGCAGAGGACCCAAACTCAGGCATGCATGCTTTTTGTCACGAGCACTTTATATCCTAAGTCATGTCACCAGCCCCTATGCTTATAAGTTGACAAAAATTAACAGCCGTATTTGGTTCTATGGAAGACTGATTTCAGTTTTCCTTATGTCTACCAAAATATCGGGAGGCTCAAGTCTTATAAAGACAGCATAGCATTTGCATATTACCTGTGCATGCTATCTCATATATTTTAAATTTTCTCTGGAATATTGAGAACACATAACACTTAACACAGTATTATTAATCTAAATACTATGAAAACAATCTCTACATGGCATTATTTAGGGGATAGTGATAAAATTATAAGATCTGCATATGTCTAGTATAAAAACATTTCTGCCCCAAATATTTTTTGTTATTGGTTGAATCCTTTGACATAGAATCTATAAATAAGGAGGGCTGACTATGTATATAAGCAAATTTTTATATATTGACAGTGTCTAACAAAATTTAAAATATATAAACATTATAGAATGACTGCCATGCACTCTTTTCTTCACAGAGAACATATTTAATGCTACATGTGCTTGAAGAAATAAGTTGTAGTTGAAATTCCAGTGGTTTTGGTGTTTTCCCCTTTCTATGCTCCTTCCCCACAGAAGAGTTATGCAGCCAGAGACAATGAAGTCTGAGGAGTTGAGGAAAGACTCTGTTTCAAAGAACCATGCAAAGAGCTGAGTTCAGGCGCTAACAAAGAGCAAGAGGAGCAGATTCCACTCAAGTAGCTCAGACTGACTCAAGTTAGACAGCATGAACAGATAGACACCTGCTGAAAAGTAGCTGAAGCCTTCCACCGCAGAGGCACTTGTAAAGTCATATGGAGCAAATGCCCTTTCTCTTTCAACCCCAAACTCCACCCTTCTGAATTTCAAATATTCAAGCAGAATACTAACAGAGTAAAATAGCTCAGGGGGAGGGGGAGGGGATGGGTTTTTTTTTTTTTTTTCCAGAGGGGAAATGAGGAAAGGGGATAACATTTGAAATGTAAATCAAGAAAATATCTAATAAAAAGGAAATGAGTACCATCAAAAAAAGAGAAATTTTAATATGCAAAATAAATAGTTTTTAATGGGGCTGGGGAGATGTGCTTCTCTTGCAGAGGTCCTGAGTTCAGTTCTCAGCACTCATTTCATACAGCCCACATATAATTCTGGCTCCAAGGGATCTGTTACTTCTGGCCTTCATAGGCATCTGCACACACCTGTGCAAAGTGCCCTTATTTACATACACATAACTGAAAAATTAATAAAAATTGAAGACAATAGTTATTAACTTATAAGCCATAACAGAAAATTAAAGTAGAAATCATGAGAGTAAAAAGAAAATTAATAGCATAATAGTAAAACCACAAGTACAACAAATGCATTATATAATTATGTGTAAATATCCTAAAGGATGACTTAAGAATCTGAGGCAAGCAGTCAGCTAGCATTGCCTTATACATCCTACCAGTAGGAAGAATGTCATAACCGCTGAGTCAGAAAAATTATCTGTACAAAAATGAGAAAACCTATACTGTGGAAACACTACCCAGTTGAATGCCAATGTTGCCATATTCATAAAAATAAAAGTGGACTTTTGTTACATAGTAATTGTCCCTGAACTGTAATGTTTCTTCCTAGGAGAAGGCTTTTAAGTCTCAGGGAGTAAACAAAATTTATAATCTCAGGAAAGTCACAAGTTGTTGGAAAGTCACAAGTTTCAGGAGGAACCCCAAATTAACAGGATTCACAAGGTCCCTGCCAAGGTTATGTAAATGGTCAACAACTCCTGGGGAAGAGAGACTCTTCTGTCAACCTGCCTGCCAGTCAGGCAGTGAGCTTCAAGGATGCAGATTTGTGAATATCACTCCTACTGGGTTGGGTTTTTGTGGCGCCATTCTCCCCCATCCTATTAGTAACCTCATTAACCCTGTTCATTTTCAGTGTTGGACTTTGGTGGAATCACTTTTGCCTGCCGTCAGGGACCTGTCGGTACTGAGTCAATGTCTGTTCTCATTTTCCCAGGAAAAATCACAGCAACTTCAGAAGAAAGGCTATGACTAGGCTCATAATCATTATGATCTGTATTCTCCAGAGAATCATCAGTATTTGATCTCTTCACTAAAGGGCACAGCCTTAAAGTCCATTGAGAATACTGAAATGAAGAGCAGTCAAATCCAATGTCATGGCGAAAAACTTCGACCTGTCACCTAGTGAAAAATCAGTAGTCCAATTTGTTTTCCTTAAAATTTTATTTTCCTTACAGAGGAGTAAAATTCCACTGTGTATCCATGGCATATCTTCATGTTCTAATCATCTGTTGGTTAACACCTAGGGTGTCCCTACCTCCTTGATGTGAATACAGCAACAACAAATATTTGGGAAAATGGATGGCTTTGCAAAGTGTTAGCATTAAGGGTGACGAGACAGGCTCAGAAAAGCCAAAGCTTCAGACTCTGTGCTTACGCAGATCCTGATTTTTAGTGATTAATGTTAGACGTATGTGAGTAAGAGGGTATGAGAATGTGTGTAGGTTATGGAACTAGACAGACGGTCATGGATGGGTGTTGAAGGAAGAGCAGACAAGGGTCACATGGGACATGAATATGGGAAGAATGGTATGGGGTGTGAGGGAAGGAAACCACAGGCACAAAGGTTGTTTTAAAACATGTGATGGCTTTCCGTTTAGTTTTTTTAATTTTGATTTTAATTTTTCATTTTTAATGGGATTTCTGAGTGTATGTGCGTGTGAGTCTCTAAATTGGCTTTCCTCCTTCTGTTTGTTTTGTCCCATTATAATATGTTAGTTTTTGGTTTATCTTAATTTATTTTATTATTATCTCTTAGTAGACTATTTGTATTCTAATGAGAAACAGAAAGGGAGTGGATCTGGATGGGAGGGGAGGTGGAGAGGAACTGGGAGGAGTAGAGGGAGGGAAACCATAATTGTGATATACATGTGAAGTGGCGCATGCCTTTAATCCCAGTACTTGGGAGGCAGAGGCAGGCAGATTTCTTAGTTCGAGGCCAGCCTGGTCTACAGAGTGAGTTCCAGGACAGCCAGGGCTATACAGAGAAACCCTGTCACAAACAAACAAACAAACAAACAAACAAACAAACAAACAAACAAGGAAAGGAAAAAATTAATGAGAAGAGAATGCCATAATAAAATCTAGTACTTTGTGTGCTAAATAAATAAAATAATTAAATATAAAGTAAAATAATATAAATAACATAAATAAAATATATACAACTCAAGAAAATCAAGGATACAGCCTAGATGTTCATCAACAGATAGTGAAAATGTGGTGGGGTCATACAACAGAATTTTACTCAATTGTAAAGGAAAATGAAATTTGAAGAAAAATTGATGCATACCTCATTTTCACTACAGGATATGTCAAAATCTTTGACCATTGTTTTATAACTAGACAGGGATTAACAGCCTGAGAGGCCATTAACAATAGACTTTCTTCTTCATAACTCACTTTGGACCCCGTCGCCCATAACCATGGTGAAGGTAAAGAGAGAAACATTGCAATCGCCCTTCCTTAAGATTTTAAAGTACTCTATGAAACAGTGAAGGTTTCAGGGCTTTGCTGGGGCCCATTAAGGGAAAGTTACTTCCTTTTGCTAAAGGTATTTCCACTCTGGGATCTACTTGAGATATGGCCTTCTGATCTGCCCCAAGGATTAGAACATCATCCCTTCCCTTAAGAAGTACTCCAACTCTTGCAAACTTTATATGCCCCAGTACAGGGGAATACCAGGGCCAAAAAGGGGGAGTGGGTGGGCAGGGGAGTGGGGGTGGGTGGATATGGGGGACTTTTGGTATAGCATTGGAAATGTAAATGAGTTAAATACCTAATAAAAAATGGAAAAAAAAAAAAAAAAGAAGTACTCCAACTGAGCCTGTCAGTCACTCCTCAGAAAGACATGCTAAAGACATGGGCAGAATAGTTACACCTTCAGGGAAATAACGTACTTATACTTTCCAGAAGCCCCTGCGGCGATCCAGCTGCTTGCAGGTTTTCACTTACTGTCTGCATTTTGGAGTCCTAACTCAGAAAGTTTAACTTTTCCTTTCCTTCTGTTGTCTTGGATGGGCATTCCCATTCTTTCTTTGAAGTCTCCAACACATCCTATAGCTGCGATGTACCTACTTGTTGAGCTTCACTGCTGAACCTGCCTGGTGTCTTGGCCCCTAATGCAAAAGGCCAGGCTATGTCTTTCCTCTTAACCTTCTCTCTCCTCCCGGAGCTGCCAAGATTACAGCCTGCCAGGCTTGTTGTTTCACTTCCAGTTTTTCATACAGGCCTCCTGCCTTCCTTTGGGTTCATTTTTAAATTCTTTGGAGACAGCAATTGAAATGTTTGCTTACTAGAAAGAACACATGTCTCCATCTTCTCCAGAGATGGAGGAGAAGGTGGTGGTGTGCTGTAATAATGAGACTCCATATATGATGGGGGAGCTTGGAAATACAGCTCTAAATTTGATCTCCCTGGTGTGGTAGCTTCCCTTGGGGCCTTCAGCCAAATTTACAAAAAGCCTCTGCTCCTTCTAACATTGAGTCTTAAGTGACCGTATACTATTTTATGCTATAATGATTGCAGTAGAGGCAAGAGATTTTCTTGGTGAAACAGACATGTAGCCCAACAAGACTAGAGGGTTCTGGGTTTGAGGTAAGTGTCCAAGAATACAAGGGTGTTTGGACTTCAATAGGCAGAGAAAAGTGTAGAACCACAACTCTAAGTGACTCAGTGTAGAGGACAGAGTGAGGACTGGGAGGGGAGAAGGGAAGGCTGTGGAAGACTATCTGGATCTTATGTGTCTAGGACGCTGACTCCTTCCTAAGATTTGTTTAGGCCCCAAGCACTGCTAGATTCTGGAAGGACACAATGAAAAACAGTGTGAGTCTCTGGATCAATTAAGATCAAACTAAGTGAAAAGCAAGTAAAGTAAGACTTTGCTGTTTTGTCATCCAAATTCAGGGGCTGCCCTGCCCCTTCCAGGAGTTTCTAGCTCTTCCTACTTACATACAGATATGGACTTCATTTGCATATCATTCTCTTCCTGCTTTGTTCAGGAGGGTGATGCACGTAGCTGGGTTGGGCCCCCTCTAGCGTTTATATACCTCTTTGAATTTTTGTTACCGCATCTAGACTTCTGTGGATATATTTTTAGTCTCTGTGTGCTGTTGAGTGACTTCTGGTAGTTGATGTCCACATAGGAATTGAACCAAATTAGATCCTTCACTTTAGCAGACCAAATTACTTTTCCCCTTGTGGTCTCATACATTTCTTATTGTACACTAATGTGTTTAGTTAGCATATTATTTCAGTTAGTGATGTAAAACTCTATCTGAATATAATATTTCTATTTCCTCCAAGATACAGAACATAGCTTATTCAGTTGTTCATCTAATGTAGTTCCAGGAACACCAGCAGTGAAAAACAATTAGGAAGTACTATGTGACTCTGGTATCATCAAAAAATACCTTTGAACACAGTATGAGCTTTCATTTTTCTGTGAAAGGTCATCTGTATCAATATGGGTACTGTAAACCATACGGATATTAGTCACACAGTCTTCCATTTGCTGGGCATCCCCGGCCTAGAGGACCAGCACATGTGGATTTCCATCCCCTTCTTCATTTCCTATATCACTGCCCTGCTTGGGAACAGCCTGCTCATCTTCATCATCCTCACAAGGCCCAGTCTCCATGAACCCATGTACCTCTTTCTCTGCATGCTGGCAGGGGCAGACATTGTGCTCTCCACATCCACAGTTCCCCAGGCCTTGTCCATCTTCTGGTTCCACGCTGGGGAGATCTCCCTGGATCGCTGCATCACTCAGCTCTTCTTCATCCACTCCACTTTCATCTCTGAGTCTGGGATCTTGCTGGTGATGGCGTTTGACCGCTACATTGCTATTTGCTACCCGCTGAGGTACATCACCGTTCTCACAAAATCCCTGATTGGGAAAATCGGAGTGGGCATCTTTCTGAGAAGTTATGGTACAATTTTCCCTATAATATTTCTTCTGAAAAGACTAACTTTTTGCAGAACTAACATTCTTCCACATACAGCTTGTGAGCATGCTGGCTTGTCCAAATATGCATGTAATGACCTCCAAGTGCATATCTGGTATGGGTTTTTTGTTTTAATGTCAACAGTAAATTTAGATGTTGTGTTAATATTTGTTTCCTATGTGCTGATCCTCCGTGCCGTCTTCCACATGCCTTCCCAGGATGCTCGCCACAAAGCTCTCAACACGTGCGGCTCCCATGTCTGCGTCATCATCCTCTTCTACGGGCCTGGGATTTTCTCAACACTCAACCATCAGTTTGGATACAAGATCTCAACTGGTGTTCATGTCCTGCTTGCCAATGTCTGCATCCTGGCTCCACCAATGTTGAATCCCATCATCTATGGGGTCAAGACCAAACAAATCCGAGACCAAGTGACTCATGTTTTGTTTCTGAAAGTAATATGACTTTCAGAACAGAAAAGAAATTACTGTATTCTCCTTACTCTAGTCACATATGAGGGAAACACTAACAGTCCTGGTAGGTGAGAGACATTGAACCACACAATTTATTTGAATAGCCCTCTTTCTGAATAAATTCTGCTAGGGGAGTTTTGATATGCTATTCAAGGTCTCAGATCAGTAATGAGATTGGCATACTTGGGTGTCAGTGACTTTTCACATTCAAAGCCTGAGAAATATATTCATTTTTTAAAATTCAAATTCTAGTTTGTAACCTGTAGATATGTATTTCAGCAGAGAACTGTAGATGACTGCTGGATTTCTTGTATATCAAACTAATTCCTATTCTTTCTCTGTTGACCATTCCTCTGTGTTTCCCTACTGTTCTCCTCTAATATAAATTTTTATTTCTTTTAGGCTCATTTCATCTCCATATATATTGCTATTCAAAGAAGCATTCAAGAGAAGATAAAAAATCTCTGGGACCCCAATATGATAGCAGTGTCAGTCTTTCTGTCTCTGTGTCTCTCTATCTGTCTCTTGTCTCTGCATCATTCTCAATCCACTCACTTTCTCTGTCTTTCCTCTGTACCCTGCTTCCCATCTCGTTATTGCCTCACCACAACAAAAAGTCTGGAAAAAGTTGTGTCTTCATTATTTGTTGGCTGTCTTCTCTATTCTTCGTGACACACTGCTGTCACATTTTCCTCCTATATCAATGACAATATATGCCACTGGGGTAATGTAGTCAATAGCCAATTGTAGGAACACAGTCAAAAGAATGACTCATGATGAACAGTGCCTTGGTCAACTGAGAGAGGCTTGAGGAAAAAAGGCAGAGTGCCTTTCCCCTCAGGTGCATCTTGTTCCCTGAATTGGTCTTCGATGTGCTTTTGTGTCTCTGTGACAAACGTTTACATTCAATTTATATGACATATTTATTTTTGTTGGATGTCAAATCATAGTTATAAAATCCAATCTGGGCAGTATACCTTGAATCTGGATATGACCTTTTGTGCTTTTCTAAATATAATCTATAGTATGTTCCAGACAATTATATTTAAAATGGTCTGTCCCAAGAAAGTTCTGGGAAAGGACTACTCTGTTAATATTAGGTATGTGCTTACTGGCATTTATTTACATGTTTTTTCTTTTTTTCTGAACTCAATCTTCCCTTGGATCACCACTCTCGTTGTTACACTCATGTATAAAAGTACACTGAACCTGAAGAAATGTTGTCTACAACATTAGACTACAGTCTGCCCCGTTCTTTCAGATCCTCAGAGACAACATCTACACAGATGAGCCAACAAATCGTCAGTCACATGAAGTGGTGACAGCAATGACAAACCTTCTCTCTTTCTGCAAAATTGTCACCCATCCTATGTCAGATGACATAATAGAAAAAAATCATTGTAAAAATCATCTACTCTTTCTTATAGACATATTCACTAATAGTGTTTTCTAAATATATTTCTACTATCCATATGAGTAAGTTAGATTATATTCTACCAACACTTCTCAATACAGGTATGTGGACTCACCCTCATGCATAAAATACCAACCTCTATGGGTATTTTTAGTGTATACTAGCTGAAACTCTATATATTTGCTATTAATTCTTGATTAATTGTTTCTTAAAAATTTCCAGTTAAAACTCTCTGACCTGAAAATTTACTTTCCTGGCATTTGTAAAGTACAAATTAATTTTTTCATATTTAAAAGTAATTAAAATAATTAATTTTTTCTTAGTTCAGGTTTGAGTTTGTGATTTTCAAAGAACTGGTCCTGACATTTAAACTGTTAGATTCATGAGCATAAATTATTCATATTATCATCTTTTGGTTTTATTAACACTCACTCACCACACATTTTCATGGTGTTCGATGCGATGTTTCAGTACATGGATACTGAATGCACTGGCCAGCTCCTTCTTCCTCATTCCTTCACAACCTCTAGCAATCATCATATCCCTTCAGGCTGACTTTTAAATTCCCATGTAACTTTAGGATATTTTCTTCAATCTAAAATTTTGTTATTATTCACTCAGATATTCTTCTTGATTTTGATCATTTGCTTTTTAGATCTAGTTTTTCAAAAATAGACATTAGCAAATAAACCTTAGGTAAACAAAGAAAACCGATGCATAATCGGTAAGCTGAGTGTGTCTCTCTGCTTATTTAGTCCCTTATACAGTTGCATCTTTCTGGGCATGGGATGCAAGCTTCCTCCCTGTAATATCATGTAGTATGATACTTGTTATATATGAAGAACAGTGCCATTTCTTCATATCTCATAGGGTGAGTTCAGGAACAGGCAGACTAAACCTATAAAAATACACTTTTTTATTTTTGGTCATGGATGAGAGAAGGGTAAGATTTCTCACAGTTGAGTTGTCTGTATTAACTTCATCAAAATAGCTTCTTTTGAGTTTGTTATACATGGATCTGTTGTCGTGTATTCATTGAACACAGTGGTAGGTTCCACAGACATCTTCCTTCATGTATGTCAGGTACTTTCACTCTGTTTACCCCATCCCCTCAGATTCCTTCTTTTTGCCCTTCCCACCAGTCATACATTTACCTGTTCTTACTGACTTTCATGTCATATACATGCATAGTTATATATGTCACATACATGTGATTTTATACATCTAAAATCTAGGATTCACAGATGAGAGAGAAAAAGAGATGTTTGTCTTTTTGAATCTGACTTACTTTGCCCAATATAATGGTCTCCAGTTGTATTCATTTCTCTGTGATTTAATCCTTTTATGGTTGAATGAAATGATGTGTGTATAAATACACCACATTTTTCTTTATTCATCATATGTTGATGGACAACTGGGCTGATTCCACTAACTTGGATGTTTCTTATTTTACATCTCTGTCTTCTGCCCCTAACCTCCAAGGCTCTTTATTATTTTTGTGATTTTTTAAAAAAAATCACATGGGGAAATATTTTCCTAACTTGTGGTTGATTTTTACTAATGATCTTTACCTCTGTCTAATAAACTGGTCCACTAAAACATCTTATTCTTTATTCAACGATTGAACTTAAAATTTGATAAAATTTAATTTATCTTCACAGAAAAACATTGGGGTTGAAGGGGTGCTGCTATGAATTCAAATGTTAAATGTTGTTCCCAAAAATCTGGTTGTCCCCAACGAGGAGGTCCTCAGGTACACCAAGTGTGTGTGAAACCTAGATCCCCAGGTTAATTGGTCAATAAAGGCTAAATTGGGCAGTCCGTAGAAGTAGGTGGGTTTTCAGTTACCTGGCTGGGGGTCCTAGATAGAGACAAGAGGGGAATGAAGAAAGGAGACAGAGAGAGGAGGAAGCCGCCATGAGAGGAGATGGACCATGAGCACGTGGCCAGGAGAAACAGCAAGTAACGAGGGACAGACACATGGCTGAGATGTAAGTTAGACTATCTCCAAAAGCTGT